>NC_089743.1:44098976-44128976 GCF_040412425.1 Macrobrachium rosenbergii
ATTATAAAAGGCGAGAGATGACAAACTTTGAAAGAAGACACGATGGGGTATAAAGCGTTATATATATATATACACACACACACACACACACACACACATATATATATATATATATCATATATATATATATATATATATATATATATATATATATATATATATTACAGTCAACACGTAATCAGTCATTACGCGTAATGACTGAAATTTCAGTCATCACGCGTAATGCACTAAGGGACATTTGATCCCCAGGAGCTAGTACTAAGCACGGCGAAATATATTTGACCCCAGGGACTAGTACTAAACCCGGCGAAACAATGTAGGTGACTCACTGTTTCGCTGTGTTTAGTACTAGCTCCTGGGGGATCAAATGTCCCTAAGTGCATTACGCGTGATGACTGAAATTTCAGTCATTACGCGTAATGACTGATTACGCATGTTGACTGTAACATATGTATATATATATATATATATATATATATATATATATATATATATATATATATATATATATATATACATAATATAATATAAGGGAGTCCAAAGAAACGCCAAAATGTGGAAAATAAAAGCTATATTTCCGAGACCAAACTGTCTCTCTCCTCAGGCAAATAGTGAATGCGAAAAAGTTACAGAAAAGCAGTATTAGGCCATGCCAGAAGATCCATGGGTCAGCCGTTAATTCACTCCAGTTGACAATTTCTCTTTAATCTTCCAAATCGCTGGTTGGAGGAATATTTTCTCTATAATATCTGAATCCCCAGGCGCGTCTTGAGAGATTCATTGCATTTCTTTGTTTAATCAATTCTGATTCCACCATCTGGCTTTTGAACCAACAATTGCTGCTTTAAATTATTCGAGACATATTCCAGTTTATTCTGTGGTTATGGTTATTTATATGGTTAAAAATAGCTGACCTCTGTTGTCCATACCTAACTGAACGTTTATGCTGTATTAATCTTTGGGGGAGTGATTTGCCTGTAAAGCCGATATAAGATTGGTCACAGTCGAGGCAAGGGATTTAGTAAACTCCTGTGTCTTTGGGGACTGCCTTTTGTTGGACGTTAATCAGGGATTTGGCTAAGGTATTTGGGTAGGTAAAAGCAGAAGGGTTAGAGTTTCTAAGTGCCAACGTCTTAAACCTGTCCAGGTGTGGGATTTTTATTTTATTGTTGGGCGTTTCTCTGGTCTTGTTATTGGGGAGGAGGGGGGGGACGGAAGAAAATAGTGTTTGCTTTGTGGATCAATTTCTCAATTAAATGGCCAGGGTACTTTAAAGATGACAGCTGCTCACGGATTAGTTTAATTTCATTTTCCAGGAGATCCGGGGAGCAAATCTGTAAGGCTCTTAAGAATAAATTGCTGGCTACGCCAATATTGATAGAGATGTCATGATAGCTATAAAAATGGAGAATGTTGGTTTTCTCATCAACAACTAATAAAGAAAAAAAAAAACAATAAAACCCTCATTCTGGAGTTAAATACGTATAATAATGAAATCATTACTATTTCTGTGTTTATCTGTTTTCCTTGTCTTCAAACAATCTATTGATGTCAGTAGTTACTGAAAGGACAACGGAGGAAGGAGTAATGAAAATGATTTACGTTTCGCCTAACTTTTTACAAATGATGATCATTTCCTAATTTCACTTAAAATATAAATTATTACTTAAAATAAGGTAGTTAAAATAAGGTCATTTGGGGGAATCAAAGAGATATTTGAAGACTGCGTGAAAGAAAAGAGAAAACCTTGACAGAAGATCAGGGCAACCGAAAGAATCCTTTCTTGGGCCGCAGGAAGTAAGATGAGAAATTAAAATAAAAACTACTTTACCTCCTTGAATGTGTGTGTGTGTGTGTGTGTGTGTGTGTGTGTGTGTGTGTGTGTGTGTGTGTGTGTGTGTGTGTGTTTTCTTATTACGTAACAAGTCAAGTCACATATCAGAAATTCTTTATATTTTCATTAGATCGGGAACAGTAATCTCATCTTTCTGTGATGATGATTACAGTAATTATTTCTTTTTCTAGGAAAGGTAATTAATTTTATGACGGGAGCTGGAGGTCAGTTACTGACATTGTCTCATCATATATACTGTATATGTATATATATATATATATATATATATATATATATATATATATATATATATATATACAGTATATATATATATATATATATACAGTATATACTCCTGAGCATTTTACTTATTTAAACTTGGTGTAAATAAAATAATAAAGTGAAGCAACAGATTTAAACAAAAAAGGAAGGATATAGATACGAGATAAGGAGTCTAATATTGACGATGCTAACTTGAAAAAGTCACTACTGATGACTGAATGGAAAGGAGTGGAATACAAAGTGTAAGCGAAAGCCAAGCACTAAGACCTATGAGGGGGTCAGACAGCGCTGAAAGGGAAATTGACACTAAAATGGTTTGTGAGGTGTAACAGGAGGAAAACCTTGCAGTTGCACTAGAAACAACTTAGGAGAGGGTGGGAAGTAACATCGAGGAGAGAGAATATGAACGGAGGTATAATAAAATGAATGAAAGTGGTTGCAGCTAGAAGCCAAAGGGACGCAGCAAAGAACCTTAAGTAATGCCTACAGTGCATCGGGTGAGGTGCATTGATGGCACTACCCCTCTATGGGACATGTGACCGAATGTTTATAGGAAGCGTTCTTTGCAAAATAATATTAAAGCGAGTATTGCTAGCATTACCCTAACATCTACAGTTCTAAACTACATCTTCCACAGTTAGCTCATTCTACAGCAAATTTGTTCTAGCTCTTGTCACTAGTTTTGCCTAGTAACAAGAGCTAGAACAAATCTCTAGGAACTCAGGGTGAGAATCAAATCTAGAAATTTTCGACGACAGACTTGTATAGAGAGAGGTCTTACGACATCTACAAAAATTGGAGTACAGTATGAATGAAATATTTCTAAAAAAAATGTACATCAAAATTTTTCTTATTTGTGGTTTACTCCGCTTATTTTTCCCCGGCGACAATAGAGTATGCTGAAGGGAAATACTCTGTTAGTAACGTTTCTCACTGAGAGAGAGAGAGAGAGAGAGAGAGAGAGAGAGAGAGAGAGAGAGAGAGAGAGAGAGAGAGAGAGAGAGAGAGAGAATCTTAAAATATTCTACCCCAAGTTTGATTTTAGTGGAGAGAGAGAGAGAGAGAGAGAGAGAGAGAGAGAGAGAGAGAGAGAGAGAGAGAGAGAGAGAGAGAGAGAGAGAGAGAGAGAATGAAATCTTAAAATATTCTACCCCAAGTTTGATTTTAGTGGAGAGAGAGAGAGAGAGAGAGAGAGAGAGAGAGAGAGAGAGAGAGAGAGAGAGAGAGATCTTAAAACATTTTACACCAAGTTCAACTTTAATGAGAGAGAGAGAGAGAGAGAGAGAGAGAGAGAGAGAGAGAGAGAGAGAGAGAGAGGAGAAGGACGAAATCTTAAACATCTCACGCCAAGTTTAGCTTTTTCGCGACGCGAATATAAAACATCAGAAGTGGAGTTTTTTCAAAAATCCCCGAGTCTCTCCTTGTGAAATCACTCACACTAATCAGTCTTGTTCTAAGCGACAGAGAAAAGACGCATGTTTTAATATTTTGTGATCTGAGATTTTTATAATTCCCTCCATTCCCGGAAATTCAAGACCAGAAATAAAAATGATATTGCGAACGGAGAATAATTATTTTCAAAACTGTTGCTAGCCAATAACCTGATGAGCTTCTATCATTCAAGTGATAATACTTTAAAAATATTGTTGATAAAAACAGTTTCTAGTTTAATATTACTCTTATTTTTTTAATTTGAATAGTGCTCTTTAAAAATTATTGTTTTATTTCGTCATGTCAGGTATTTTTCTTATATGATCTTTGAGACAGAAATTATGATTGTAAATGAATATTTCTCATAGACCTTTTACATGTAACTTTCTGGTATAATTTTAAACGAATTCATCGCTTGAGAAGCATGGTATGTGGCATTTTGTACAAATTGAATAAAGTACAACCGAAAATTAACGACTTTCCAATCAGGATAAAAGTTTTATTCATAGTTCTAAGATCTTACACTTCTTTTTAAACTGAACCTAATTCTATGTAAATTATGCTTAAGTAACCGTTTTCGAGAAAAGTTTATCAGTTTTTGCGGTATTTGGAAAAATGTGCGGGTATGCCTTTCTTTTGTTGTTGCTACAATTCCCCAATTTATGCAGTAAAAAATGTGTTTTCTCATTTCTTTATGTATAAAATCCCCAAGACATTGTTTTAATTGTTACTGCAATTTTTCTTTTACGTTTTTCGGTAATAATTAAAAGAGGAATTTTGCTCCAAAACCACGAAATTTTTTTGTCTTTTTCAAAAAAATTTCCAACAATTTCCAGAAATATTGTCACAGTTAATATAGAGCAATAAATATTAATATACAATAAATATATATCATTAATAATTCTAAGAAACCTGCGAATAATGATCACTGAAATAGGTAATGGTGATTGATGCAAAAAATGAAAAACAAATAAAGAAATAATAAAAATTAATATTGTCACATTTAGTTCATAAACATCAATGAAGCTGAATCATGTCAATAATTATCCTAGCAAACTTCTGAAAATGGTTAATGCATAAAAAACAATAATTAATAGACGGAAAAGCACGAAAAAGATGGTTACTGACAAAAAAAGGTATTTTACTTACCAAAATTTGGGTAATTCTCTCTTGTTGATTATTTTTGTAGAGTAGTCAGTTACATTAATCCGTAGACAGGCAGAGGCCATCAACTATGAATGAGGCAATGTTAAAAGAGTACACTGCAGAACGACGAGGACATAGCTTGATTTGCTGGAGGTCCATGGTGCCACAGAATTGGGCAGTCTTCCTACCACTGGAAGCCGCCGGTACTTTTTCACTCTGTGCCTTTTTCTCTTGTTCAAGGTGAGAAACACCTGTTCTAGCCCGTCTCCCATCAACAACTGCTTCCACGAGCCACTTATAAGTGTTTCAGGCATCTTTCTTCATAGGGCGAAAACCGATATTATAATAGTGACCGAGAATCTTGTAATATTTTAACTCCGCCACGGCGGCATCAGGCAGGCTGACATCCATCCAATCAAGGTATTTTTCAAACAGTGCTCTAATGCTGAGTTGACACTCAAAACACAACCTGTTCGGGGTGTGTTTACGAGTATGGTGGCTGGAAAACATAGCCTGTTCGGGGTGTGTTTACGAGTATGGTGGTTGGAAAACATAACCTGTTCGGGGTGTGTTTACGAGTATGGTAGCTGGAAAACATAACCTGTTCGGGGTGTGTTTACGAGTATGGTGGTTGGAAAACATAACCTGTTCGGATTGTGTTTACGAATATGGTGGCTGTAACAAACTGGCATCAGTTGTATGAGTTCATGGACGACCTGCTATTTCCCATGTGGTGGGGTTCGTGCCTCTCTGGTCCTTTACTGTTCTTCCTCCCTCAGACAACTTTTCCAGAGTAAACTGGACCCACACAGAGGTTCCCGCATGAGTTTTGAGGAAGGCTGCCAAGCAGAGACTTATTTCCTTGCCCTTCAAGGTCACAGAGTAGCTGAATGCTCACTACTTGCTTTCATCGGCCTTAAACAGCTTCCTCTTGATGGTTTCCCTGAGAATGTTTCTATGAGGGCATCCTGTCTGCGAGTTGTAGTCCCCCATTGACCAGTATGCCTTGAAGATCACATTGAAAAATACTCATGTTTGCAGTTGCAAGGGGAACTGACCTTCTTGGTCAGAGCAGTTCTCTTTGTACCAGTCTTCTTAACAAAGCTTTGGTAGCACAGGGAAAGGTTCTTTTACATTTTAGCATCACTAGCAGCCCATGTTTCTGGTATGTTAACACCTGTTTTTCTCCTTTTCCTACTGTACCCGGTTTTTAGCCTCATCAGGTGAAAGTTCAAAATGTTGAGAACTACTACTGGTGGTGGCACTGGCCCCTGGTTTAAAACTTATGGGGGTGGCACATTTCCCCATGAGTATGGGGTTGCTAGTGGCGAAAGGGGATGACTCATCACTTTCCGTATCATAAAAACTATCATAGGGATGCACCCACTCGTCATCTGCTGCGTCACTGTCACTGTCACTGTAATAATAATAATAATAATAACAACAACAACAATAATAATAATAATAATAATAATAATAATAATAATAATAATAATAATAAAATCTTAATTTCTGTCTTTTCAGACTGCTAGCCTCCCATTTACCTTCTCCTTTCCCTTCTTCTCTTTAATATCACTCACTGCTTTCCTCTTCACCCTCGCCAATTAAGTCATACCTCCTATTTACCCTTACCTATTAAGTCATTAACACGTTCAGTAACAACACTATCACTACTCTTTATTATCAGAAAGGCTCATAATCATCACTACCACCATGTCTGAACTCGAAACATCCTGCAGAGCAATGTTACCTTTGCCACAGACGCCGCCAACACAAACGAAAATGTCATTTTCCTTTTTTTTCACAATACCCAGAGACGGCCCGGCCACAACGCTCACTTCCATAGAATCTACGTTGTCTAAACTCATTGTATTGTCAGTATTATCACTCAGCGACTGATAATACCGACGATAAAAGCGATAAAGCCATTTATTTATGGAACTATCACTTGTGTTCAATGACTACTGAATTTCAGAGCGCTGATTGGCTATCACGCGACAATAACAAAAGCGCTGATTGGCTGGTCTGCCGCTCGTCTTATGACATTAGTCTTGATCATAGGTTTCCCATGTAACGGCCCCTCAGAAATATGTTGCGTAATTGCCCAGGGCCTTGTAACATATTATTCTCGATGACAAAAATTCCTCGAATTTAGCCTTCAGAAACATGGTACGCTATCGCTGGTGTTGGTCGAAAAACGCTCCGCATTAAAAACAATTTTCTTCCATAATGGAGGCTGCGCACGGCATTATTCTTTATGCCGAATTTCCTTGAATGTTCGAGAATGGATTTTACTTTAACTTTAATTCCGCTGGAAGTGGAGCATGACATGTTTCTCAAGTGATGGAATCTAATACATCTGAGATGTTGTTGGAAGCAGAGCCCGTGAGAGCAGCTTATTTATTTTACCCTTTCTTTTTAGAGAATAAACAAAATCAAAGGATAAAGGATGCTCAATGCGGCCATGCTCCCCTAACAATTAAATAAAATGAATAGGATGGCGGAAACCACATAGACAGTCATGATCTTGTAATCATAACTGATGATCACCTGTATTTTTGGTAATTTCACTTATTCTTGCAATAATATATATTCCTAATATTTAATTTAAACCTGTAGTTGGACAATTTTGAATTGTGTGAGGCCTGCGATGGAGGTGATGGTGTAACGTTCCCAGTTTTTATGCAAATACCTGGGCCTGAAAGGATGATGCTTAGGCCCTGATTAGTAGTAGAAAGGGTGATGCTTAAGCAATGATTAGTAGTAGGAAGGGTGATGGGTGATGCTTAGGCCCTGATTAGTAGCAGAAAGGATGATGCTTAAGCCCTGATTAGTAGTAGAAAAGGTGATGCTTAAGCCCTGATTAGTAGTAGAAAGGGCGATGCTTAGGCCCTGATTAAAAGCAGAAAGGGCAATCCTTAGGCCCTGATTAGTAGTAGAAAGGGCGATGCTAAAGCCCTGATTATTAGTAGAAAGGGTGATGCTTAGGCCCTGATTTGTAGTAGAAAGGGTGATGGGTGTGCTTAGGCCCTGATTAGTAGCAGAAAAGGTGATGCTTAAACCCTGATTAGTAGTAGAAAAGGTGATGCTTAAGCCCTAATTAGAAACAGAAAGGGTGATGTTTACGCCCTAATTAGTAGTAGAAAGGGTGATGCTGATTAAGCCCCGATTACTGGTTAGAAAGGGTGATGCGAAGCAATGATTAGTAGTAGAAGGGTGATGCTGATTAGTAGTAGAAAGGGTAAATGTTTAAGCCCTGATTAGTAGTAGGAAGGGTGATGCTTAGGCCCTGATTAGTAGTAGAAAGGGTGATACTTAAGCCCTGATTAGTAGCAGAAAGGATGATGCTTAAGCCCTGATTAGTAGTAGAAAGGGCGAAGCTTAAGCCCTGATTAGTAGTAGAAAGGGTGATGCTTAAGCCTGATTACTAGTAGAAAGGGTGATACTTAGGCCCTGATTAGTAGTAGAAAGGGTGATGCTTAAGCAATGATTAGTAGTAGAAAGGTGATGCTTAGGCCCTGATTAGGAGCAGAAAGTAGTAGAATGGTGATGCCTAGGCCCTGATTAGTAGTAGAACGGGTGGTGCTTAGGCCCTGATTAGTAGTAGAAAGGGTGATGCTTAGGCCCTGATTAGTAGTAGAAGGGTGATGCTCAGGCTCTGATTAGTAGCAGAAAGTAGTAGAAAGGGTGATGCTTAAGCCCTGATTAGTAGTAGAAAGGGTGATGCTTACACCCTGATTAGTAGCAGAAAGTAGTAGAAGGGTGATGCTTAGGCCCTGATTAGTAGCAGACAGTAGAAAAGGTGATGCTTAGGCCCTGATTAGTAGCAGAAAGTAGTAGAAGGGTGATGCTTAGGCCCTGATTAGTAGTAGAAAGGGTGATGCTTAAGCCCTGATTAGTAGTAGAAAGGGTGATGCTTAAGCCCTGATTAGTGGGAGAAAGTAGTAGAAAGGGTTATGCTTCGGTCCTGACTAGTAGCAGAAAGTAGTAGAAAGGGTGATGCTTAGGCCCTGATTAGTAGCAGATAGTAGAAAGGGTGATGCTTAGGCCCTGATTAGTAGCAAAAAGTAGTAGAAAGGGTGATGCTTAGGCCCTGATTAGTAGCAGAAAGCAGTAGAAAGGGTGATGCTTAAGCCCTGATTAGTAGTAGAAAGGGTGATGCTTAGGCTATGATTAGTAGCAGAAAGTAGTAGAAAGGGTGATGCTTAGGCCCTGATTAGTAGCAGAAAGTAGTAGAAAGGGTGATGCTTAGGCCCTGATCAGGAGCAGAAAATAGTAGAAAGGGTGATGCTTAGGACCTGATTAGGAGCAGAAAATAGTAGAAAGGGTGATGCTTAGACCCTGATTAGTAGCAGAAAGGGTGATGCTTAAGCCCTGATTAGTAGTAGCAAGGGTGATGCTTAGGCCCTGATTAGTAGTAGAAAGTAGTAGAAAGGGTGATGCTTAGGCCCTGATTAGTAGCAGAAAGTAGTAGAAAGGGTGATGCTTAGGCCCTGATTAGTAACAGAAAGTAGTAGAAAGGGTGATGCTTACGCCCTGATTAGGAGCAGAAAGTAGTAGAAAGGGTGATGCTTAGGCCCTGATTAGTAGCAGAAAGTAGTAGAAAGGGTGATGCTTAGGCCCTGATTAGTAGCAGAAAGTAGTAGAAAGGGTGATGCTTAAGCCCTGATTAGTAGTAGAAAGGGTGATGCTTAGGCCCTGATTAGTAGCAGAAAGTAGTAGAAAGGGTGATGCTTAGGCCTTGATTAGTAGCAGAAAGTAGTAGAAAGGGTGATGCTTAGGCCCTGATTAGTAGCAGAAAGTAGTAGAAAGGGTGATGCTTAGGCCCTGATTAGTAGCAGAAAGGGTGATGCTTAAGCCCTGATTAGTAGTAGAAAGGGTGATGCTTAGGCCCTGATTAGTAGCAGAAAGTAGTAGAAAGGGTGATGCTTAGGCCCTGATTAGGAGCAGAAAGTAGTAGAAAGGGTGATGCTTAGGCCCTGATTAGGAGCAGAAAGTAGTAGAAAGGGTGATGCTTAGGCCCTGATTAGTAGCAGAAAGTAGTAGAAAGGGTGATGCTTAAGCCCTGATTAGTAGTAGGATGCTCAGGCCCTGATTAGTAGCAGAAAGTAGTAGAAAGGGTAATGCTTAGGTTCTGATTAGTAGCAGAAAGTGGTAGAAAGGGTGCTGCTTAGGCCCTGATTAGTAGCAGAAAGTAGTAGAAAGGGTGATGCTTAGGCCCTGATTAGGAGCAGAAAGTAGTAGAAGGGTGATGCTTAGGCCCTGATTAGTAGCAGAAAGTAGTAGAAAGGGTGATGCTTAAGCCCTGATTAGTAGTAGAAAGAGTGATGCTTAGGCCCTGATTAGTAGCAGAAAGTAGTAGAAAGGGTGATGCTTAGGCCCTGATTAGTAGCAGAAAGTAGTAGAAAGGGTGATACTTAGGCCCTGATTAGTAGTAGAAAGGGTGATGCTTAGGTCCTGATTAGGAGCAGAAAGTAGTAGAAAGGGTGATGCTTAGGCCCTGATTAGGAGCAGAAAGTAGTAGAAAGGGTGATGCTTAAGCCCTGATTAGTAGTAGGATGCTTAGGCCCTGATTAGTAGCAGAACGTAGTAGAAAGGATGATGCTTAGGTTCTGATTAGTAGCAGAAAGTAGTAGAAAGGGTGCTGCTTAGGCCCTGATTAGTAGCAGAAAGTAGTAGTAAGGGTGATGCTTAGGCCCTGATTAGGAGCAGAAAGTAGTAGAAGGGTGATGCTTAGGCCCTGATTAGTAGTAGAAAGGGTGATGCTTAAGCCCTGATTAGTAGTAGAAAGGGTGATGCTTAAGCCCTGATTAGTAGGAAAAAGTAGTAGAAAGGGTTATGCTTTGGCCCTGATTAGTAGCAGAAAGTAGTAGAAAGGGTGATGCTTAGGCCCTGATTAGTAGCAGATAGTAGAAAGGGTGATGCTTAGGCCCTGATTAGGAGCAGAAAGTAGTAGAAAGGGTGATGCTTAGGCCCTGATTAGGAGCAGAAAGTAGTAGAAAGGGTGATGCTTAGGCCCTGATTAGTAGCAGAAAGTAGTAGAAAGGGTAATGCTTAGGCCCTGATTAGGAGCAGAAAGTAGTAGAAAGGGTGATGCTTAGGCCCTGATTAGGAGCAGAAAGTAGTAGAAAGGGTGATGCTTAACACTAGGATGGCCGGGACCTTTGATATGTACAGAATGGTTCTATGAATATTCGCCGTAAACATTTTTGCCGTAGGAAAACTCGCCTCAGGAATTTTCGCCGTAGGAAACTTTGCCGCGTAGGATTTTTGCCGTAAGACAATTTTGTCGCATTTTTTTTTATACCCTTATCTTGCACGGTCCCTTTTGGAGAAATGTCCAATTTAATATGCGAAGTACCTTGTTATCAAGTACATATGGCCCACACTATTGTTCCTTCGATTTTAACATTTTACATTTTGATTAACGAAGTACCATGGATGGCGGTGCTCGCCAAATGTTTTACATATAGATAAATTATCATTTTCCAGCACTGTATGCACGCTAGCTTTACACTCTTTATTTTCACATTTCCAATATGTTTTTCACCGTATTTTCTATCTATTCTGTAAACAAAGTTAAGATCGTCAACTAATTTCACACCGCCTCTGGTACTTTCCACTTGATAGACCATTGTTATGGGTTGGCTGCACAAAAAAATATTGTCCAATGAATAAAGAAAATTTTAAGAGTTTAACTCTACTCCTTCTTTGAGTGTTCAAATTAGGCATTCAATTTGGGTATTTTAATTATATAACAAGGTACTTCGCCAATCAAAATGTAACGGTAGTAGGTTCCAGATATACTTGATATCGAGGGACTTCGCTTATCAAAATGTTTAAATCGAAGTAACAATAGTGTGAGCCATATACACTTGATAACAAATGCGGCGAAATTGTCTTACGGCAAAAATCCTATGCGGCAAAGTTTCCTACGGCGAAAATTCCTGAGGCGAGTTTTCTTACGGCAAAAATGTTTACGGCGAATGTTCCGGATACGATACAGAATGGCCGAGGTGTCGTTTTCGACACCTTAACATTTCGCTCTATATTTTTAATTACGTACAATAGATTTGGTTAATACAATGGTCAGTGTGTTAAAATTATGAACTTTAGTGAAGAAAATTATTGATACATTCATTTGAACATCCTTAAGAATCAGTTTTTAACCTACTCCTTTCTACAATCCTGTAGTAGTTAGCAACAATATTTCTTCCAATCCCACAATCTTTATTACAAACAGTATTCTTGTTTCATTCTTTGCACATCTGACATATGTAGGTTTTTTACATGCATGGCAAACTGTGATTGTAGCATTTGAACATTTTTCCCATGGCACTTGCGACGTTTTTGAGCTACTAAAGACCCTCTGGATGGCATCTCAGTAGGAGCTGGCAAACTACGCTTATGAGCAAAAGCTTCCCTAAGACTGTCAATGAGCTGTAAAATGAACGCTTTCCTAGTTATTTTTCCCCTGAGGCACGCTTGTAAATAATCCATGCCTTTTTGACTACCACATCAAGAACATTACAAAAAACTCCAAGAGGCTAACGCCTTGTAACACGTGTATTGTACTTCCTAAGCATTTGGTCAACGACATCTGCTCCAACTTTATCTGCATTATAGAACTCTACGATTGGATTGCTGTTTTTTTTTTTTTTTTGCCTTCGGAAACAGTTGGAGAACTATGCATGGTTGACAAGAGGCATACATTCTTATTATCCTTGCACTGGTAATTCACAAGCAAGCATCCACTTTCATCTTGGAAATAAAATTTGGATTCATATTTTCCACCATTTTCTTGTGAAGTCATTTCTTTTGAGAGATGCTTGCTGTTTGCTCGCACAGTACCAACAATAGATTTGCTCTTTCCTGCAATTTCCTTGCAACTTGAAGTGATGTAAAAAAGTTGTCTGTTGTCACATAATAGCCTTTATTCTTCACTACTTCAGTAAGGCTGAACACAACATGTTCTGCTAAGGGAACTCCTAACCTCGAATCTTTCTCTACAGCCGGCAGCCCCTAGGTAGGGAATTACATTTACATTATATTTGTGTTCTACTTCTGCAAGACCCAAAATTTCATTCAAAACTTATCAGGTTTATTTGGCATAAAAACAATGAAAAGGCACCTGTTTTCCATGGCTAATAGCTGTTTGTCAATTGTCAAACTATATGCTGATGTATAGGCATCTTTGCAGTTTTCGACAAAGAGGTTGAAAATTTCCCTAATGTGAGTACATGGCACATTTGCTCCTCTATGACCCCGTGCTTTTATTATCAAATCTGATATATCTTTGCATTTTCTTGAAGCCATTTCTAGACATGGTTTCTCCAAACATTTGTGGTCTATGTTTTTTTTTCTCTCTCTCTCTCTGAAAAAATATATATATAATATATATATATATATATATATATATATATATATATATATATATATATATATATATATATATATATATATATATATATATATATATATTTTTTTTTTTTTTATTGTTACGTGGGTCATTCGGTGGATGAGTTAATTATTAATTACTGTAATTTATATAGCCCTGCTTTACCTACGACCCACGTAATCCTGTTAATTAAAGCTAAAAATTACCCCAAAAGACAGACAACTAACTTAATTAGATTACGTCGCCAGTTGGAACTAGGGTACTGAGTATTTGATGTATTCTGGGACAAAATAAATTCATTAAACCCAATGATTACCTACCCAGTCCAACAAAAGAAAAAATTAATTGTTACAATGATGGAATTACATGAGCCAATTAGTCCCCTTCAGACACAGTAAAAATCTCCCTTACATTAACTTTTATGACGCAACAGCTAATAGCCCTAGTGTCGAGCTCATCTGCAGTTTCCTAGGTTATTAAAGGCTATTCCTCTTCCAAACAGTGGTATGATCAGGTTCCAAGGCTTGCCTGAGTATTCCTTATAACTGACCTCTCCCTAATTCCTACTTACTGCAAGGGGAATATCTTATGCAATCTCACTAGGCAATAGTAATTATAATTCTTATATACTCGACTTCATACAGGGAATATGGTCCCACCAGGATCTTTAGTCAAAGGCTGAGAAGGGAGGAATTAAAAGAAAGGAAATACAGTGGGAGACATAGCTAAGGCACGGCAAGTACTGGTTCTTCTCAGACTTACCTTCACATAGGCTGCTTGTGCACTGCAACGGACGCCCGGGGTCTGGAACAACGCATAACGTCGGTTTCACTTAGTAAAAAAAAAAAAAGACAAAGGACAGATTTAGCAGGAGCACAGACAAGCGCGTGTGCTCTGTAGGACTGCTGGGTTCTCTCTCTGTCTTTCCTGGGTTGGATCGGGTTGCTGTGTTTTAGTAAACAGCGATCCTTCCATAGCTTGCGGGCAGTCTGAAAGAACAACAAGAACTTGCCGATACATAAAACAAAGGAAAATGAGGCTACAGGACTCCCTAACTAAGAGGGCCTGGTGAGACCCTCACCGTTGGATAGGTCTCTGATACTAACTTATAGCTGTTAGGAACACAACTACCTCCTGCCCGCTCCTCGAACTGCTTTTCCCAGCGATCTCTTCTTGTCTTTGTTAGGATTATATTCCTACTAAAATAATGCAGAGAGGTCGAACAGGAGAATATTTATATTATATATATATATATATATATATATATATATATATATATATATATATATATATATATATATATATATATATATATATATATATATATATATATATATATATATATATATATATATATATATATATATATATATATATATATATATATATATATATAGAGAGAGAGAGAGAGAGAGAGAGAGAGAGAGAGAGAGAGAGAGATAGATAGATAGATAGATAGATAGACAGATAGATAGATAGATAGATAGATAGATAGATATAATGCTTCATACATTGAATATCAGTGAAATGAACGAAAACAGCAATTTCTTTTAGGGAATTTTCTTGCATATATATAATAGATAGCCTAGGTGTCAAAAACGACACCTCGGCCATTCTAGGTAAAAGGTCAAATATCAGGTTTGGTATGAAAGATTACATAACCTGCATGACCAATAAAATATCGTTGCAAGAAATCACTAATTGCCTGTAAGCCTCAGCATCAAGTCAAAAGTCATTATCGCATGACATTTATTTGAAAATCTCAAGGCGTCGAAAATGACACCTCGGCCATCCTAGTGTTAAGCCCTGATTAGTAGTAGAAAGGGTGATGCTTAGGCCTTGATTAGTAGCAGAAAGTAGGAGAAAGGGTGATGCTTAGGCCCTGATCAGTAGCAGAAAGTAGTAGAAAGGGTGATGCTTAAGCCCTGATTAGTAGTAGAAGGGGTGATGCTTAGGTCCTGATTAGTAGTAGAAGGGGTGATGCTTAGGCCCTGATTAGTAGTAGAAGGGGTGATGCTTAGGCCCTGATTAGTAGTAGTAAGTTTTGCTACCTGAATTTCTTCGCTGTCATAATTGTATTAGCCGTCTGAAAGCAATGAATATAATTAATATAAATTTGATCAAGTCGAACAAATTACTTCATATAACCGTATCAGTGATAATCGGATTTACGAATGATTAAGTATCACTGAGGCAGTAATAATAAAATTTACTAATAATTAAGGATAAATGAATCAGTAATAATAAAATTTACGAATAATTAAGGATAACTGAATCGGTAATAATCAACTTACGAATTATTATGTCCAATTCAATCACGAATGAAGAAAATTACGAATTACTAATAAATGATTCACTAACAATTAGATCTACTAATTATTACGCATCATGGACTCAGTAAGAATCGGATTCTTAAAATTATTAAGTATCAATAATTTAGAGATAATCGGATTTAAGAATTCTCAAGAGTAATCAAATCACTGATAATCGACTGTAATTATTGTTTCCTTGAATTGTCTATAATCAGATTTACGGATTATTATTGGCCCTCCCGGGTACTATGACGTAATGGCGTTCTGTAGTATGCCAATTATTCTAAACGTGAAGTTTATTGATTATAGACATTGCTTTCTATCATAAAGAGATATCTTTCCAGCACCCGCAGATATGAAGAAGAAGAAGAAGAGAAAGGAACAGAGAGATGTAACAAAACGGACAGCGTGAATGGAAAGCAAAGAACACGGAAATGAGGGATTAGAAATATGGGTGAAGATGAGAAAATGAATTAAAAAAGGAATAAAGAATAAAGAATGAAGGAAGCGCTCCAGATTTGTTAAAGGAGAGTAGGTAGATGTGAGACATGCATTACAGAGTTCAACACTAATGTGTGTGTGTGTGTGTGTGAGAGAGAGAGAGAGAGAGAGAGAGAGAGAGAGAGAGAGAGAGAGAGAGAGAGAGAGAGAGAGAGAGATTCCGTGCGCGGGTATGAGTCTTTTCATTATTTACTAGCAGACCCCATCTTTAATTTCTACAATGGACTCTCTCTAGGCATGTAGGAGGAAATGTTTTTTCTTTGTTTTTATTTAACGTTTACTTTCATTTGCCTTTAATGAAAACTGAAATCTATAAAGCTGTTATTCACAAGACCTATTTACAATTCTGCGACAGAAGCCTTCAGTGTCTCTTCATTAGCTATCAGGCAGGGCAGAGCTTGTACCTAAGCTTGTAAAATATTCCTTCAGAGCTCTTTATTAAGCTCACATACCTTGCAAGGTCCTTTCGTCTACAGATCCCCGACGAAAATCCGGTAGGATTAACGAAAGCCAAAGGATGTTGTCCTCAAGTTTTCGTAAGCGGATTTCTCGTCAGCGTTTACACCTTATTCTAGGGCACTGATATTATTATTATTATTATTATTATTATTATTATTATTATTATTATTATTATTATTATCATTCAGAAGATGAGCCCTATCCATATGGAACAAGTCCGCCAAAGGGGCTATTGACTTGAAATTCAAGCTTCCAAAGATTGTGGTGTTCATTTGAAAGAGGCACAGAAAGAAGAGATCAGTTATTAGAAAAGAAAAAATAAATTAACAAATCAATAAATGACTAGATAAAAATGTAAGTGTATTATAAAATACACAGTTGCTCTAGGATAGTAATGCACTGCATCTTCGCTTGAACTTTGGAGGTGGTAGGAAACAAATAAAAAACAAGTAAAAAATGCGCCGAAGTTTCTTCGGGGCAATCGAGTTTTCTGTACAGCGTATAACCAAGGTCATCGAAAATAGATCTATCTTTCGGTGGTCTCGGTATAATGCTGTATGAGCCGCGTCCCATGAAACTTTAACCACGGACCTGTGGTGGCAACGATTATGGCTAACTTTAACCGCAAATGAAATAAAAACTACTGAGGCTAGAGGGCTGCAATTTGGTAAGTTTGATGATTGCAGAGGGTGGGTGATCAACGTACCAATTTGCAGCCCCCCTAGCCTCAGCAGTTAAGATCTGAGGGCAGACAAAAGAAATGCAGACGGACAGACAAAGCCGA
Source organism: Macrobrachium rosenbergii (assembly GCF_040412425.1). Classification (NCBI taxonomy): domain Eukaryota; kingdom Metazoa; phylum Arthropoda; class Malacostraca; order Decapoda; family Palaemonidae; genus Macrobrachium; species Macrobrachium rosenbergii. The sequence goes on from NC_089743.1 coordinate 44,116,124, forward strand.
CACAGTAGTTTTCTTTTACAGAAAATTAATAATAATAGATACAAGTTTTATGATCAAATTCCGGCACTCCTTAAGGAACAATGCAGCTGTAATGACTACATACTGTACTACTTCTGAAACTTTGCTGAGATTGCTAGAGAGATTTTCCGCCTAGGTCTAGTCATGCGCGCCAAACCTCAATTCAGTCTTCTGTCACTGATTAGAAACCGGTCACTCGTTATAAAGGCTAAGCCACGAATTTAAGCTTTCATTCACACTAAATGGAAAGGAAACGAGAAGTTAAGCTTTATACACAAAATTATAAATATCAGTAACGCAAAACTGTAAATTATCTGATTCATTCACTGGCATGATGTAGATTTAATTTGATGTGGGGTTCCAAGTTATTTCAGACTTTGAAAACCTTTATTTCCCAATTATTGACAAACATCAACGTTTAGTAAAGCATAACTCTTCCTCATGAAAAATAATGATCGCTAGTGACCTGAACTGACACCTTCTCAAGAATAATTCACATTAAAGATTAATCACGAAAAAGTCAAAGATATAATATTCAGAAAGTATTTCCCAATTACTGGCCACGTACATCAGCGCTTCGTTGAACATAACAGCCTCCCTCATGAGAAATTATTATGATGGCTAGTGATCTGAACTGACACTATCTCGAGTAATTATGCACTGTAGAGCTCTGTCACTGATCATCGTCTCGAGTAAATTTACGCATTCGATATGTCACTGATCATTATTTCACGTAATTTTGCACAATACAGATCTGTCACTGATCATTGTCTCTTGTAATTATGTACATTAGAGATCTGTCACGGGCCATCAAATAAAGTAATTTTGCACATTCGAGATCTGTCACTGATCATCATCTCAAGTAATTATTCCCCTTAGGGATCTGTCGCTGATCACTATCTCAAGTAATTTTGTACATCAGAGATCTGGCAGTGACCATTATCAGAGATCTGTTACTGATCATCATCTCAAGTAGCTTTTTACATTAGAGATCTAGAAATGATCACGATATGAGATCTGCCACTGATCATTATCTCACGTAATTTTGAACATTAGAGATCTGTCACTGATCATCATCTCAAGTAATTTTCAACATTAGAGACATGGAAATGACCATTATAATGAGATCTGACACTGATCATTATCTCATTTCATTTTGCACATCACAGATCTGGCACTGACGATTATCAGAGATCTGCTACTAATCATCATCTCAAATAATTTTGCACATCAGAGATCTGTCAGTGATTACCATCCCAGATTATTATTCACATTCGAGATCTGACAAAAATAAACTTCAAAAGTTGTCCTTCAGATCAAAGAAAACTAGCAAGGTTACATGGTGACAAAAAAGGAAGAAAATGTTCAAGGCTAGGAAGAACTAGTTTCAGGAAGAACTAGTGCCAGGAAGAACGACGGAAAAGTTGCGCTGTTTGCATAGATAGCAGGCCAAAGGAGGTGGACCAAGGATGCTGTTAGGCAGAGGGTGCTATGACAAAGAATCGAACTGAGGACAAATGGAATTTTTTCCCGCTCCGCATTTACAGAGGAAAGTTTGGAGATTCAATAGAATATACGAGATATAGAGAGAGAAAGACACACACACATACAGAGAGAGAGAGAGAGAGAGAGAGAGAGAGAGAGAGAGAGAGAGAGAGAGAGAGAGAGAGAGAGAGAGACGCTTGGAATGAAAAATGTCATATTGTGTGTGTGTGTGTGTGTGTGTGTGTGAGAGAGAGAGAGAGAGAGAGAGAGAGAGAACTATGTGAGATGCTTGTAACGAAGAATGTCATATTGTATGTGTGTGTGTGTGTGTGTGTGAGAGAGAGAGAGAGAGAGAGAGAGAGAGAGAGAGAGAGAGAGAGAGAGAGAGAGAGAGAGAGAGATGCTTGGAATGAAAAATGTCATATTGTGTGTGTGAGAGAGAGAGAGAGAGAGAGAGAGAGAGAGAGAGAGAGAGAGAGAGAGATGCTTGTAACGAAAAATGTCATATTGTATGTGAGAGAGAGAGAGAGAGAGAGAGAGAGAGAGAGAGAGAGAGAGAGAGAGAGAGAGCAGCTGAGGGAAAATTTCGACAGAGCTCAACCTTGATGAGAGATCACAAGGTCCAAAACCTCTTCTCTTAAGTGCACTTGTGAATAATTTTCTTTGTTTACAGTAATTCCACTTCCCACTTTTGATACATTCATTGGGATTTCTCCGCCCTCCTTTTCGTCTGCTTCTCCTTCTTCTTTTCTTCTTCTTATTGTTCTTCGTTCTTATTATCATTATCATTATTATATACTATATATAATCATATATATATATATATATATATATATATATATATATATATATATATATATATATATATATATATATATATGCCTGTTCTCTTTTCGTAATTCCTTAACCATAACTCTTGCTTCAAGGTACTTAAGTGGGAGATACGGACACTTTTAAGTTATGGTATCAGTTGATTATATAACACACATGTGTAGAAAGAGAGAGAGAGAGAGAGAGAGAGAGAGAGAGAGAGAGAGAGAGAGAGAGAGAGAGAGAGAGAGAGATGTGAGATGCTTAGAATGAATAATGTCACTTTGTGTGTGTGTGTGTGTGTGTGTGTGTGTGTGTGTGTGTGTGTGTGTGTGTGTGTGTGTGTGTGTGTGAGAGAGAGAGAGAGAGAGAGAGAGAGAGAGAGAGAGAGAGAGAGAGAGAGAGAAAAGCAACACGGTCGAATAAAACATCCCTCAGACACGCCACAAAGACTACTAATCTTTTCAGGTGGTTCCTTCCAGGAATTCCTGCGACCTCCTACGTTGCCACAAGCTCTCTTATTGAAAAATTGCACACCTGCTTCGCCCTTCTTGTCGGCTTTATGAGCTCCTGAAGCGCCATGTTTCATAAAACGAGAACCCAGAATGAACAGCTAAGTTGATAGGACAAGAATAGTTCGGCGTTGCTTATTAAGCAAAAAAAAAAAAAAAAAAAGTCTGAATTCAGAAAAAGAAGAAGAAAAAGAAGAAGTTTGATGTTACAATGTTATGGAGACGTCTGTATTGCATGCTGAAGAAGGCTATGTCTGCAATGCTAGGAGGCAATGATGGTAGTTAGTTGAAGCAGTTGCAAATGGATGATCATCAATTCAAAGACCTGTTGTTCTTTTGAAGAATGGACGCTTGTGAATTGAACTGAATATAGAATTTAGGCCAAAGACCAAGCACTGGGACCTATGAGGTCATTCTGCACTGAAAAGGAAATTGACAGTAAAAGATTTTAAAGGTGTAACAGGACGAAAACCTCGCAGTTGTACGATGAATCAACTGTTAGGAGAGAATGGAGAGTAAGATGGAAGAAAGAGAATATGAAAGGGGTACAGTAAAAGGAACGAAAGGAATTGCAGCTAGGGGGCGAAGGCACGCTGCAAAGAACCTTACGTAGTGCCTACAGTGTGTGTGTGCTCCTATCTATGTATATATATATATATAAATTACGACTGAGTACTCTAAAGGTAACAGTGATCCCTTAAAAAGCTTATTAAAATCAAACTAAGTTTTATCATAAGAAGTGTGAGGTATCAACAATTAAACAAGAAATGTACTAGAGTAAAAGGGCATCACTCCATCAAACAACTTTAACTGTTTCTCTGGTCTTAATTCACTTCAGCAAAATTAAAGGAACAAAACATGTTTATTGCTTTGCCTTATGCACACAACTAATCGTATTCATTGGTGGTCAATAAATGAAACAGTTTTTGAAAACATTAAATGCAGAAATTTATTTTGAAATTCAAAATTTATAATTAAAATTCACAATCTGAAAAAATTTACTATTACTTGTAAACAACACCAAATTTAATTAATTCTTGAATTACATTATTAAATAAAACTAAACCACAAAACTTTAATTTATCAAGAAATTAAATTAATCAAGCAAAATTTAAACTATCAAGAATTACTCAAGATTTGAAAAGGAAATCTTAGTAAATGAAAATTTAATGCAGTATGCAACGTTAAATTATCAAGAAATATTTAAAATGCTAATTAAATAAATGTTAAATCACCAATATATAAAATGTGAAAAATCAAGAGATTGCAAACACAAAAACACATAAAAAACACAAAAAATTTACCAAAACACTTTCACTAAGGCAAAAATTTCTCAATATGCCTTACTATACCATGGTAATAATAAGTAAAATTCACTTTACCTTACACAAGCTTGTGAAAACTTTTGCAAAATCACCTGAAATGCAGCTGCTTGAGATTCACAAAACACTTTTTTGTTAGGTGCCATTTCAGACTTTTCCTACATTCAGATCTCAAAAGCTAAGATTAATACTAGTGACCACACTAACACTTTATGTTAATCATTTCTCTCTTTTGAAGAGAGAGAGAGAGAGAGAGAGAGAGAGAGAGAGAGAGAGAGAGAGAGAGAGAGAGAGAGAGAGAGCCAACATGCACAGTCCCTGAAATCAGAATGAACAAACTTTAGGATTCCAGTTAGAAATGAAACAATTAGATGGCGTCATTATTAAGGCATTTTGGGAACGAGAAACGAGAGAAAGTTCTAGAAAAAGGAGAATGACGTTGCTTCCAGAGCAAAACGTTTTGAACTGCAATCTTACAAAACACAATGCAATCAATTGAGACATGCTTTTACCCTCAAAAATGTGATTGTGACTCGAACGAAAAATCGTATGGGAAGCAATTAGAACATGATCAGAGCAGCATAATCTTAAACATGACACAATTGCCATGTGCTTCAGTGCAACACTTGTTCATATTTCTCAAAGGTACATGCTTTTACCAGAAAATTGTATGGAGCGTAATCAGAACAATATATGTAACATTGCGAAATCATTCATCTTTTTCTCGTATGAGTCAGAACCTTAACTGTTATCCCGACCTGTCAATGCGTAACCCAAAACAAAGCGCTCGCTTATCTTAACTGATGACAACTGAAGCGAAACAAGACTTCGCTACCACATGTGTTGCTAATATGCTTTGTTACTATTAAAAATGTACTATTAATTCTAAATTATGCTGTTAAGTTATCTAAATCATTAACTCTTTTGAGACCTGACATTACACTGCATACGATATTTCAACAACTATTATCATTACACATAATACATTATAACCAGAATAGTAAATATATCAAAACCACACAATGATATATATATTACAAGGCAATATCATGAAATTCCTCCCCCCAGAAGATTAGTTATCCCGGGTTTGAATCAAACAATTCACAGCAGGATAAATAATCTTTAATTACATTTTGCCTTCCAAAAATGTTCTCTAGTTTTACACTATAAGGTTACAAAATCAATCAGGGGAGTTACTGTGGCTGAGAAATTTGGACAGAATTGGCGATAAAATCCAGCCATGCTAAAAAATCTTTGTAGTTGTTTCCTGGTAATTGGAGGTGGGGGGGGGGGCTAGCCTTACGGATACCTTCTACATTAGCGTCAACAGGAGCAAGAAGGCCCTTTCCAACTTCAAATCCCAGCTACTGAACAGTTACCTTTCCAAACTCACTTTTTTGTAAGTTGATTGTTAGTCCTGCTTCCCGTAGTTTCTTGAACACTTTCCTTAAAATCTTCAGATGTTCTTCCAATGTATTAGAATAAATCACTCTATGGAATGTTGCAGGTGCACTCATCAGACCAAACGGCAAAACAGTGTATTGATACAGTCCAAGAGGAGTAATGAAAGCTGACAGCAATTTAGCATGCTCATCTATCTTGGAAACAAACTTGGCTTGCCCAATATTATCAAGTAATTGATCAATAAGAGGTAAGGGATAATTGTCAGCCACACTGATGGAATTCAGTTTTCTATAATCAGTACACATCTTAAATGAGTTTCTTCACTAACACACAAGGAGAGCTGTAATGACTTTAACTGGGTTTTGCTAATCCATGCTGCAACAAATACTCCACTTCTTTCTTCAAAACATCTTGATGAAATGGTGATAAGTGATAAGCTCTCTGTTTAAAAGGTTTTCCATCTTCTCTGATCTTTATCTCATGCTTTGTCAGATCGGTACGCCTAGGTACGTCTGCAAAAATTTCAGGGAAACTTTTAATCACCTCACTTAATTCACCACTTTGATCAACACTCAGATGTTTTAATTCATCCTCCAAATTTTCCAATATTGAAGAATTGTTCATTTTGCTTTCAGTTCCCAATTCATAGCCATCATCATCCTCTGTGGATGAAAATGTTTGTGTTATTGACACTGTTTCAGTTTTAGTCTCTGAGAAGTAAGGTTTCAAAAGATTCACATGCATCTTCCTCTGTTGTTTCCTTCTTCCTGTTGTTTCAATCAAATAAGTTCGATCACTTAACTTCTCTACTATCCTATAAGGACCTTGAAATTTATTGGTAAGGGGAAATATTTTCACTGGTAAGAACACTAGAACTTGCTGTCCTACACTAAAACTTCTTAGCTTAGTCTCAACATCGTAACTCCTTTCATTTTCTCTTGACTTATTTTCAGATTTTCTAAAGAAAATTGTCTAATTTCTCTTAACCTTTTCCTCAAGTTCTTCACATATTCTCCTTGGATTTCCCTTGATTTTCTTCCCAATTCTCTGCAAGAATCTTCAATGGACTTCTCACGTCTTGACCAAAAATCACTTCATTTGGTGAACATCCCATTTTTTCTTGATAAGCACCCCTAACTTCAAACAACGTCAAGGATAAACCAGCATCCCATTCTCTTCCGGATTCATAACAATACTTAGTTAACATACTTTTCAATGTTTGGTGGAACCTTTCCAAGGCTCCTTGAGTCTCTGGATGATAAGCAGTTGATAACTATTGTTTCACTCCTAACAAGTTCATCACATCCTGGAACAATTTTGAAGTAAAGTTCGTTCCTCTATCACTTTGCACAACTCCTGGTATTCCAAACTTGGAGAAAAACTACACCAACTCAGTAATTACCTTTGCACTTATACTTCTTACAGGAATCGTCTCGGGATACCTTGTCACAAGACACATTAGTGTTAACAGATATTCATTTCCTTTCTTTGTTTTCGGAAGTGGCCCAACCACATCTATAATCACCTTGCTGAAGGGTTCTTCTCTAACTTCTATGGCTTGTAGGGGGGCTTTCTGAATAGTTTCATACAGTTTTCCAGCTATCTGGCATGTGTGACACTCACTGCAAAACCTGCTAACATCCTTGTGAAGTCCAGGCCAGAAAAAATACTTCATAATCTTCTCAACAGTCTTCCTGATTCCCATATGTCCAGACTCGTGTGCTACTGCTACCACTTCCGTCCTCAGTGGATATGGAATTGAAATTTGATGATATTCACCCCACTCAGCATTTCCTGGTATATCTGCAGGTTGATGCTTCCTCATTAGCAATCCTTCCTTTAGACAATGACAGGTAGGAGTCTGTTGCATCTCTTCTTGATCAACAACTCTGAAGAACAAATCAGCCAACGTTGTCTCCTTCTGCTGCAGTTCCATTAGTGTCTCTCTAGTCACTTGACCAACTTCAAGGGCTGCACTCTCAATATCTGCCAACTCTGCTACTGTAGTTTCACTACTATCTGCAGGAACACTCTGAACACTCTGAGTCTCTTCAATAGCAACAGGATCCTCTTCTTCTTGGGAACTCTCTTCACTTCACTTTCCTGGAATAGCTCTTCTAAGTTCAAAGATCCTTCACTAGATCCTTCTGGTGCAGGTAAATTCTCAATTTCTTCACTTGCAAATGTAGTTCTCTTCATACTCCTGGTAGTTACACAACCTGGAAACAGATGGGGGGTTTTCTTCTCTAAATCTACTGTAGGACTAATCCTCAACAGTTTGTCTGTCACTATAGGACAAGGAACAAATGTTATACTGCCTACTTCAAAACCCAGTAAAACATGCACACCTACAACAGCTAGTGAGTCCTTTACAGCAAAATCAACATTCCCTGTCACCAAGTCACAGGACAGGTGCAAGTGGCGTATAGGAGTTACCTCTTCTCCTATACCCTTCAAAATAACTGGATCTCCGGTGAGATTCTTCTCCAACTGTGGGTGAGCACCATGAACTACCACACTATGGTTACTCACAGTATGACGTAATACCTTGACTGGTACCTGCACACTCCCTCCTTGAGTTGGCAGCGTACGTTCATAGATATATGGCTTTAAAGCTTCCAAGCTGCTCAGCCACTCACTGCTTGAGGTTACATTTCCACTGGTTGCTAAACATTCAGCTTGTTTAGTCTCAGTCTTCCCAACTGTCTCAGTCTTCCCCACCCTGCTCTTTGTAGTCGGTTTCACCTAGTTACCTTTAACCACTTGACCACCTGACTTGATCTGCTGTGTCTGATAACAATCTCGAATGCAGTGTCCTGTTCTTCCACACTTGAAGCAGACAACGTTAGTCTTCTGTATCTTTCTTGAGAAACTGGATGATGAGGATTTAACATTCAATTGCTGAGGGTTATTACCTGGCTTTGTACTGGCACTGCCACTAGAAGGATTCCCAGTAGTAATGTTCCTGAAATTTGGGTGAGACCTAAAACCTGTGCATTGTTGGTTCTGGTACTTGACATCATAATTCCTTTTGCTACAAATGATATTATAATCTTCACTGAATGTAGCCACTTTGTCAAGTTTCTTAGCTTTTCTCTCTCTTAAATAGGCTTTTTATGTGTTCAGGAATTCCTCTAAGATATTGCTCTAGGACCACCAACTCCTCAAGTTTGTCCATAGATTTAACTTTAGCAGCCTCCAACCATCGTTTGAAACATCTTTGTAGGCATAATCCAAGAAAGTCATCTTGTCATCCTTCCTCAAAGATCTGAATCTTTTATTGTAATATTCAGGGGTCATCTGGTAAACTTGTAGTACATTGTGTTTGAGTACCTTGTACTCTCTACACTGATCAGCTTGTAAGGCTAAATAGGCACTTCTTCCTTTACCAATGAGAACACTCTGTAACAAGACTGACCATTTATCTTCTGGCCATCCCATACCTGAAGCCACTTTTTCAAAGTGATCAAAAAACTCATCTGGAGCTTCTTCTGTAAACTTTGGAATTAACTTCTGCACTCTTACTACATCAAATGTCAAATTCAAGTGAGATATATGTTGAATAAAAAGAACAATCTACCGTTTGAGAAATCTAAAATGTTTTCTACCTCCAAACAGCGATGTTCACAACCTTAATCAACAGGTCTCGAACCACAGAGCCTTCACCAAAGGCTTCTATTAATATTCGGCATTGATCTTCGAATGACAATTTGTTTGATAACTAATACCTTCACACCCTGGGGCTTCGCCCCCCCAAAAAAACACACATACAAATTAATTCCCAGGAACCCTGACTTTTCCAGCAAACTCACAAAGTCTTGTTGCCAGGCAGGGATGTTCTCATGTCTCAAGAATATATGATGCATCCGACAAGCATACAGTTTCCCTAGTCAGGATGCGCACCAGACACCAGCTAAAAATTCTCTCAAGGTTCTTCACAATGCCTTTAACCACATTTATCAGTATAAAATCTACTGTATATTGTAATTCATAAAATATCTGTGACCTAATGAAGTTTTCAGATGCTCAGCCACCACAAAGAAGTGCTGCCCCCAGTACTAGGGGGATAGCAATAATTAATTGCCAGATCTGTGCACTAAATGGACAGCCACACCCCTGGGCTGATCTTCAGGTGAGGGTTTACTCACACAATGTTTTTGTACCTGAGAAATACCCCACTTCACGAAGAGTATGACGACAAAGGCCCCGATCACTGGTAAAGTAGTGATGAAGAGGTACTGATTCAACACGGGGAAAGGGTCGTCTTCTGGCATAGGAGGAAGTGGCAGAATTGTGGCGATCACTCCCCTTAAAGGCGGCACTGGAACAACTTGAAGTCCCCATGAAGATGCCACATGAAGATACGAGTAGTAGAGTTGTAGACACTTTTGCCTAGGACTCAAAAGTTTGGCATGACCAGCCTACATGCTGCATCGAAGATGTGGGATCCTCGCAGAAGGAACGTATCCGGTGAATTATGGCACCAGATGGACATCTGACATTTTTTGCAGAACACCACGTTGAGAGCCTTCGTAGAGATATATTGGTCAATTGTGACACTCCTGTATTTTCATCCTGAACAACAAATCTATTCCCCTTCTTTACTTCTACAACCCAAAATGGACCCTAAAATTTAGGACCTAGTTTATAATTCAACTAATTCCTAACATTTATTTTCACAAAAACCCTATCCCCCACAGCAACTTTAACTCTATCTGGCTTTGAATTTCTCCTGTCAACCATATCCCAAGTTTTCGACTCAAGATTCTTAGCAAGACGCTCATATCTCTCCTTAGCAGCAGAAATCAGCAATTTAACTGTATCATCACCTGATGGAATAGGTAGTAAATTGAATGCGCCGCACACTGGGTAGTCAAATAGCGCTTCAGTGGAAGACATTCCAATAGTATCACTACCATAGAATTGATGCTATGCAGAACCTGTGGAATATATCGATTCCAGTTCACATCATTGTCCCCTACAGTAATTCTGAGAGCCTCAATTACCTTCCTATTGACCCGTTCACATAACCCATTAGCTTCTGGTCTATAGTGAATAATAGTGACTTTCCAAATGCCCATCACATCATTACATCCACAAGACACTCTAATGCCTTGTTCACAAACTCTCTCCCATTATCTGCAATCAGCACCTCAGGCACCCCAGAACGACAAATATATCCATTAAAGAATGCGACTGCCGCCTTCTCTATTGTTTTATGCTCCAAAGGAAAAATCTCTACAAACCTAGTTAATTCGTTCACAACCACCAACAGGTGCCTATGGCTGTAACTAGATTCACAGAAATTGGAGAGTATGTCCATATGGACACGAGAACACGGTCTACTGGGAATAGGAAATGGACTCAATTTACAAGAAACGACCCTTGATGGCTTACACACATTACAAAGCGAAGAACCTCTCACAAAGTCTTTCAGTGATGCGAGGATATTCTTCCAAAGCAATTGTCCCTGTATATTCTGATACTTCTCAATACCCAAATGAGGACTGCCAGGCCTACAATGAACAATATCCAGAGCCGTAGGTACTAAACTCCTACGGACAACTATTTGCATTGTATCACCCTTGTCCTCACTATTTCTCAGCCTGTATCTAATCTTCCTAACCAACAAATTACCCTCTAATTCAAGACCCGCAAAAAGCAACTTATAAATCTTCCTAACTAATTCCCCTCTAAGAAACGCTTTTGTGTCTGCCAAAACCTCATTCTCATCCTGTTTAGATTCCACTAAACTAATACCCCAATCTATGCAATCTCTAGACATATAACATACATGAGAACCATCCAAATCAGAAAAACTTCTACTAAGGGCGTCTGCTACAACATTATGTCTTCCCTCTATATACCTAGGCTTGGCATCAAAATCCCAAATTGTCAAATACCACCTAGCTCTTTTAGGGGAAAGATCCGGCTTATTGAAAAGATCCAACAATAGCTTATGATCTGTAAGAACCTCTACTTGATTGCCCATCAATAACATCTTGAAATGAGCCAAACTAAACACTGTGGCAAAGGCCTCCTCGTCCACTACCAACAACAGCCCTTCATTACTACCCCATCTTAAAGTTCCTACAGTAAAATGCAATCGGATGGAGTCTTCCATCGAACCTGTGCATAAGGCAGGCCCCTATGCCATTGTGACTGGCATCTGTCACCAAGGTGAAAGGATGCTCAAAATCAGGAAACTTCAACACTGGGGGATTAGCTAAGCATCCTTAATATTCTGAAAGGCTGACTGCTGTCCATCGCCCCACACAAACTGCACACAGTCCCTCAGGACATCTGTCAAAGGAGACGCTAAAGTAGAAAAATCCTTCACAAACCTACAAAAAAATCCAGCCATGCCCAAGAAAGACCAAATCTGTTTCTCATTCTTGGGAGTAGGAAAATCTACAATTGCCCTAACTTTATCCTCATTCACTCTAACCCCATCTTTAGAAATGACATGACCCAAATATACTACCTGCTTCTTCAGGAAATTACACTTAGCTAATTTTATCTCCTCTAAATGTTCCTCTACAGAATCAGTGGCAACCAAGGTATCACCAATATAAACAAAAATGCTCTTCCCCAGCACACCAAGCAAAACTGTATTTACTAGCCTCATAAATGTCATAGGACTACCTGATAAACCAAATGGCATCCACGTGAACTCATAATGTCCCTTCGGCAAAGAAAACGCTGTATACTTGTGACTCTCCTCACTAAGCGGTACTTGCAAGTACCCCCTGCATCAGATCAATTGAAGAATAAATATTCTTGGCCCTAATCTCAACAAATAAAACTGGCAAACATGTCGCAGGGTAATGATCAGGAATGGTTTTCTCGTTCAACTTCCTAAAGTCCACACAAATCCGGACTGAACCATCCTTCTTAGGCACTGTTAACAACGGAAAATTAAAAGGTGAGGAACTGGGCCTAACAATGCCGTCCTCCTCCCACTTATTAACCTCTTGCTCTACCTGTTCCCTAATATTAAAAGGAATCCTATATGAAGGGACAAAAATAGACGTAGTCTTATCCTCTAAACGAACCTTGTGTTCTAACACATTTGTTAACCCAAACTTATCCCCTTTAAGTGCATCTATGTCTGCAAACTCAGCCAGAACATCTTCCACACCCTCAATATATTCTTCAAAATCAGCATTGGATAAATGATCCCTAAAAACCTGCCTCCTAGCCTGTAAATCTGCTTCTGAAACTCACACATGTCCCTGACAATAGCAACTGATTTATCTTCATCAACCCGTGAACAAAATCGACCGCACAAGTACCCTTCTG
>NC_089743.1:44133976-44146476 GCF_040412425.1 Macrobrachium rosenbergii
ATATATATATTAGAGAGAGAGAGAGAGAGAGAGAGAGAGAGAGAGAGAGAGAGAGAGAGAGAGAGAGAGAGAGAGAGAGAGATACCTCGAAATGGTATTTACAATTTCATTAGTTTCTCTGGTAAGAAAATTAATTTACGAAATCAGCTTTTAATTAGGAATGCATTTTACGCTTGGGAAATAAAATTATTTTTATTTTGCATGAAATAATTTCCATCGCTTTTTTTTTTTTCCTAAACTCTTCCTCTGCTTTTCTAAGCACCACTATATATATATATATATATATATATATATATATATATATATATATATATATATATATATATATATATAAATATATATATATATATATCATAAAAATATATAGGAAGATATATATATATATATATATATATATATATATATATATATATATAAATATATATATATATATATATATATATATATATATATATATATATATATATATATATATATATATATATATATATATATATATATATATATATATATATATTTTTATGTGTATATATACATATGTATATGTTTATAATCACTTTTGTATGTGATTCATTTATCACACACTACCACCGGTTTCGACTTTATTTCCAAGCCATTGACGAAGGACTAATACAGAGTATTAGAAGTCACAAATATATATACTACAGGAGCAGTACTGACGAACATACGCAACCGTTAGAGACTTAATATCCACCCACAGGCTGGTGTCAAGGTAGGAGTGGCCTTCAAAACTCATTTGGCTAAAAATCACTATATACTCTCAGGGGACAATACTGATAAACATGCCGACCATAGGCGACATCAGATCCACACCTGACAGGTTTCAGGGATGTGGGGTTAGGAAAACTCATTAGCACTGGTGCCCCCATACTGTGTTTACAAATATATTAATCTTATTTCGATACATCTCTACTGCCTACCTTAAAATTTAAACAATTTACAAATTTCTTTTGATATTAAAGGATCAAGTTCATACATCCCTTGCCTGATATTCATATTATGGCTGTAACTTTCTTTTATAAAGCTAGATTCAATGATATTCCTTTCCAGTGCGTTATTAGAATATACAATCTGTTTTGCCCTTTCCCAGTTGATAGCATGATTGTTCTCACTAACATGTACAAAAATACCACTGTTCCCCTGTGCACATCTCACACATTTTTTATGCTGTTCTATTCTCTTTTCCAGTGCTTTACCCGTTTGGCCAATATAAAAGTTGTCACAAGACTTCCACGGAATTTTATATACACACCCTTTTGCATTGTCGGGGAAGTTCTTGATAAATACATCTTTCATTATTTTATTGTTCTTAAATGCGACATTAACGCCAAAATTCTAAAGAATATGGGGGATATCTTTCATATTATTATTATAAGGCAGTACATGCAAATTTTTTTGTGTTGTAAGGTTCTTTTTGGTTTTGATACATATTCTTTTTTGCCGCTTCTAATGCATTGTTTAATACACTGTCAGGATATTTCAATTTCTTGCCTGTATTCCTAATCTTATCTATTTCCTCATCCATAAATTCAGGGCTACATACACGTAACGCTCTTAAATCGTAGATGAAAACACTGATTTTTTAACCTTATTGCTTTGTCCGGAATAGAAATGCACATAGAAATTTTAGTGGGTTTTCTATACACACTATATTTAAACCCACTATTATTTCTTCGTATGAGGACATCCAAAAAGGGTATGAGCCCATCATTTTCCATTCCCATAGTGAATTTAATTGATGGCAAAAAAGTTATTTACATCTTCGTTCCGTGGCCATACACAAATTATGTCGTCAACACACCTAAACCATATTACCATGCGTGGAATTATGTTGTTTGATATTTTACTTATTTTTTGTGAGACCTATTGGTACGTAACCATTTGTTTTATAACTTTTGCTGTTGTTATAATGCCTGTACTGTCATTACTAACTTAATCAGGTCCTTTGAATCATTTACAATTCCTCGTCTATTCTTCTATTTGTGCTCTAGCTCGATTTAGTCTTCCTTTCTTCCTGCTTTTATCGATCAGCTTATCTTCCGTTTCGTTAAATCTGTCCTCGTCGTTGTTATCGTATTTTTTTGATGTTGTATGTAACTAAAATAGTATCCAACCTACCGCCCCCCCCCCTCTCTCTCTCTCTCTCTCTCCAGTCCCGTCACCAGCAAACTCACCTAAGTTTTTCATAACTTATATTAGCAATACAAACTTCTTTAGAACCAGTAATTTTTTACGTAACATACCCTTGAAATATCTCTCTTAATACAATTTCCAATATGAAAATCTAAAATAGCGTGTGATTCAAGGAACTAATAACATTGACGGAAACTACGAATAGAATTTCATAGGAACTTGTAAGCAGATGATTTCAGGAATGTATACATAGATCAGTGAAGGAATTTTTCATTGAAAATCTGAGAATCCCACAAAGAGAAAGTTATGAGAACTAATAAGCTAAATATTACAGGGCTTTATAACAGAACATTTCAAGAATTTATAGCTAGAATATTTTGGGTGGCATAGGAACTTATAAAAGGGATATTTTAGGATTTTATAATACGATTATTTTAGGATTTTATAATAAGATTATTTTAGGATTTTATAAGATGATTACTCTAGGATTTTATAAGAGGAATGTTTTAGGATTTTATAACAAGATTATTTTAGGATTTTGTAAGATTATTCAATGAAATCATAAGATTATTATTTTAGGGTTTTATAAGATTATTTCAGGAGATTATAAGATTATGTTAGGTTTTATATGAAGATTATTTTAGGATTTTATTAGGAGATTATTTTAAATTTTAAAAAATTGTGTTTGGATTTTAGATGAAGATTATTTCGGGAATTTATAGGATGATTATTTTAGGATTCAATAAGATTATTTTAGGAGTTTATAAGATTATTTTTGGCGGTTATAAGATTATTTTAGGATTTTATAAGATTACTTCAGGATTTTAAGAAGATTATTTGCGGATTTCAAGAGATTATTTTAGGTCATAAGATTATTTTAGGATTTTATAAAATGATTATTTTAGGCCTTTATAAGATTATTATTTTTGGATTTTACGAGATTACTTTAGGGTTTTGTAAGAAAACTATTTTAGGAGATTATAAGATTATTTTATGAGATTATAAGGAGATTATTTTAGTATTTTATAATACTGTTTTAGGATGTTATAAGAAGATTATTTTAGGCCTTTATAAGATTTCTTTTTGGATTTTATAAGAAAATTATTTTAGGATACTATAAGAAGAATGCATTAGGATTTTATAAAATTATTTAAGATTTCATAAGATTGTTTTAAGATTTCATAAGAAGATTATCTTATGATTTTATAAGAAGATTATTTTAAATGCCCTTAAGAAAAAATATTTATGGAATTTAAAATGTATATATAGGGGCACCGAAGTAAACCATTTCTGAATCATATAAGTGAAACATTTCAGGAGCCTAGTTGTAGAATATTTTAGAGACTTAACAGTAAAATATCTATAAAAATGGTTTTATTTTATTTGTACGCTCATACCGACGGTGGAAAATGTCACTGCACTTAATTACGGTTCTATTTTTATCATCCACCCCCAAGTCGCATAATCCTCCTGTACGCATGCGCGCTCACGCACAAAAGACCGATAGATATATTATAAAACAGGTAGACAGATAGATTGTTCACTCACAGACAAGGGACGATAGATAATATAAAAACAGATAGATTGACAGATAGTTAGTCAAGAAGTTATAATTTTGTATGATTTCAAATTCTGTATTAAGCATTTCTTAAATCTTAAATGCATCGGTAAATTTTATTTTATTTGAATTGAGATGTAAAGCATTTTACTGAAGCATTGCTGTTTACTTCTTATTGAATTTACACAGCCTTGATTATGGCAAATTTAATATTGAGGAATTCATGAATGGGGACAGGATATTATTTTCATGAATGATTTGAACGTCCTCGAAAGGAAATGAGTAATATATCTGTTGCATGAAATTATCATATTTCATAACGGGGAAGTTTCCTGTCACGCTGTATCTCAAGTTTTTATTGTTTTTCGTCTGTTTTTTTATCAGTCCTCATAGAATTAATTGGTTTAACTTACTGTTATTGTTTTTTTAATATTCATTTCTTAATGATTCACTTACAATGTTTTAAGTTTCTTCTTCTTATTCTGCTTATTATTATTATTATTATTATTATTATTATTATTATTATTATTATTATTATTATTATTCAGGAGATGCACCCTATTCATATGGAACTAGCCCACAGGGGCATTGACTTGAAATTCAAGCTTCCAAAGAATATTGTGTTCATTAGGAAGAGGTAAGAGAAGGTAAAGGGAAATGCAGGAAGAAGAGATCTCACTTATTAAAAAGAAAAAACAAATTAATAAATAGATAAAACTGTACTGAAATGCAAGGAGAATAGCATTAGGGTAGCAATACATTGCTGGAACTGAGAAGTTCGACACCAAGGAACATTTACTGCATACTGGTGCTGCTGTTCAGCAAATGTGGTTGCTCTCGGCAGAAAAAGGGGATCAGGGGTCAATTGTGAATGTGAAAGATCTCTGTTTCTTTATAACATTATGGTAACTACGGTTTTCATCAACAATTGAATTTCTCTCTCTGGATCACAGATAAAAGAATTTAGCTCTTCTGTCCTTTGAGTTTTGTATATTTTGTATATTTCAGTTGTCTAAGAACTAAGCTGATGTAGATTTCACATAAGAAGGTTCTCTTGTAGAAGATTTTTTTTTTTTACATGGCCGGAAAGCTTCAGACCAGCTTCGCTAGATCTTATAGCGCATCAGTTAACTTCAGAAGCGAATTAACTAACCGGTAACTAGTCGACTATGGTTTATCTTATTAATTATAATTCGAGCATCACTATGACGAGCCCTGTGCATTGCCAAACGTCTCGAAGACTCTAGCGGACATTCAAACGCTGACCTTGTTCTTTGAATTTCTTGAATCACTAGTGTTAACAAATTCAACACAAAGGTTAGATCTATTAATTTGTTAATTTATCTGTTTTTCTAATAACTGATCTCCTCTTTCTGTATTTCCCATTTTTACCTTCTGTTATTTCTGTCGAATGAACACCTTAGTCTTTGGAAGCTTGAATTTCAAGTCGATGGCCCTTTGGTGGGATTGCTCCATATGAATAGGGTTCATCTTCTGAATAATAATAATAATAATAATAATAATAATAATAATAATAATAATAATAATAATAATAATAATAATAATCTCGTCTTTCATGATGCGCTTCCTGCAAGCGAATGTCCGGCGCCAGCACAGAACCAGTACAAAGAGAGGCATGATTCAGTAGCAAAAGCCCTCCACTGGAGCTTGTGCAAGAAACACCAGCTAGCTTGCAGTAATGAATGGTATGAACACCAACCTGAGGGAGTGATAGAAAACGATCAGGCAAAGATCCTCTGGGACTATGGCATCAGAACAGATAGGGCGATATATTCTAATAGACCAGACTTGACGCTGATTGACAAAATCAAGAAGAACGTATCACTCACTGATGTCGCAATACCATGGGACACCAGAGTAGATGAGAAAGAACGTGAAAAAATTGATAAGTATTAAGACCTGAAAATAGAAATAAGAAAGATATGGGATATGCCAGTGGAAATTGTACCCGTAGTCATAGGAACACTAAGCACGATCCCAAGATCCCTGAAAAGGAACCGGGAAAAACTAGCTGCCGAAGTAGCTCCAGGACTCGTACAGACGAGTGTGCTACTAGAAACAGCGCGCATAGTAAGAAAATTGATGGACTCCTAAGAAGGCAGGATGCAACCCGGAACCCCACACTATAAAAACCACCCAGTCGAATAGGATGATTGTGATAAAAAAAAAAAATAATAATAATAATAATAATAATAATAATCTCGGTGAATCTTTGTTTTATTCTCCTCATTTCTTCTGCCTTGATTTCCTGGAGCCATGTTGCATGTTTGTTGTTTGATACCGGATTGCTCCATATGCTTTCCTAGAGTCTCTTACTGGGTCTGGCTTCAGGAATTTCCTGGTGGTTGTCTTCCCCTCTTAGTTGGCTGCATAGTCTTTTCTGGTTGGTATCCTTTATTCCTGTTCATGTACCGTTGGATCTTATGTGCTTTGGCTTTATGCCTCTGTTTTATATCTTCTATTGTGCTGTTTAGTCCCTTCTCCTGTACTTTGTATTTCTCATTCAGTTCCTCTCTTTTCTTGCTTCTTAGCTTCTTTTCTGCCATCTCTTTCAGTTTACTCAAGTCAGATCTCATCGCCATGATTTGTTTTTCCAGGCACCTTTTCCAAGGCGGTTGCTGTTTTGGTTTCAGTTTGGTTGGTTGTGATGGCGGTGTTGGTGATTGTATCCCCATGAGTTCTACTACTAGTCTTGCTCCTACATATGCCAAGTTATTTGTTTCTGTGATACTGGTGGTGAGGATTAGTCTCATCATTTCATTAACTTCACTTGTTTTTTCCCTTAGTTTCTTTGTGTTGTGGGCTTTCATCCATTGTCTGATCTTTTCCACCCATTCCAACCTCTCTTCGGCATTTCCTCGTGTGTTGTCGTTTGGTACCTCATCATTCCTATCGTTTTCTGTGTCATCGTCTCTTAGTTCGGCTTCTTGTCCTTCGGTGCTGGGTGTTATTTCTCTTTCCAGTTCCTCTCTTTCTGTTGTGGAGAGCCAGTTCTTTTTCTTCATGTTCCTTACTTGGTCTGCCAGCCTCTGTTCTGTATGACGGATGTTATTTCTCTCATTCCAAATGTTGACCAGTCTTCTTCTGTATCCTCTTTCTGTCGGGTTGCTTCTGATGTAGCATCTCCATATCTCCTTATTTTCTTCTCTTGTCCATTTCTTCTTCTGGTTTGCCTCTGTAGCTCGTCTCTGGTTACTGTCGTTGCAGTGGTCAGTTGCTGGATGACGACCGCCAAGTCGATTGGGTTGTATACCTGGCTGCCAGAGGCTCCATTTACGTCGTTGTCGTTTATTCTTTCATTTCTTTCCATCATTGCTGAGTTTTGCTATTTAACCCATAGCTGGACCCTACCCCATCGAGAATAGGTACTCAATTACAGCTGAGCAGACTGAGAAAATTATGGTAAAGATCCTTTCCCAAGGAATCAACGTTGAGGAGAGCGGTCACCCATCCAACGACTGATCAGCCCCAATGTTGCTTAACCAGTCCATCGATGAACTAAACCACTCTGCCACGGCGCCCATCACTGCAGAAGATGGATGCTGGGTACCAGCTAAAGAAAGGAGGCAACAGAATTAACCATCTGATGCTCATGGACGACATCAAGCTGCATGGTAAGAGCATCAACGAAATAGATACCTTAATCCAGACTGTAAAGATTGTATCTGGGGACATCAGGATGGAGTATGGAATAGAAAAATGCGCCTTGGTCAACATACAAAAAGGCAAAGTAACAAGGACTGAAGGGATAAACCTACCAAACGGGAATAGCATCAAACACATAGATGAGACGGGATACAAATACCTGGGAATAATAGAAGGAGAGGATATAAAACACCAAGAGATGAAGGACACGATCAGGAAGAATATATGCAGAGACTTAAGGCGCTACTCAAGTCAAAACCCAACGCCGGAAACATAGCAAAAGCCATAAACACATGGGCAGTACTAGTAATCAGATGCAGCGCAGGAGTAGTGGAGTGGACGAAGGCTGAACTCCGCAGCATAGACCAGAAAACTAGAAAACACATGACAATACACAGAGCACTACACCCAAGAGCAAATACAGACAGACTATACACAACACGAAAGGAAGGGGAGAGAGGGCTACTACGTATAGAGGACTGCCTCAACATCGAGAGCAGAGCATTGGGGTAATATCTGAAAACCAGTGAAGACGAGTGACTAAGGAGTGTATGGAAAGAAGGACTGATAAAAGTAGACGAAGACCCAGAAATACACAGAAACAGGAGAATGAAAAGCAGAACAGTGGAATGGCACAACAAACCAATGTACGGACAGTACATGATACAGAAAAAAGAACTGGTCAGCGATGAAACATGGCAATGGCTACAGAGAGGAGAATTCAAGAAAGAAACAGAAGGAATGCTAACAGCGGCACAAGATCAGACCCTAAGAACTAGATATGTCCAAAGAACAATAGATGGAAATAACAAGTCACCCATAAGCAGGAAGTGCAATATGAAAGACGAGACCATAAACCACATAGCAAGCGAATGTCCGGCGCCTGCACAGAACCAGTACAGAAGGAAGCATGATTCAGTAACAAAAGCCCTCCACTGGAGCCTATGCAAGAAACACCAGTTAGCTTGCAGTAATGAGTGGTATGAACACCAACCTGCGAATGTGATAGAAAACGATCAGGCAAAGATCCTTTGGGGCTGTGGTATCAGAACAGATAGGGTGATACGTGCCAATAGGCCAGACGTGACGTTGATTGACAAAATCAAATAGAAAGTATCACTCACTGATGTTGCAATGCCATGGGACACTAGAGTAGATGAGAAAAAACTTAATAAGTTCGTTCATTTACAATTAGATTTTCATTCACCGCACGGAATAAATACCTAGACTTGTTTGTAAATACGAGAAAACTTCCTCAGCTGTTTTTACTACTATGACATCACATACTACGAATGGAACTGTGAAGTTCATTCAAGAAAAATGGGCGATAAGAACTGGAGTAGTAATTAAACTTGTTCTCAAATACAATAAAAAGGATCAATGGATTTGTAATTCTCTTCTGTGTTTTCCATTCAAATATCACATTCTCGTTCTTCATTCTAATCTGTGCACAACAACTCAAATATAACGCAAGATCTAGTCTGAGGTGAATTTTCCAACAAAAACAAAACTTCGATAATTCCATTTATTCCGGAAGTTCAACTTCACTAGACTCATAAATGGAAAACAAGCACAGCTATAACTGTGAAGGCACACACACACACACACACACACACACATATATATATATATATATATATATATATATATATATATATATATATATATATATATATATATATATAATAGAAATAGAATACTGGGTACAGTACTTCATAATCTCATAACCTTGCAGGTTTGGTGCCGTCAGTACACCTCATATAGTGTACTGTAAACATCACTAAAACCCCTAGGTGCACCCACTTTTTAGCCATTTACTTTGCCTCCATTCCCGCTTCCTTTCTTCGATATTGCTGTCCAACCACTCCAACCCCTATTTTCACTATCTGAAGCAATGAATGGCCGAAAGGAAAGTGTGCCAGTGCTTGGCTTTGTAGCCTAATTTTCAAATCAAATCACATTTCTAGATGGGATTAATCTTGTTCTCACACAAAATCAAACAGAATTCAATTGTATGGGAAATACCCCCACCTTATGCAATTTTCTTCACGCCTTCTGAGCATGTCTTCTTTTAGGACAACAGACCTTAAGCAAAAAATTACAAGAATTCGTCCCTCCTTTGAAAAACTGTCGGATATGCATTTTTTTTTTTTCAATTATTTGAGTTATCTGTATCGACGGTGATTTTATCATTGACTTCTTGTTTCAGTAAAGTATCAAGTGTATCTCTCTCACCATCCAGGATGTATGGTGAGAGAGACATACATGATACTTAGCTGAAACAGGCAGTCAGTGATAAAATCACCGACGATGCAGATAACTCAAAAAATTGAAAAACTACGTATTCGACATTTTGCCGAACAAGGACGAATTCTTTTTACTGAATTCTCTTTTTTTAGACGACTTCAATATCACCTTCCTTTAAACATAAAAATGAGAAGATATCTGGAATAGGAATTGGAATATAACATTTAGGCCAAAGCCCAAGCGCTGGGACCCACAAGGTCATTCAGCGCTGAATGAGAAATCGAGAGTAAAAACGGCTAAAAGGTGTAACGGGAGGAAAACCTCCCAGTTGCACTATGAAACAATTGTTAGGAGAGGGTTGAGGGAAGCAAGATGGAAGAGAATATGAACGGAGGCACGGTAAAAGGAATGAATGGGCTTGCAGCTAGGGGCCGAAGGGACTACGGGGAGAAGATCTCTGAGAATAACTTCCAGAGCTAACATTTTCCCCCCGGTCGCAGCGTGACGCCAGAAATTGGGTACGCGGCATAGCAACGGTCAGTGACTTAGATCCAGAAAGTTAATTAAAAGGATATTGTTCTCCTTGACGATTAGATAACAATGTTATTGCTTAAGGCAATTAAATAGAAATGATGCTGTTTACGATAGCCAACTTTCTTTTAGTGATATTGCCTAGGAATGTTACAGAACAAAGGATTCATTTTTTAATATTTGGGTAATGATATTAAGTAGAAATTTTACATTTCAAATATGTTTAAGAAAAAACAATAATTTGTGATATTCGTTTAAATTCACGCCATTCTAATTCATATATTTCTGTATGATTCAGAGAACAAACATCACAGATGATAATATTAGTAAAATATCATGTGCATTGCTTTTTTTTTTTTTAGCCTTAGTGAAGATAACTGCTTTTATGTATTCATTATCGAGAGGTCAAACTTCCTCATACCATATAACATCTGAAGGGTCAAAGGATTCCAAATGTAAACGGTCGTATCCAAATTTAACAATTTAAAATTAAAGATAAAATATAATACTGTCGAGAGAACTGCTGTTCTTATTGGCTGGTGCATATTTTGAGGTAGCTAATAATAGAATCGAATGGAATATAAAATTTAGGCCAAAGGCCAAGCGCTGGGACCTAAGAGGTCATTCATCGCTGAAATGGAAATTGACAGTAAAAGGTTTGCCAGGTGTAACAGGAGGAAAACCGCGCAGTTGCACTATTAACCAATTGTTAGGCGAGGTTGGAAAGTAAAATGGAAGAAAGGGAATATGAATGGAGGTACGGTAAAAGGAACGAAAGGGGTTGCAGCGGGGGTCGAAGGCACACCGCAAAGACCCTTAAGTAATGCCTACAGTGCACCACACGAGGTGCACTGACGGCACTATCCCCCTACGGGAGGTTGGTGTATATTTAGAGATAGCTAGCAATGGAATGGAATGGAATATAAAATTTCGGTCAAAGGCCAAGCTCCAGGACTTATGAGGTCATTCAGCGCAGAAAGGGAAACTAGGAGTAAAAAGGGGTTAAAGGTGTAACAGGAGGATATCCTCGCAGTTGCACTGTGAACCAATTGCTAAGAGCGAGTGAAAAGTAAGATGGAAGAAATAGAATATGAACGGAGGTACAGTCAAAGGAATGAAAGGAGTTGCAACTATGGACCGAAGGGACGTTGCAGAGAATCTCAAGTATTGACGACAGTGCGCCTCGTGAGGTCCTCGTGAGGTGCACGGCACTACCCTCTTACGGGGGGTTAGCTAACAATGGGTGGATTTACTACATCACCTACGAAGAATTAATTTTCGAAATTTTCGGGCAGGATTTTCAAACTTAACCCCTTAACATTAAAAAAAATCTTTTATAAAATGACGTAACTTTACCTCCTCGTCAATTTCATTATATAGATTTCGTTCGCTACGAAAAAAGGAAATTACGAAAAGGACACTGACAACAGGACGCCATTATGAAGAGAGACGTCGAGACCACCACGCCACTGACTTGGGCTGACATAGGAATGAATCACGTTCCGGCCTAAGTATACACAGCTCCGTTCGTTTTGACTCCAGACCACGTGTGACGTTTGTCAATAAACCCGGTTGCAATTGTTTTCCTTTTCCTGCTTTATTGAGGTTCCTCGTTCCGGGTCGTTTCGTGATGTGTGTCTTTGTCGCTGGTCATCTTTGCAGAGAAATGTCTGCATGTAGAAGAAACGATTTTTTTGCTAAAGCCCTCTCTCTCTCTCTCTCTCAAACATCACACACTCACAAAACACACACAAACATACATATACTGTATATATGTATAACTGAATCACGAAAATATGGAACGTGATGAATATATAAATTAAGGCAAACGCCACGAAGGAAAGTGAAACAACGGAATGGTGCTAGGCCTTTCAACTTACTGTCCTTTACTTGCCTTTATTTACACACAAACACACACACATATGTAGATATATATATATATATATATATATATATATATATATATATATATATATATATATATATATATATATATATATATATATATATATATATAACATACATATTTGGCTTCTTGACTGTGTAAATGAAGAATTCATCTGATGCGGCAACATGGAGAAAGTCAGCTTCATCCCAGTCTTCAAGAAATGAACCACAAAACCATGCATGGTCTTCTCTCTGTTGCTGAGTGAAGTTGGGCTTGCTGATAACATGAAATGGCTTGATACCAGATTTTTTCAACTCACGATATACAGCACTATAACTTCTCTTCTTTACCCTTTTTGTTTCTAGTTCATGCGCTAATTTATGTAAAGACTTTCTTGGTCTACCCACTGCCTAAGCTATGATGTCTTTTGACTCCTGAGAAAGGACTTCAGGCCTT
>NC_089743.1:44148976-44181476 GCF_040412425.1 Macrobrachium rosenbergii
ATATATATATATATATATATATATATATATATATATATATATATATATATATATATATATATATATATATATATATATATATATATATATATATATATATATATGTTTTTACGAATGTGCAGAGGATACTTACTTTATTCTGGGCCACAATGGATGAACGCAGGGGGGTTCTTTACATTATCAAGAAATCTACTGTATATATTACACATCTGACTCAATATTAAGGCAACTCCTTTGACAAACAAGCAAGGGAAATACTGTGGTTTAAGGCCTTCTTCATGTGAGGGAAGATTATGTAAACTCAAGGGTTCCCTTAGTTAATTATATTTACATAACAAACACAGATCAGAAGAATGACGATTTGCAGGGCAGGTAATAATAAGGGACTGATAAATGAATAAATCCTACATGGGATAAATATTCTACGCCAACGATGTCTTCAAAACAGGAAACATCTCAGAGTGGGTAGAAGTGGTACTGCACAAGGGATAGAGTCGAGTGATTCCACAGTCGAGGCCTATCTGCAATACATGCAAGATGGTTACTTGCAAGAATAATAACACTCAAAGAGAGCTGAAGGAATGCACAGATGGTGCCAAATAACTCAGTTCAACACTAATTGCATAATTACGTTAACACTGAATGCTCCAACACAAATTACTGAAGGTGATCACACAAAGGAAAAGAAATTAAAATCAGACAGAGAAGTAACAGGAATCGTGACTGACTAAGAAACCTTATTCCAGTACATTACCTTCGTCAAGATGACGATGTCTTCGTTCAATAAGGCGTTGGCGATGGAGGAGGGAATTAAGGGAAATGCCACTACAATAGTATACTGGTTCGAATTTTGGGGTCGAACAAGTGAATGATACAAGGGGCAGGCAAGGGTGAGGTCTCTGTCCTCAGTGTTCTGAGAGCTTCTCTCCCTCAGTTGCCATTGCATTGTCTATTAATAACCTCGGGGATCATGCCTTGGCATCCAGGTAGATGGCGCAAAAGGTCAATCTTCGTCATGTTTTCTATATAGACCACATGGCATCAGTTAAACCTCATGGAGGGTTTACCATGGCGGGAGCCGCCATCTTTCTCTTTTTTTTTGGCTCCTCCTTTGCCCGCTGTTTGACGCTGCCAAGAAGGCATGAAGGTCACCTGGAAACAAGGCCTTAGGCAGTCATTTGAACAGAGAGAAGGGTTAAAGGGCTTAACCATTTTGGGAAATGAAGGAGAGAGTTTACGAAGAGGCAGGTGGAAACCCACAGTTCTAGTAATTAAAACAATTGAAATGAATTTTATTTCTTTTTCAATTACATTGCAGATGTAAAAGCAGGTGAGGTTGCTTGGAAAGAGGTTCCATCCGTTGCAATGTATATATTAATATGAATATATAATATATATATATATATATATATATATATATATATATATATATATATATATATATATATATATATATATATGTGCATGTACATAAAATTATATATATCTATAATTTATGATTATATATATATACATACATATATATATGTATTTTTTTAATTTATATATATACATATATACATGTGTGTGTGTATGTGTGCAGATAAAAAGGCCCATAAAAACACTATATACACATGACAGTCATATATTTCGAATACTTCTGTATCTCTGATCACTGGTGAAATATGGACAATGGCAGGTTATTAGAGTATTTACAAGGCATATGCACGTGTAGCAATATGACTTTGGCGGTATGCAGATGACCGTCGAAAAGAGGTTATTCCCGTGTCTTTTGGGGTTCGTTAACCCCCAAATCCATTGGGAGTTCCCTCATTAATGTATTCTTTAATAAACAAGTAAATAATGCGCGGAAATTTCTTCGGCGCAATAGAGTTTACTGTACAGCTTATAATCAAGGCAACCGAAAATAGATCTATCTGTCGGTGGTCTCGGTACAGCGCTGTACGGCCGCGGCCCATGAATTTTTAACCACGGCCCGGTGGTGGCCTGTCCTATACCATTGCCAGATGCACGATTATGGCTAACTTTAACCTTAAATAAAATAAAAACTACTGAGGGAAAAGGGCTGGAATTTGGTATGTTTGATGACTGGAGGGCGGATGATCAATATACCAATTTACAGCCCTCTAGCCTCAGTAGTTTTTAAGACCTCAAGGCAGACAAAATGCGGACAGGAAAAGTGCGTTCAGGAAAATGTGCGGATAGAAAAAAGTGCGGACAGACAGACAAAGCCGGCACAATTGTTTTCTTTTACAGAAAACTGAAAAGAAGATTCTGGTATATGCCATCATCAGTCGTACCAACGATATGAACCTGAGAGGAGGAAACTGGAAATTAGATTTCACCAATGTGTTAATCCCAAGGTCTTTCCTCAAACAAGTGCTCCAGCGGATACGCCCACCAGACTCGACGCAGGCCCACAACGCAAGGGAATAACCTCTTTTCCTTCAGGTCATCGGCCATCTACATAACCGCCATCGTTGTATTGCCACACTTGCATATGCCTTATAAATACTCATGTCACCTACTGTTTGCCCATATTGCACCAGTGAGTATGGATACAGAAGTATTTGAAATATATGGTTACAATGTGTACATGATATTTTAGTGGACCTTATTAACTTCATAATGTACTGTCAGATTACAGTAAAAGACATTCATATATATATATATATATATATATATATATATATATATATATATATATATATATATATATATATATATCACATCACCACAGGTGAAAAAATAAGAAATGGGGAGTAGGTCCTGACCGGTTTCGACTTTATTATTTCCAAGCCACTTCTTCTCTTGTAGCTGTGGTGATGTATAATAAATTAATCACGTGTTTAAGTAATCATTATCATATATATATATATATATATATATATATATATATATATATATATATATATATGAAATATATATATATATATACATTTTTTTTATCACACCGTGATTTACGAGTATATACAATCATGAAGCTACAAATGTCGCTTAATATCAAATTCACGCTACCTTTCTTGATAGCTCAGTGGTAGAACGTCGACTGGAGTTGCTGGATAAGTTCTGTGTCGTGGGATCGCGACCCAGCAGTACCAATCCATTTATCACTTATAAATTCCCCTTCGCTGATAATTCCCTATTGGGATACCCCCGAGGTAGCGTGAATTTGATATTAAGCGACATTTGTAGCTTCATGATTATATATATATATATATATATATATATATATATATATATATATATATATATATATATATATATATATATATATATATATATATATATATATATATATATACATACACACATGAGGATGAGGTGCTGGTAGAGCCACCTCCCTTATGCATCTTATTTTTCAGGGAAAGATGAAGGCAATTAAGACAAAAATTGACTTGTAATCGTCTACCCTTTTCATAACCTTAAGGAGTTTCCACGTTGACTTTTTCCGTTATTTTGTTCTCTTTACCTGTCGCTGAAGGTTTTAACTTATTCTGTGAAATTCTTTAGATTTTCGTCTGGAAACTGTAACGTAAATGTTGAAGAGGAATATCGAAAAATACAGCACTGATTTCTTAAGAGGAAGTGAAAATTTAAAAGGAAACAGACAATAGATTGCAAAGAAAATATAACATGGAAATTAAAAGGTGAAATAAAAATGTAGAAATATAATGTCATATGAGGAATCTTTTGCACTGTATGAGCGAAAAATGCCATCGACTGCGCGTTGTGACGTCTACGCCTTGCGACTCATTATTTTGAAATACAAAAGAAAGGCAACTGAACCAAAGCAAAAGTTACAGTAATGATGGGCATTATAAAAGATATAAGAAAAATGACGAAAACAATAGGAATGGGATGGAATATAAAATTTAGGCCGAAGCCAAGCGTTGGGGCCTAGGAGGTCACTCAGCGCTGAAAGGGAAATTGAGAGTAAAATGGTTTAAACCTGATGGAAGAAGGAGAATCTGAACGGAGGTAAAGTAAAAGGAATGAAAGGGGTTGCAGCTAGGTGCCGAAGGGACGCCTCAAGGAACTTTCATTAATGACTGCAGTGCACCGTGAGTGGTGTACTGACGGCACTAGCCACCTGCGGGGGATCGAAAATAGTAAGGCTCACTATTGTCATTCTAACAGGCAAAACTCAGCCTCTGTCATTACGTGGTTGAATACAGCTTCATGAGTTCGAGATCTATTCTTTTACTCCTAAATTTCAAGTTATAAATTATTAGTTAGAATGGAAAACAAATAAAACGAGTAAAAAATGCGCCGAAGACAATCGAGTTTCCTGTACAGCCGCTACATCGTATAGCCAAGGCCACCGAAAATAGATCTATCTTTCGGTGGTCTCGGTATAATGCTGTATGAGCTGCGGCCCATGAAACTTTAACCACGGTCTAGTGGTGGCCTATCCTATATCGTTGCCAAAAGTACGATTATGACTAACTTTAACCTTAGATAAAATAAAAACTACAGAGGCTAGAGGGCTGCAATTTAGTGCGTTTGATGATTGGAGGGTGGATGATCAACATACCAATTTGCAGCCCTCTAACCTCAGTAGTTTTTAAGATCTGGGGGCGGACAGAAAAAAGTGCGGACGAACAGACAAAGACGGCACAATAGTTTTCTTTTACAGAAAACTAAAAAGGGACAATTTCCTCAACCTTAAAAATAAACTAAAGCCTCTGAAAAACACTTAGTAACTTTATAGATATTATGTAACCTTTGAGCTTACCTATCCTTGATGCAGTTCAGGCAGCAACTTAATGAATAGTTTTTCAAAATCTCTGATGTCAGAATTCTAACAATATAGTGATATTATATTTCCTTCGCTTTGTCCTGACTCTCTTTTCTTCTTCTTCTTTGCTCACTTTTAAGGGGATGGGCAGAAAGACAATGAAATGAATGACCCATAGATTCTCTCTCTAAAAAAAAGGTGGGGAATTCTCTTCGTACTTTTTTGGATTATAAGAACCTTAGGCATTATTATAATTATTATTGGTGTTTCTGTTTTTCTATAGATCATTTACTTCGAAATCCTTTAACTGCTATTAGTCAGTATACTCTAAGCTAACAAATCTTGAGATATGTGTGTGCTTACTCTGAGTACTGTAAGCGGGAATGTTTACCTACAATCTCCTTGGTAGTGAACAAAAGTTTATTTTAGAGCAATTCTTCACGTTAAGTAAGATGCATTTTCCATCAACAAAACTCTTATGTTAAAATGATGACTGCAGGTCTTTCGTATTTCCCCATTGCAATATATTTTACAGCCTTATACTCCCGTACAGCTTCGATACACATGTCTCGTTATACGCAACAGATTACATTTGTCAACTGTGATGCTTTGTAATGGAAAGTTAATGATGCAGTTGTTTTTAACCCTTCCTCTCAAATGTCAATGTTTTTAACAGTGTTTCACGTATATATAATGTTGTTGGAATTGGAGTGGGAATATAAGATTTAGGCCAAAGGCCAAGCGCTGGGACCCATGAGGTTATTCAGCGCTGAAAGTAAGTTGGAAGAAAGATAATATGAACAGAGGTATAGTAAAAACAATGAAAGGGGTTGGTGCTAGGGCCGAAGAGACTCTGCAAAGAACATTAAGTAATGCTTACAGTGCACCGTGTGAGGTGCAATAACGGCACTAACCCCCCTACGGGAATTCTAAATGTTGTAGTCCAGTGTTTTGTTCAAATTTTATAAACACTTTTCCTCGTTTTCATTCATAAATACACAAGACATAGCGAGACAGATTTAGGAATACAATATTGAAGTGTGCTCATAATTGTATTTAAGGATTTTCTATAGATTTTCATTCGCAGAATTGATTTGTTTTCACATTAATGAACTTCCCATAAATAACTTGGTACAAAGGAATCCTTGGAACGTAGGAATGTCTCAAATAAAAACCCGTATTCTGTTAAATTGGTCCTTCTTAGGTTTCGATTATTATCATAAAATTATCATTTAGCTGAATTCGACTAGGGGGAAAAGAAAACTCACCCTTTTCAAAAGCTGTTACTTTTACTTTTGAAATGACTTAGAAAATTCCGAGACCAGGGAACTGACGGTATAAATCTGACTTACACTTTTATTATTTTATAAGTGAGTATTTTATTCTAAGTGCTGACTTCGAGCATGGACGCGTATATTAAGGACCATATCTTATAAGAAGTTATCATCCCCGTACTATTATATGGGGCAGAAACTTGGGCACTTAAGAGGAAAGAGGAGGGAGTGTTGGAGAGAACCGAGATGAGGATCTTCTTCTTTTAACATGCTTTTTTCCCATTTGTATGGGGTAAGCACGATGCCCTCTTTTGAAGGACTTTGATTTGGCCTTGGGGAAGACTTTGTAGTCTTGATCGGCTCTCCTGCCTGTCATCGCTTAGACCCCGATAGCGTATGTATAATTGTACTGTACCAGTCACCAGTGCCCTTTTTCCCAGCAGCAAGGATTCATTGTGCGGTTAGGTCAACAGTCGAGACGTGTGAGGTGTCTGTTATGTTTTTAGATGTTGGAGTGGCTTTGTTTGTGTGTGTATTAGTCTGTAACACTCATTTGCTTTTAAGCAAACCTATCCGTTGATTACATACATAATCCTGGGGCGTCTACATGGATAGCAAAGTGTTCGCCTCTCTGACCGGTCGGCTGGTGAGGTGGATTGCTGGAATATCACTACTGGAAAGGAGGGAGAGTCAAGATATAAGAAGAATTTGTGTGGTATATGTAATCTAAAGGAGAAGGCTAAGGAAGCTCGTCTGAGATACTATGGCCACGTAATAAGGAGAGAGGAGGTGGAACCAATCAAGAGAGTTAAGGACATGCCAGTGAGGGGGGGGGGCCGGGGGGAGGAGTGTGAGGAGTCAGTGGATCAGATGGATGGGTGTGGTGAAGTGGGATATGGGTAAGGTGGGACGGGGGGAAGAAGATGCAGGGAATAACAATAGATGGAGAAAGTTGACTTGAGCGGCCAACCCTGCTATACAGTGGGACTAATAAAGTCGAAAGAAGAAGAAGAATTAAGGACCATATCAAATCAGCGCACGCGCACCTGCGCAAGCTCATAACCCACGTGTTGGCAAATCCCCTTCTGACAAACTTTCACTGAATGAAAGTATACTGTTCGCTGTACGCCAAGAATGCCATCAGAAGCATGTGTACACAATGACGGAATTTTATCAACTTCTCGTTTCTTTGTTGATTCGGTTGTTGTCGTGACCTAATTGGTCCTCAGGTACTTAAGTATTTGTTAAAAACGAGAACTGTTCGCTTTATGTAGTTCTATAATTTCAGTTGGATGAGTTCTTTTGAAGGTTTATGAAACGCCTGAAATAGCTGAGAGAGAGAGAGAGAGAGAGAGAGAGAGAGAGAGAGAGAGAGAGAGAGAGAGAGAGAGAGAGAGAGAGAGGAGCATGTTTTTGATGTTATTTAATAATTCTTTGATGAAGTCGGGACAGATCAAATTAATTATATTCATACATTGTAATTTTACATCAAATTAGTCGTAATCGACAGCATTTTCGTATTATACCAGATAAATGCTGGTCATAGGTGCCAAACTGCGAGAGAATTCCCTCAAGAGGATTATCATATGCTAATTTTTCTAGGCAGATGAATCTTTGTGAGGAAAATATAAAACAAGTAAAAAATGCGCCGAAGTTTAATCGGCGCAATCAACTTTTCTGTACAGCTGCTACAGCGTATATTCAAGGCCACCCAAAATAGATCTATCTTTCAGGGTATATTGCTGTATGAGCCGAGACCCAAGAAACTTTAATCACGGCCTATCCTACATCGTTGCCAGAAGCACGATTATGGCTAAATGTAACATTAAATAAAATAAAAACTGCTGAGGCTAGAGGGCTGCAATTCGGTATGTTTGATGATTGGAGGGTGGTTGATCAACATACCCATTTGCAGCCCTCTAGCCTCAGTAGTTTTTAAGATTTGAGGTCGGACAGAAAAAAGTGCGGACAGAATAAAATGCGGACGGACAGACAAAGCCGGCACAATAATTTTCTTTTACAGAAAAATAAAAAATAACAAAAATGAAAATCGCCATTTAAAATCAAGAAAAGTTTACAGAACCGGTAGCGAAAAATAATAGATCCCTGAGCGTTTTTAATACTAAATAAATGTTACAAATTTTTATGATGTTCAGCTCCTTTTTTATCTCATTTTTCTGAATCAAGTATTTGTTTCACTACGTTGTCAACCTATCTTTGCATTTTATCTGTGTAATTATATCTTTGCAGTTATATGAAGTGTCTGAAAGTTTTCTCAACGGGTGCTCATCTTTAATTCACAAGTTAAAAAATGTGTCAGTCTTTTTTGGGGGGCCGTACCCCAGTGATTTGTGGAAATGGTTTAGGCGTAAAAAAATATATAATTAAATATATATATATATATAAATATATATATATATATAAATATATATACATATACATAAATATATATAAATATATATATATATATATGTATATATATATATATATATATATATATATATATATATATATATATATATATATATATATATATATATATAATATCTGTAATATCTGTATATGTATATCTCTATCTATATATCAAACTATTCTTGCCACGAACGCACCGAATTCAAGATTAATACCTCTCCTGAGCAAGGTAGGTGTTGATACCTCGTGATTCACTCGCT
The DNA here is from genome assembly GCF_040412425.1 of Macrobrachium rosenbergii. NCBI lineage: Eukaryota > Metazoa > Arthropoda > Malacostraca > Decapoda > Palaemonidae > Macrobrachium > Macrobrachium rosenbergii. The sequence continues at coordinate 44,157,664 of NC_089743.1, forward strand.
CAAATTCTTAGATCAAATTTGTCCAAGAAAAAATAAAAAAAAAATAAAAAAATACCCGGGTCTCCGTTTTTGAGTAAACTCTCGTTGGTTGTGTTTTGAGAATGTTCAAACTTCTCTCTCTCTCTCTTCCATCTGGATGTTTTAAAAGCTAACAAAATCTGTAAGTTTGGGTAATTTAATCGCTAAAGCTAACATAAGCAGACAAAGAAATGCAGGCGATAAAGGGAATATTATCCGTTATGCGAAACTTCTGGACTTTCTGGCGCTCTCTCTCTCTCTCTCTCTGTCCTCTGCATTTATGAAGGAGGAGGTTTGTGTAGACGAAGTTTCTAGGACTCTATCTCTCTTTCTCGCTGTCTCTCTGTCTGTTTCTCTCTCTCTCTCTCTCTCTCTCTCTCTGTCCTCTGCAATGATGAAGAAGGTCTGCCTAATTAGTTTCTGGGTTTCTCTCTCCCTCTTGCTCTGTCTGTCTGTCGCTCTCCTCTGCCTTAATGTCCATATGAAGATTTTAAAACTCTCTCTCTCTCATCGCCTTGAAGATAAACGAGATATGTCTATATAAATGTTCTAAAACCCCCTCTCTCTCTCCCTTTCTTTCTCTCTTCTGCATTGATGAAAAAGGATGTCTGTCTAGAAGATGAAGTGTCTAGGACTCCTTAGAGACCAGGTGGCCTCCTAGACTTCCTTCTGTTCCAAGTAGTCATATACTTTACGTGTTCCTACTTGAGACACAAGATGGCGTCACACATCTGGTTTGGTTTGGTTATTTGTAAAAAAAAAAAAAAAAAAAAAAAAAAAAAAAAAAAGCTGTAGAAAAGGTCATATTAACTCCTTGTGTTGTCAGACAGACAGACAGACGGATGGAGTCTTCAAAGCCAGTCTTTGCTGAATAATAATAATAATAATAATAATAATAATAATAATAATAATAATAATAATAATAATAATAGCATGAGTCACCAAAATGGCGAAGAAATGCACAGTGGTGTAAATGTACATATTATATAATTATAAATATAATTATATATATATATATATATATATATATATATATATATATATATATATATATATATATATATATATATATATATATATATATATTTTCGAAAACTTGATCGATTCTCCTTCTCAATCTGAGGATCGAGCGGGTTCTCGACAGCTCTCGTTTTCTATATACTGTATATATTTCTATCATATATATACTTTTACATCATTGTGTTTTTCTTCAACAATAATAATAATAATAATAATAATAATAATAATAATAATAATAATAATAATAATAACAGCAATCATCCTAATCACTATTATTATTATTATTATCATTAATACAGATTAGTCTGCAAAGATTTTCACTCAGTTTTTTCCTGTCTGTCTCTCTTTCTTTGTGCAAATTAAGAACTCTTTCCGCTCATCACCCAGAAACCCAAGTTCGAATCCCGAACCGGGCGAGGACAGGAGAGCTTGCCATTTGCCTCTGCTGAGCAAATATGTTAATTATGACATTGGTTGTTAATCGCCGGTGAATTTCAATAAAAAAAGCTTATAAAATAAGAGTGTAGAAAGCGGGAGGCCGTCCACGAGGTCATTTTCTCCCTCACAGAGGTAAAACTAACCCTCGGAGGCTCATCAGATATGAAAACTAATTTTCATTTTCGCTGTTACGAGATTTTCATTAGTGTAGAAAATTAGATGAAGAATTTCCAAGAAAACTATCGTGCCGGCTTTGTCTGTCCGTCCGCACTCTTTCTGTCCGCCTTCAAATCTTAAGAACTACTGAGGCTAGACGGGTGCAAATCAGTATGTTGATCATCCACCCTCCAATCATGAGACAAACCAAATTGCAGGCCTCTAGCATCAGTAGTTTTTATTTTATTTAAGGTTAAAGTTAGCCATAATCGTGCTTCTGGTAACGATATAGGCCAGGCCACCACCGGGCCGTGGTTCAAGTTTCATGGGCCGCGGTTCATACAGCATTATACCATGACCACCGAAAGATAGATCTATGTTCGGTGGCCTCTATTATACGATTTACAGAAAACTTGATTGCGCCGAAGAAACTTCAGCGCATTTTTTACTTTTTTTTTCGTTTTATTCCCATTCCCCTTTGTCTGATTATTCTCAGCACTAACAACTAATTAAGAAAAATCTGTATTTTTCACAGAAAACACTGATGCAATTTACCTGATTCCGAAGTTTCTTGGCATCCTCTCCTTTAAACGAGAGAGAGAGAGAGAGAGAGAGAGAGAGAGAGAGAGAGAGAGAGAGAGAGAGAGAGAGAGAGAGAGAGAGTAAAAATATTTCTCAGCTGTGATTTTCCATGGGTATGCTCCCTGAAATTTAGTTATATATAATTACGTTCTTTTCATTTACCTTTTGTCTAGACTAGAAATCGTAAAATATAAATCCATGAAAATAAATTAATGAGAATTAAGTGAATAATATAAGGTAAAAGTTAATAAATAAATGTAAATTAAAACAAGCATAAAACGAAGAAACATCAGATATTACGAAAATCAATGCCGAATGAGTTTCTTTGTAGCAGCAGGTAAATCATGCACAGGCCGTCCAAATTTCATTTACTGCTCGACGTTTCGGCAGCGCTTTCTACCATTTTTCAAAAGGCAAATGAAGCCATGGGTACATCTACGCCATATTTATACCGACAAGCAGGCTTACAGAAATACTGACACGTCATGGAATAAATGAACTTCGAACAGCTTCTGTATGATTTACTTGCTGCTACAAATCAATGTCGGAATGTTCCGACTTCATATTCCAAAGAATTAGTTATTCCCATTGAATGTACATCTTACAATGTACCTTGATCTGTACACTATACATGGTCTTTGTTTATTACAACGTCTTTTTCAAGCCTTACAAGTGCATTGCTCCCTGCCTTTCATTTTTCATCCTTTTTCTCTGATATCTTCAAACTTAGTTGACCGTCTTTTTCAATTTCTTTTTTAATTTAACAGCTTATTTATGACTAAATCTTTGAGCGACTTCCATGAAGAGCCTGGCGAAGTATAATAAAATTATAACGAAAGGGTATATCGAAAAGGGTGTAATGAAAAGGGTCACCAGCCAAAGGAACGAAAAATGGAACAATGAAACAAATGCATGTAACACAGATCTTTACAGAATATGGAGACCATTAACATCGTAAATAAAAGCCCAGCATTAGCTCGAAATGAATACAAGAGAAGGTATGACAGTCGTCAAGGCCTGGCACTGGAAGACAAGTGGTACAGCCACGTACCAGAAAAAATTCTGGACACGAAAAAATCAAAACACTCTTGGGACTATGATGTAGGGAGACTTAATAATCCTGGAAAATATAGAAACCCAGAAAGTATTTCTGACTGATGCTGCCTTTTAAGAGACAACAAGAGGTAAGTACAAAGGCAGAGGAAAGACAGAACAGCAAGGAGATCTCTAGATCGAAATCAGGACACTATGGAAGGCAGAGGTGAAAGCCTTACCTACCATCCTGGGAGCACTAAGCACTAGAGACAAAGAACTAAGAGGACCCAAGGAAAAGATTGGAGAGGGTTGGATGCTCAAAAATCGAATCAGCTCGCTCCAGAAATAGTGTACTGCTAGCCACAGCAAGGCTCATTAGGCAAATAAACCAAGGTATTGGGAGTCAGATCTTTAGGAGGAAGGTTGCAACTTCATGGGGCAAGGCATGGTGCTTCCTATATGAATTGCCTGCCCATTTCCCCATGTCTCTTGGGAACTTGGAGATATATATATATATATATATATATATATATATATATATATATATATATATATATATATATATATATATATGTATGTGTGTGTGTGTGTGTGTGTGTGTGTGTGTGTTAATGGCCCTGGGTTCTGAAGGGCCATCTTTTATTGGAGTGTCTGTTTTAAGAACAGAATTAATCAACTTACTTCTTTAAGATGTCTGTAGTAGCCGTGGCTCTTCCTTGGGTCAACAGATCCCTTCTCCTTTGTCAAACTTCTCTCACTAAACCTATCTTTACACAAAGGCCTACTGACATGAGACACCACTGATATACAAAACTATACTTTATTGACAATTTAATGAAAGTGATTCAGCAAAAGCTACGGTCATGAAATGGGGTGATTCACACCCCCTATCAATGGAAAACATAACTAGAGGAAATACTGTTTCGCGAACAAGCATAGTCAATATTCTATGCAGAGCCATACTACTGTATAACACCCTGATCATCAAACAACGTAACAAGGTCACATTTACACAAGAACTAAAATAAACAGTCATATAGTGTGTAAGAGTAAAATCACCACTTCCCAAATATTCGATACTCAATTCCTGTTGGAAGAAACATACCACTATATTAAAATCTGAAACTGTGTTGTGAATGTACATACATACATGTTCAAACATAAAAATGCACAAATGGGAAAATTCATTATGTAGACATCGTTCCGTTTCACTGCTTCCCAACTGGGGGTTTTCCTTCTAAAGTCTGGAAAGGATATAAATGTCACTGGCCGATTTTAATTACTTTTCTATGGCCATAAATAATGTATCTTCATAGTGACGATCTTATCATACTACCACTAACCAAATAGACCCAGATCTCTTAATGCAATGCACTTGCAAGAGTCTATCCCCCGGATAATTTACTATGGGAGATCGCACACACATACACGCACATACCCCACCGGAACCTGGGCACTTCCGGTGCATCGGTTCAATGATCTATCATGCTGTTGCCATGTGCTTGGACCATGATTAAACAGTTCTCTGCATCCGACTGAGCAAATTCCAATGTCAGCACAAATGCACTTGCTGCGAAGAGCCACTGACAGGTCATCACATAGTTCCCCTGTTGTCCGAAGAGTTAGTATGTGTATATATATATATATATATATATATATATATATATATATATATATATATATATATATATATATATATATATATATATATATATATATGCAGCGTATAAAACCTGACTGGTTCCGTTTTCATTTTAGACATCTTCACTCTAAACAGGAAACAGCTTTTGATCTATACTCTGTTTTTATTTTTATCCTTGTGGTATATCTACATAAATACATCACGTTTTCCTGTGATTTCAAGCACATACACACACACACACACACACACGCCCTTGTATGAGAAACTTCGGCACATTTTTTACTTGTTATCTCTATTACCTGTCCGTTGCATTACCTTATCCTTCGCTTCCAATCTATTCTAATAACATTCTCTTGTCAATATTGCAGATTTACGCTTTCCATGATTAAATCAACTTTATTAGCTTAATATGAAATGAATTGGAAGGAATATCCATGCGTTCGCTAATTTACTTTATCAGCTGTAAATAAACCACTCTAAAGACATTTTATCATTTTATATTTGGAAGGGACTTTACTGATTGCACGTGTATGAATTTTTAACCGATATTCATGCTCTTTTTTTTTGCACAACCACATTGCTGAAGCCTAGTATTTCCCAATCTTTATATTTTCAAGAAACGCCTATAACTATCTTTCAGAGGTAAGGTACCTGTATCTACAGTGCACTAATATATCAAGAAACGCCTATAACTATCTTTCATATAAGGTATATATATACAGTATAATATATATATATATATATATATATATATATATATATATAAATTTCTTCTTCGTTTAACGTGCTTGTTTTCCCATTTGTATGGGGTAAGCACGATGCCTTCTTATATACATATATATATATATATATATATATATATATATATATATATATATATATATATATATATATATATATATATATATATAAATACATACATATAAAGCTAAGAAATTTCTTAACATAAATTATAAAAAACATCGCCGTCATTTGTAATGTATGTCCATCTCGCGATTTCTCGCAGAACCCCTGGCGATAATGGTCTGTGGAACCCTAAAAGTTCCGCGAAACCCTCTTTGGGAATCTCTGCCGAAGCCGTAAGTATTTACAATGTTTAAAACCATATTATACATCCGTCACTTCTGCTGCCCGCGTCCTAAAATGCTCCTGAGGGAACCACTTACAGAAACTACCCGTCTCCTGTCTCGGTTCATGGACATCCCCAACCCCTCGTGACTGACATCTCAAGGACGCCATGAAGACTTTTCTCGGTACGAATTTTACTCCCGTCAAGTTCACTTCCTGTTTACGTGACGCTCCTCAGTTTCATTGGAATTTCAACGTTCTACTTCGTGCTTCCTCATCTTTTTATTTTATTCTGTTTTCTTCCCCGTAGGAGATGGGGTAGTGCCGCCAGTGCACCTCACGCCATGCACTGCAGGCATTACTTGAGGTTCTTTGCGGCGTCCCTTGGGCCCTTAGCTGCAACCCCTTTCACTCCTTTGTACTTTATCTTCGTTCATATTCTCTTTCTTCTGTCTGACTTTCCAACCTCTCCTAATAATTGTTTCATAGTGCAATTGCGAGGCATCTCCCCCCCCCCGCGTTACACCTTTCAAAGTTTCTTGACTCTCAATTTCCCTTGCAGGTCCCAGAGTTTAGCCCTTGGCCTAAATTTTACATTCCATTCCATTTTGTTTTCTTCATTTTTTAATGATTCTTTATTTTATTTTGTTTTTGTTTTTTTACTACAGATTTTATCTACTGTATAACTACTACATCAGCGATCATCAACGTCAACGTTCCCCCAAAGGGGCCAGTGTCGTCAGTGTACCCCGTGTGGGACACTGTAGGCATGATTAAAGGGAGTCTGCAGCTTTCCTTCGGCCCCGATCTGCACTTACTTTTTAGCCTTTTTTTTTGCTCTCCAACTTTTCAAAGTATATTACTTCTCAGTGCAGCTGTGGGTTAGATGCTTATACTTTATCTTCTCTATTTTATGGAGCTTATTCAAAATTTATCTTGTTGTTCAACCACCACAACTCCCTCCTTTCACTGCCCTAAGAGCTGAGTGGCCGAAAGTGCCACTGTGCTTAATTTGACAGTCTAAATTTCATAAATCATATCAAAGCCAACGTTCATTTCCATTGTCTGTATCTTATGACTAATTTCTCAATGATCCTTTTCAATTTGATCAACATTATCAGCCCTCCTTCTCTTCGCTTTTGCAACTGTTCTCTCTAATAATGCTACTTAATCCTCAAATTCTCCGCATTGCGGGGGATTTCAGTGGCCCCCACCGGCGACCTCGTGCTCATGAACCAATTCCTATTTCTGGAAACACGGGGTCACATTACATACCAGAAGCCTTTCCATACCGAGGATTTCGCAAGTAGGGTCGTCTGATTTATTCTAATGGTAATCGTCTCCGCTTCTGCAGATATAATTCCATCAATAATTTAAAAATATGATTAAATTAAATTAAATATGCTTAGATATATTCGGGAACAGTGACTATTCATGTGCTCCAATTACAAGGCTTTGGAACTTTCATCCGGATTCTGTTTTCTGTATCCTACAAGTGCCTTTTTCTTCCTTCAAGGAAAGGCTTAACGCTTCTTTCGTGGTAAGGACCACCCTCCATCTTTCTTCTTCTTATTTTTCTGATTTTCTTTGCCCTGGGCAAGAAAAGGACACCAGGTTTAACACCCCCTTCATCTTAAAACAATAGGATGTGACTTCTGTCATGAAGACTCGCATTGATTCGCAAACAACTGGAATTGACCAAATTATATTTACGATAACATCATATAATGTCCAGGTATAATTGGCGTGGTCTTAGCAATATTGTCTAAAGTGCCATGACCCCTTCGTCAGACGAAATGAGTTTTTAATCCTTGGGTAATGACGGTGACAGCAGGGTCCTGAATTTCGTTTTGGCTATTTAAAGGAATGCATTCCAGTGTCAGGTGTGAGTTTTACTCCGATGGTATGAGAAATATTCGATTGGTTGTAAATGGAATTTTGTAAGTTTTAACAGTCATATAAAATAAAATGAAATTCAAAAACCACACTCACACACACACACACACACACACACACATATATATATATATATATATATATATATATATATATATATATATATATATATATATATATTTACAGTTGTGTATGTATGTACTTATGTCTGTATAATATTTATTATAAAAGAGCGACAGCAATAACTATTTAAATATTTTAAGCAGATGACTGAATCTAAAAAATGGAACAAAAAGCATCACCAATAAGAAACAAGTAAAAAATGCGTCGAAGAAACTTCGGCGCAAGCGAGTTTTCCGTACAGCGTATAATGCTGCATGAAAATTTACGCCGCGTCCCATGAAACTAAGCCACGTTCCGGTGGTGGCCTGTGTTGTTGGTACCTACATCAGTGCCGGAAGTACGATTATGGCTAACTTTAACCTTGAATAAAATAAAAACTACTGAGGCTAGAGGGGTTGCAATTTCGTATGTTTGATGACTGGAGGGTGGATGATCAATAAAACAATTTGCAGCCCTCTAGCCTCAGTGGTTTTTAAGACCTGAGGGCGGACAGAATAAAATGGGGACAGAAAAGAGTGCGGACGGACCAACAAAGCCGTCACAATAATTTCCTTTTACAGAAAACAAAAAATGGGAAAAGGAATACAAACCAGTATACTGTACAAATAAGGTTTATGAAAAACCAAGGGCCAAGAAATGGAAGAACATGAAACGCCAATATATCAGAAAGGGAGAAAGTTAACATCAATAGAAAAATTACCATAATTTTAGGAAGACTTAAAGAACTTCATACAACACGATTGTCAAATCCCACGGCTGTTTCTTAGGCTTTGACGAAAGTATGGAAAACGAGAAGATGGACACCAAAGGGAATATGATGGGGATTTGAAATAATAATAATAATAATAATAATAATAATAATAATAATAAGGATGATGATGATGATGGTGGTAATGATGATGGCGGCTATTAAAAATTAACAGTATTAAGAAATATGCAATAGTAGCAGAAACAAATAATAATAATAATAATAATAATAATAATAATAATAATAATAATAATAATAATAATAATGCTATACATACATGAGTTTTGTATTGTCTCCTTGACATTTTTTTAAATTTTGTTAATGACGTTACCGTTACAACAGAGAGAGGTAATGTCATTGAAAATATGACAGCAACGAGGTAATAATAATATAAATAATAATAATAATAATAATAAATAATAATAATAATAATAATAATAATAACCATTTTCATGCCTGCATGACATTTTCTAATTATAGGTACACAATGCACCAGTTAATAACAGAAGCCGACGATAAGAACGGCCTTCAATTGAAATACTGAGAGATGATATTAGATTATATTTCTTGAGACTGATAAAATATGATTTGTCGATTTCATAACCTTAACATTTAAACATATTAATATTTTAATATATTTGATATTTTAAAACTGTATATAGGTTTAAGCTTCATACTTATTAGTTTTCTGTGAAAGAAAACTATTGAGCTGGCTTTGTCTGTCCGTCTTCACTTTTTTTGTCCGCTCTCAGGTCTTAAAAACTACTGAGGCTAGAGGGCTGCAAATTGGTATGTTGAGCATTCACCCTCCAACCATCAAACACACCAAATTGCAGCCCTCTAGCCTCAGTAGTTTTTTTTTTTATTTAAGGTTAAAATTAGCCATGATCGTGCTTCAGGCAACGATATAGGATAGGCCACTACCGGACCGTGTTTAAAACTTCATGGGCCGCGGCTCATACAGCATTAACCGAGACCACTGAAAGAGATCGATTTTCGGTGGCCTTGATTCAGGATCACTTAAGTGGGTCCTGCCTTGATTATACGCTGTAGCGGCTGTACAGAAAACTCGATTGCGCCGATGAAATTTCGGCGCATTTTTTACTTGTTTTGTTTAAGGACCTCATAACTGAACACCGAGCAGGAATTCTGAAAATCACTGTCTTTCATCATTTTCTCTAAAAAACACAATTTTAAGATGAAAAATAATTCTTTAAGTTGTTGTTTAACACTAAAAAGAGGAAGTACAACTCTCACTCTCTATCTAGGTATGTTTGGATTCTCTGATAATAATTCAGTATCATTATTTTCATTGTTATAGGGTATCAAAGACTACCTATCTCATTTTAAATCCTTGCAATGCTATAATACTTATAGTTAAACTTATTTTTTTTACATCAAAAAAGCAGAATCCAAGTTATATTTCCCCTCCAAATACTCTCTTAATTCTTGATATCTCTTTTGTAAATTTAGGAATATAATGCAAAACCCCTCATTATATTAGTTTTGTAAAAATAATGCGAATCCCTTCATTATATGTTTTTTTTTTTAATTTATGATCAGTAATGTGACGCCCTTCATTATATTCTTTATAAATTTAAAAATATTGTTCGGATCTCTTCATTATATGTTTTGTAAATTTTGGAATTTAATGCAAATCCCCTCATCATATCTGTGTAAATTTAGGAATATAATTCGAATCCATTCATTATATCTGTTTTGTAAATTTAGTAATATAATTCGAATCCCCTTATTGTATGTTTTGTAAATTTAGGAATATAATTCGAATCCCTTCATTATATCTGTTTTGTAAATTTAGTAACATAATTCGAATCCCTTTATTGTATGTTTTGTAAATTTAAGATAATCCGAGTCCCTTCATTATATCTGTTTTGTAAATTTAGGAATATAATTCGAATCCCTTCATTATATCTGTTTTGTAAATTTAGCAATATAATTCGCATCCCCTTATTGTATCTGTTTTGTAAATTTAAGAGAATTCGAGTACCTTCATTATATCTGTTTTGTAAATTTAGGAATATAATTTGAATCCCTTCATTATATCTGTTTTGTAACTTTAGTAATATAATTCGAATCCCTTTATTGTATCTGTTTTGTAAATTTAAGATAATTCGAACCCCTTCATTATATCTCTTTTGTAAATTTAAGGATTCGAATCCTTTCATTATATCTGTTTTGTAAATTTAGGGATATGATTTGAATTCCTTCATTATATTTGTTTTGTAAATTTAGTAATATAATTCGAATCCCTTCATTATATCTGTTTTGTAAATTTAGGAGTATAATCTGAATCCCTTCATTATATGTTTTGTAAATTTACGAATATAATTCGAATCCCTTCATCATATGTTTTGTAAATTTAGGAATATAATTCGAATCCCTTCATTACCTTTGTTTTGTAAATTTAGTAATATAATGTAAATCCCTTTATCATAACTGCAATTCAATGCAACTTTGTATCAGTAATGTAATTTTCCCATTTGTTTTCTGTATGGGACAATTCTCATAAATGGTAAAAATATATACTAACTGTCACCTTTAGAGGAATACCTATCTAATTGGCTATGAACTCTACGGTATGGAAATATCCACAGCTGATATCGGTGCAGTTTCTGTCTGGGTTCTCATTGGACGATATCTTGTAATTAATAATTTCCTCCAATAACGAGTAACATCGACGGTATCGACTGCCGAAATTCACCGTCAGGTTAGGAAAAAAAGAGATTAAGATTAATTTCATACTTTCAGACAAAGAAAAAGTATATATCAAATGTGGTTTCAAAGCAAGTATTTTTTTTTTTAGTAATAAAAAAATATCTCACTACTCTGGTTACGACGCATTTTGGTTTTGAACTCTGATCCAATTAGTTAGGACGAAAATCCGTTCTCATAGCTTTTCGATTTTCAGTTATTACGTCTCAAATTAATATTTCTAAATTAAGGGACAGAGTAAAATGCCCCAAAAAAAAAAAAAAAAATCAGTCTTGAGGAAATGTTATTTAATTTGTGATTTTGAAGTCATGGTTCCATTTGTAACTTCAAAACTTTTTATATATTTATTTATGTCTAACGAAGACCTCCGAGCTAATTAACTAAATAATGGATCTAATAGTCTCATTTCAATGATTACTGCATTACAGATAACAGCAGTAATACTAGCGTTCTAATGATCTGGTTTAACTTATCATCCAGGCTTTACAATCTCGCTCAGATATAAGTTGTAAACATCATTATCCTCGGAACATCTGTCCAATTAAACTAAGAACATTTTCTCCGAGTATAGGTAAGAATTCCTAGATATGTTAGATAATGATTTTATTGATCTACTTTAAATCTTAATTTTGATTTTGGTGTTCTGTAAAAGAAAACTACTGTGCCGGCTTTCAGTCCGTCCGCGCTTTATTCTGTCCGCCCTCACATCTTAAAAACTACTGAGGCTATAGGGCTGCAAATTGGTATGTTGATCACCCTCCAATCATCAAACATACCAAATTGCAGCCCTCTAGGCTCAGTAGTGTTGATTTTATTTAAGCTTAAAGTTAGCCATTATCGTGCTTCTGGCAACGATATAGGATAGGCCATCACCGGGCAGCGGTAAAAGTTTCATCTATTTTCGGTGGCCTTGATTATACGCCATAGCGGCTGTACAGAAAACTCGACTGCATCGAAGAAACTTCGGCGCATTTTTTACTTGTTTATTCCAGCTTATCCTTCGTAATTCATCCTTATCAAGAAATTCTTCCATCTGTGGTTTCCATAGAACTAAGGCTAAACAAGACTTCTGAGTGTCTAAGAATCTAAGCTATTGGCCTCTGCCTTTCAAACAGCACTTAAAATCGCGTTAGAATATTAGCTTATTAGCTTTCATTCTAATGTTTCACTTTTGCAAAGGAAATCTGTACCCCTTTTTAGTGCTATTTTAGAGGAATACAAAATTGAAATTGTGATTATTTCGGATTTTGTGGCGGTACCAGTGACCATTACGGGCGAATAAGACCGGTAAATTTGGTCGTAAGTTGTGGTTTGTTCACAGTTTTCGTTACGGGAGTTTAAGCTTAGGTGACAAAAATTAGAGCCCTCAAAATATTGTAGTGACAATTATCGCTCCAAGAACTTGTACTGTTGATTTGAAAGCAATGCAACATTGCTTAATCTATTAGATAATCAATGTAAAATTAGTGAAATTCCTTATTTTGGTTTAATTTTAAGTATTCCAGTTTGAATAGAATATTCCTGTTCTGGCTGGTTTTTCAGTTCCATGATGTTCTTGAAATACTTATTACAGATTAATGTTGATTTGTTAATTGCTGTACATTTGTAAATTATCTTTTAACACAGTTTCATTCCTACTCATATTGTTAATGTGAAGAAATGAACTTTTCACGTCTTTTCGACCTTGCTCATCACTTCTTAACATTAAAAATATGCAAGACGCTGTGGTATGGTGATGACAGTTGTAATGAAATGGCTGACTAGAGTGTGTAAGGTCTGTTCTGATGAGGGAAAAGTTCCAAAGGAATAGGTGAGAGAGTAATTATTCATTCTGTATAAGGTTGAAGGTGCTGTGGGTGTCTGTAAGACACTGCATAGTTATAGGGAGTTTCTGAAATCAGTTTGAACGAGTTTGCACCTCTATCCTCTGATGAGGTTACCATGGGCACTAGCAGATCCAGGGGTGGGGGAGCCACCTGGGCAAGTGTCCCCCCCCCATGAAAAATAATGATAAAATAATAATATTGAAGATTTAGATAATATAAATGAGAAATATAAAAATGGAAAAAATAAAAAAATCTATTACAGAAATAATAGTAAAATTTTGAGAAAATTTTATATGTATGTATTTTATACACACAGATATATAAATATATATATGTGTATATATATATTTTATATATATATATATAGATATATATATATATATATATATATATATATATATATATATATATATATATATATATATATATATATATATATATATATGAAAATTGGTGGCCCCCATGAAATTTTTCTGGATCCGCTAGTGACCATGGGTGTAAGTCGTTAGTTCCAAATTGGCATCACCGATAATGAAATAACTGTACATGTATATATAGCCTACTTATCAATCGGGAAAAATCAAGAATTAAAATTCATGCCAAAAAAATAAAGAAAAAGAAAAATAGATAAATAAATATCCAGGGAACTTTCATACACATTAGCAGCCCTTCGCTGGCTGAGTCCGTTGAGCTTCGGACTGTCACTCGATGGGCCGGAGTTCAATTCCCCCGACCGGCTGATGAAGAGTTAGAAGAATTTATTTCTGGTGATAGAAATTAATTTCTCGCTAAAATGTGGTTCGGATTCCACAATAAGCTGTAGGTCCCGTTGCTAAGTAACCAATTGGTTCTTAGCTACGTAAAATGTCTAATCCTTCGGGCCAGCCCTAGGAGAGCTGTTAATCAGCTCAGTGGTCTGGTAAAACTAAGGTATACTTAACTTAACATACACATTAGCACTTGAAAAAAAAAATATAGAAAATACAATCCAAATCTGGATTTTCCCCAACACAATTGCTGAGGACTGTTGTGCCTCAGAGGTCTTGTGAAGAAGCTCTAGGTTTTCCTTAAGGATGGATAATCATTTTCCGGAGGTCCTTTATTCCTCACATCGTTGGACTGTGGAACAGTCGCCCTACTGAGGATGTTGTGCAACTGGAACCTTAAAAAAGTTCAAGCGAAAATGCAATGCATTTCTACCCTAAAGTAATTCTCCTTGGATTTTATAATTTGCTTACATTTTTATCCATTTATTTATTAATATGCTAATTTATTATTCTCTTATTTTCTAATAACTGATCTCTTCTTTCTGTATTTCCTATTACCTTCCGTTACTTCTTCCAAATGAACACCATATTCTTTGGAAGCTTTAATTTCAAGTCAATGGCCCATATGGGCTTGCTCCATATGCATAGGGTACATTTGAATAATAATAATAATAATAATAATAATAATAATAATAATAATAATAATAATAATAATAATAATAATTAATAATTTGGGGAAGAAGAAGAAGATACGACAGGTATCTTCGATCTGCAGATGAGTATTAAGCTGCCTTTCGTCGTTTGGTTCTTCAAGATATCGAGGAATAATAATAATAATAATAATAATAATAATAATAATAATAATAATAATAATAATAATAATTTGCTGAAGAAGAAGAAGAAGATACGAAGGTATCTTCGATCTGAAGATGAGGGTTAAGCTGCCCTTCGTCGTTTGGTTCTTTAAGATATCGAGGAAATTTCTGGCGGAAAATCCGTAGGCAGCCATGCGAATATGTGCTTTATAGCTGAAGCAATACACCCCCTTAGATAATGACGAAATGATAGATAAAAAGAAAACTCACTTCCCACTTGCTCTTCTATTGCTTCTTCAAAAGTCTTAGCCTTTAGGAAATCGAAAGATCGCCGTCTCTTAACTTTTAATAGTCTGGGTTTACCAGATAGAATTACTGAGAATTACTTGCCAGAGTATTGAAATAATGTAGTTTTTTCTTTGAAGGGGCCTCACGTACTTGTCGTAATGGAGGGATGTTTTGTTTAATGATATGGCAATTTATTTAAACTCCCTATAGTAGAAGCATTTAAGGAAATAATCAGAATAACAATTAATGCTTTCTTATGTTTACTAAACATTTATTAATGAAAGCTTAAAATTTATGGACAAATATTGTTAAAAACGCTATCATGTTACAGGTTACGTGACAACCTCGCAAAGTGTAGCATTAACTTCTGCTTCCATCCTACAAACAACATATCCTATGCCTCCCAAGGCATCAGAGAAATCCCCACTCATCCTCTCCACCATCTCGCCCCCTGCTCCTCCTCCCCCCTCCCTCCTTCCCATCCTCCTCCTTCTCCCCCTCCTCCATCATCATCCTTTCAAACTAAACCTCTCTCCCCTCGATGTGTATGAGGACTCGAGTCAAGAAGAAGAAAATCAAGAAGAAGAAGAAGAACCAGTTGCTCTGAAGCCTTGGCTCGTAAAACAACCTGAGTCATGATTACCTTTCCGTGTAACAATAAACTAGTTAAGCTGTATGCACTAGGAAGACCTTTCTTTTTTTTCTCATTTTTTATGGGGTTTCTCTGAATGGGGTTGTGGATGAGCTGGAGTGGAATGGGGTTAGGCGCTTCTGGGGTTATGCGGTTTGAAGAGGTCCTGAGGGATTTTGGGGAGATTTATGTTCGCGAGTGTTTGCTTAATGCTTCCATCACAGCTGTTCTTTCTAGTTCCTCATTTTTTTTTTTTTTTAGTTTTCTGTAAAAGAAAACTATTGTGCCGGCTTTGTCTGTCCGTCCGCACTTTATTCTTTCCGCACTTTATTCTGTCCGTACTTTTTTCTGTCTGCACTTTTTTCTGTCCGCACTTTTTTCTGTCCGCCCTCAGATCTTAATAAGTATAGAGGCTAAAGGCCTGCAAATTGGTATGTTGATCATCCACCCTCCAATCATCAAACATACCAAATTGCAGCCCTCTAGCTTCAGTAGTTTTTTTTTTTTATTTAAGGTTAAAGTTAGCCATAATCGTGCTTCTGCCAACGATATAGGATAGGCCACCACCGGACCGTGGTTAAAGTTTCATGGGCCACAACTCATTCAGCATTATACCG
This sequence comes from Macrobrachium rosenbergii, assembly GCF_040412425.1. Taxonomy (NCBI): domain Eukaryota; kingdom Metazoa; phylum Arthropoda; class Malacostraca; order Decapoda; family Palaemonidae; genus Macrobrachium; species Macrobrachium rosenbergii. Next base: position 44,174,067 of record NC_089743.1, read on the forward strand.
AGACCACCGGAAGATAGATCTATTTTCTGTGGCCTTGATCATACGCTGCAGCGGCTGTACAGAAAACTCGATTGCGCCGAAGAAACTTCGACTAATTTTTTTCTTGTTTTTATTAGCTGGGAATTTCGGGTATAGCAAGCCCTGAGGAATCATTAGGGTGGGTAGATCAGAGAGCGTTTTGAGTTCATCTAAAACACGTTTAATCTAATGAATGAAAAGAACTTGACGTATTATAAACACTTATCACGCGACTTCTAGGAGGATGCTGAGTGAGAAAAAATAGATATTATTTTATTTTAAACCATCATTTGATATTAGACTTTTTAGGCTGTGATCTTAAGTCTCTTTAACGTGGTTAGTACGAAACTCATGCTCAGATCTATCGCAAAATTACTGTTAAATAGTTATTCACCGTCTTTTGTTTACGTTTTACCATTCATTCCAATGGGGCATGTACTGAACACGGTGCTCCTGGGAGAGGAGGTGCTGCTATTATATAAGCTTTGGAACTGGAATATAAAATTTAGGCCAAAGGCCAAGAGCTGGGACCTATGAGGTCATTCAACGCGTACACGGAAATTGAGAGTAAAGGCACTTGAAAGGTGTAACAGGAGGGAGACCTCGCAGTTGCACTGTTAAACAATTGTTAGGGGAAACTGGAGAGTAAGATGGAAGAAAAAGAATATGAACGGGTGCACAGCAAAGGAATGAAAAGGGTTGCAGCTAAAGGCCGAAGGGACTCTGCAAAGAACCTAAAGTAAGGCCTACATTGCACCACACGTGAGGTGCACTGATGGCACTAAACCCGCCCCCCACCACCACCTTACGGGGATATAAAAAACTAACGCCAGAAACATTAACATTCTAAACGCACATTAAAACACAGGAAAATTATATTTTCAAGTCCAAAAATGTAATAATGGCTTGAAGTAAAATTTTACCAAAATATTGCTATACGAATTTATGTCGTCTTTTGCCGTTTTACCCATTTATTGCCAATTAATGTAAGAGTCCCTCCAGTGAAAAAAAATATATGCTTTATCCATTTTCTCTGTGTAAATCATATTCCCATAAATAGCTTTCTAATAGAAGCCTGGGAATTTAGTAGAAGATTAAGTTTTTACACCAGAGTCGGTCCATCTGTGTGTTTTTGTGTTGGCAGAACCCTGAAGAAGTTTTCCTTGTATTCTAATAATTTACTTACATTTTTCTCCATTAATTTATTAATTTGTTAATTTATTTTTCTTTTCTAATAACTGATCTAATTTTTTGTATTTCCTATTATCTTCTGTTACCTCATTCAAAGGAAAACCATAATCTTTGGAAGCTTGAATTTCAAGTCTATTATTCCCTGTGGGCTTGCTCTATATGAATAGGGTTCATGTTCAGAATAATAATAATAATAATAATAATAATAATAATAATAATAATAATAATAATAATAACAATAATAATAATAATAACAATAATAATAATAATAATAATAATAATAATAATAATAATAATAACCTAAGAGAGAATGAGGTGTTGATCAAAGATGAAGCTCTGATGAAGATTTGATGTGTCCATGAAAGCATCTCGTTTTAATCGCTACAAACTTTAAAATTAATAATAATAATAATAATAATAATAATAATAATAATAATAATAATAATAATAATAATTATTATTATTATTATTATTATTATTTCTGTCACCAGCCCTGTGTGACTGAGGTTTTGCTTCACCTCAATAAAGGACTTGGAAGTGACGTCACATAATACTTATGATGACGTCATTTTTCCGGGCATGCACAGAGTTAGAAGGCAATACAGTCAAAACGAAACATTATAACTAAGTGAACCTGCCCAATTATTATTATTATTATTAGAAGGATAACTCAAGCTAACTATATGTTTTTTGTCTCATGATCACATTCACTGAAACAATAGAATACCCAGCTATAAATAATAATATACACAGAGTACAGAGAATAAGAGAACGGTTAAAGTGTATTAAAGTAGATGTAGATACGACAGTGAGTTACACAAAATGCTGAGTAGAGAGAGAGAGAGAGAGAGAGAGAGAGAGAGAGAGAGAGAGAGATTACAACTCTCTTTTTAACCTTTCATAGGGCTCAACATTCTGCTATTTCTTTTCATTCTATAGAGAGAGAGAGAGAGAGAGAGAGAGAGAGAGAGAGAGAGAGAGAGAGAGAGAGAGAGAGAGAGAGAGAATCCTCTTTTTAACCTTTTATTTCTTTATTTTCATTTTGATCTACACATAAAATCTTGACTCAGTTTCGATTGATTTATCAAGAGAGAGAGAGAGAGAGAGAGAGAGAGAGAGAGAGAGAGAGAGAGAGAGAGAGAGAGAGAGAGAGAGAGAGACTAAATTTATGTATGAAATCTGACTGACACAAACTTGATGCAGTCCAACGGAAGTTAATGTATCTTTGGCTTCTCAATCAAAAGGTTTGGCGTAGATATTTTTCATTCATGCGAACCATAACTAAATTTATGAATGGAAAATTACCTACTCTAAAGCACTAAAACCTAAATTTCCCTCCAATATGTCCGTGTACGTAAGGTGAAGTGGTAAAATGACGTGCCTGGAAGGCCTCTATAGCTGAAATTTCTTTCGATTACCAACAACTTACTTGGTTTTGTTGATAGTATTTTTCAGAGGATTTCGTTGCTCGAGGTATATTCTCTAGTAAGTGCCCTTTTTTCTGATTTTGGCTAAATCTAAGGTAGCCCTAATGCAGTGCTTGCGGTCTCGAATTGAATATCCAGGTTCTCTGAGCCATCGCTGGAAAGAAGAAGAAGAATGATGGCAACACAACAACAACAGGTCTTAGACCGATAGCATTTTGTAAGTTCAGTTTAGTTGCCTAATGTCCTTTTGCCCAAAAATTTGTGTATTTTACGACTGGAGACAATTTGCATTTCTCTCAAACCTACTGCGCTTTCATGTATGTGTAGACGCCTTTGATTTTCGTCATATGAACGTTTATCTTAACCGTTAACTTCTACAGTGTGTATACACACACACACACATATATATATATGTATATATATATATATATATATATATATATATATATATATATATAATATATATATATAAATACATATAAATATTATATAAATACATATAAATGTATTTTTATATTTATATATATATATATATATATATATATATATATATATATATATATATATATATATATATATATATATATATATATATATATATATATATATATATAATGTATATATAAAAGACATCTTTGTAAAATGTACCACCTTAAACTATTATTATTATTATGATTATTATTATTATATTTTAGGAAGCTCAGTTCTATTCTGGGACCCAGTTTCTTATTAGTTTGTTTTCCATCCATTAATTCTACAAAGAAATACCTTCTCGCTGATATATCCTTCACTGTTCTCGGAAGATCTGAAGCGGAGGGAACTATGAATATGAAGTAAGCTTTTGTGCACGGAGCCATTGCACTAGGGACTGCATTTGACGAATTTCCTTGAGAAACGAAGTGAATAATCAGCAATTAGATAAAAACTGTGCAGCCGATTCCTAGGGTGCACTCATAGACATGTTCTGCGTCTGCCAGAGACAGGGAATGGTGAATCAACACGGCTGTGAATTGTGTTATGTCCTTATCATAGTTTATTTGCTATGGTCTATTCCAGCTCTAGTAAACATATCTGAATTCGACAGACATAAGTACGTATGAGAGGGAATAGACTTATACCTTTCTTCTCGGCCAGGTATCTGTCGTTACCTGGTTCTGATACCTAGGAAGTGTTCGAATATCGGCCGGACATCAGAATGTCTTCATTTCTTTCTTCATTTGGATCTAAGCTTAGGAGTGACGAGCGTTTTCGAAGTGTGAAGAAACTGGGAAGTTAAGAGGGCGTTGTGGTTATTAAAAATTACATGCGTGTCTGGTGAAAGAAATGGCTATTTGTCTGTCCGTCCGCAGTTTTTCTGTCAGCACTTTTTTCTGTCCGCACTTTTTCCGTCTGCCTCAGATCTTAAAACTATTGAGGCTAGAGGGCTGCAAAATGGTATGTTGATCATCCACCCTCCAATCATCAAACATACCAAATCACAGCTCTCTAGCCTTGGTAGGTTTTTTTTTTATTTAAGGTAAAAGTTAGCCGTGATCGTGCGTCTGGCACCGCTATAGGTGCCAACAACACATACCACCATCGGGCCGTGGTTGAAAGTTTCATGGGCCGTGGCTGAGAGTTTCATACAGCATTATACGCTGTGCAGAAAACTCGATTGCGGCGAAGAAACATTTTCTCTGTTTACAGTAATCTTCCATGATATTTTTCTAAATCTGCGCAAAGCTGCTTCTCTCTGGAGGAGGGCATTGCTGTCAACGAACAGCATTTCAGGACAGGCTAGTCTAGATTTGTGTATCTCAATAGTTCGAATGAGGTTACACAGGCAGGTTCAGCTTTCAGATATATCTTGCTAGATATGAGATTTAGAATATTTCTCATTCCTCCTTTTTGCCAGGAAGATCTTACTCTCCTTTTTCTGTACCGAGACTTGTGGTACATCAACTATCTTCCATCGTGACAGAAACAAAACACTGGCTTCATAGCTCTGATGTGTTCCTTCTGGGATATGAACACCCTTGTAACCGTAGAGGCTGATGGTACAAGGATGGGAAAATAGAAGCTTAAGGAAAATTCCACAGGTCAGCAGCAGAAAAAAAAAGACAGTCAATTAAGGGGGCACAATCATAGGATTATAATTTCCACAGAAACATCGCCCTACTGAACTCAACAAGCTTAACTTACTCTTACGACGATCCAGATAGGTCAGCCTACTTTAGTGTAGGATACCTTGTTTTTTCCTTGAGCCAGTAAGACACAAAAGACCAACTAAACAAGTTCAGAAACATATCGTAGTTGTTTTAGGTCGTTTGTCTTTCCTTAACTAGAATATTGTTCTCCGGTGTGGATGTCTGCCTTTGCCAGAGATTTATCTCCTTTTAGATAGAGCGGTACAGGGTGGTAGGTCCCTCTTTCCAAACATTAGCAGTTGCGACTTGAACCATCCACGGATGGTCTCATGTTTGTCAATTTTTCATAAGTTGTATTTTAACTACGATCTTTCACAACCACAATTCATCCCTGATCATCTTTTCCTGCCGAGAGCGACCAGATTTCGTGAACAGCTGCACCAATATGCAATAAATGTGCAAAGCTGTCGAAATTCTCGGTTCCAGAAGTCTTTTATTCCTCACACCTTTGGACTGCGGAATAGCCTCCCTGAGGACCTTGTGCAATTAGAACCTCAAAATTTCTAGCGAAAATAAATGCATTACTACCGTACAGCAATTCACTTTGTACTTTAATAATCTATTTAATTTCACCTCTTTATTTATTAACCTATAAACTTAAATGTTTCTCTACTTCCTTTTATTTTATGTAATTTCTTTCAATTGAAAACCATACTCTTTGGAAGCTTGCATTCCAAGTTAATGGCCCCTCTGCTCTTGTTCCATATGAATAGAATTAATCTTTTCAATAATAATAATAATAATAATAATAATAATAATAATAATAATAATAATAATAATAATAATAATAATAATAATAATAAATAATAATAATAATAAATAATAATAAAAATGACACTGACAGGCTTTTTTTTGGTATGCAAACGTGTCCTATCCATACATATATAATACCTTGTTTTCCTAATTCAAAGAAGAGGGCAATATGAATAACTGATTAATTTATTTTATAATAATCGCCATTAAAAAAAATGTTAGGTTAGAATGTCACTGAAAAGCTGAAGGAAAAAAAATAGGTATTGGCAAGACTTGACAAAATTCCGAGCTCAGAAAATGCTGCAAGGCATATTTGACGCATCGAAATCCTTCTAGAAAGAAGAAGAAGAAGAAGAAGAAGAAGAAGAAGAAGAAGAAGAAGAAGAAGAAGAAGAAGAAAAGAAGAAGAAAAATAACAAGAGATGCTCTCGGAATATTTGATGGATGTGTAAATATTATCACTTTTCCAGAGTGCCATTAATTTGTGGCTCCGGGGGAGGGAAGGGGGCTTAGGGAAGACCCTGGGGAGGGGGAGTGGGGGATTCTGGTGGCTGGCCTCAGACTGGGTCAAAATGAAGGTTGCGTTACGTTGCAAAGGGTTGTGTATCTGCGTGTGCTTGCGTGTACGTCTGTCTGTCTGTGTGCTTGAGTGTGGGAGGTGGGATGTCTATGGGGGACTTAGGATGCGTGTGGGGGTAGGGGCGAGGAAAAGAGGAGAGGGGAAGTTGTGGGGGAAGCCGAGTGGGCGTGTGGGGAGAGAAAAAGACGTGGGTACACAACATGATGGGACGTATTGTGTAGTGTCAGTGGGAAGATCTTCTTCAACGTAGGTGACGTAGGTGTGGGCGTGTCTCTAGGAGTAGGTGGGCGTGTCGCCAGGAGTGGGCGGGGTATGATAGTGGGCGGAGCTTCTAAGTGCTTGAAGTGAAAGTGGGAGGGACCCGATTTTCACACGCACGTGTGTGGGCCCGGGTTCTCGTTGATTGTAATATGTCAAATTAAAATTACTTTTTTGGCAATATTTGAATAACTGAGGAACTTTGATGGAAATTATACAAATGCCATTATGAGAACATTTGTAAATTTTACTGGATATTCCTTAATATATAAAAAAAAATGGATATTTTTGTTAGGTTAAAATTGTATTAATTCAGGGATCATTTGTTTAACATCTCTGTGTGTGCGTCTCTCTCTCTCAGAAACTATATAAGAGAGAGTCTACACTGTAATATTTAATATAAAAATAATTCTATTTTCCTCTCTCGTAAACTAAAAGAAATATTTTTAGACAACAACTTGACTAGAAATTTGAGTTTATATTTTCTGTATTATTTTCTCATCTCCCCTCTCTCTCTCTTTCTCCCTCCCTTTCCCTCTCTCTTTCTCTCTCCCTTTCTCTCTCTCGACCTGCCCCCAACCACTGTCTCCCCATCTCCCCCCACCTCTCTCTCGTGCGCGCCGACTGGCACTTTATGGGAGTAAAAGGTTGGGGGGGGGTTATAGATGTTCCACTCCCACCCCCACGTCCGGCGTCACCCTCCTGCTCCTCCTCCGACGGGGATTTAACCTGTTGCATCGGCCCTTTGCCCCGTAGACCTCCCCTCGCCGTCAGCCAGAGCCCATCGGCAGCAACCAAGGTAAGGGGACCAGACTGATCAGGAGAGGAGCCCTGCTTCACTTGTCTGTGAGAAGGCTCCTAGTTCGAAAGGTGTTCTTGTCCGTCTCACTCTCTCGCTCAAAGAAGAAGAAGGAAGGCGTTTGTAAACATTCACAAAGCATCTTTTCCCCGCGACTAGAGTTTTTTGATTCTGATTCTGTTTCCAGTTGCTGAGCCT
>NC_089743.1:44186476-44188976 GCF_040412425.1 Macrobrachium rosenbergii
TCTATCTTTAAAAGCTCCCGACGTTTTTAACCGTTTCTGATACAAATGAAATCTTCACCTCTTGAAATGAAACGGTCACAATAAACGCTTAGCTTAGTTTCTCGTTTTTATAAATATATTTACGGATCGGATTTCTACCGAGATATTTTGAAAATCTGAATGGGAAGTGGGGAATATGTTTTTGCTTATGCCGAGGTTCGAAATTATTTCGTGGTTCGAATTTCTATCGAGGATCGAATTTCTTCCTAGGTTCGAAATTTCTTTCGAGGTTCGAAATTCTTTCGAGGTTCGAAGTTCTTTCGAGGTTCGAACTTCCTTCCAGGTTCGAACTCGCATCGGGAAGAGAAACTTTATCGCCACGTTCTTTTGCAGTTAAGATCTTTCCTTCGCCGAATTTAAGATCTAAACCGACGTTGCCTTCAAACTTTACATCAGATACTCTAATATTAAATCAATCAATCAGTCCAGATCCCATCAGAGACCATCGTTTTTGCGACGCCAGTTTGCTGAAATTAATCTCCAAATCAGTCAGTCGATAAACCAGTCTTTAGCTGTACTCTCATGCGTGAAATTTTTTAATGCAAATATTAATTCACGGAACAATATCCAGTTGCATGAATACAGCTGTATGTTAACTGGAAAATCAAAGAGGCATTGCATCAAGTCTACGAAATTAGCGATAAAAGAGATCTGTCAAAATATAAAGGAGAGATGGACATTTTCCGTTTCGTCTACTCTGTTATATTCTGCAGCTTTCTTTTTTTTCCTCTCGCCAAATTCTGGACCAATCTTCCCTCCTCCCCTTCTAATTGTTTTTTTTTCCTCGGCATTAAATGCCAAGATATCTCTTGTTTCCAATTAGTAAGGTCAGTCTGAGCCGAAATAAAGACATCCCTTTTTTTTTAAGGACGATAGCAAACATGATATGAATTAAGGTGGTTCAACTTTGGTATTCGTGTTCCAGTCCTCTAGAGGGAAAAATATAATAATAATAATAATAATAATAATAATAATAATAATAATAATAATAATAATAATAATAATAATTTCTCAGGATCTGATATGGCTATGTTTATTTCATATTTCGTTTTCAAATATTAGGACTTTTATCGTGACAATTTTCACTGTTTTTTGGACTTTAAACTAACAGTAGAGAGAGAGAGAGAGAGAGAGAGAGAGAGAGAGAGAGAGAGAGAGAGAGAGAGATCTGTACAAATTAATATTGATTTTATTCGGTAAGAAGTGATAATGATCGAAATGATAATGATCAGACTATTATCGAACTTTATTTAACTGGAAATGAGACGAATATCAATTGTGAAATTCGGCAGGAAAAATTCTCTCTCTCTCTCTCTCTCTCTCTAACAATGACCCTCTTCCAAACAGATGAAACTTATGACGAAACTTTTATATCTTTATTTAAAAAAAAAAAAAAATTAGGTCTTAATGTACGCTAACTTTTGCTCGAGAATTTTTTAACTGTGTTTTTTTCTCTTAGTCAAGAGGTAGTATGGATTGAGATAAAAATTAAAAAGTAATTAAGTTATAGAACTCCCTGGAAACTGGAAAGGTCCTAAAGTTAAAATCGTCTTCACAGTGACACATTCACATACTTCGCATCAACAGTTACATATCCGCATATTTTACAGTAACAGTGCCACACTCACATACTTGACGTTAACATAACACATTTGTATATTTCACATTAACAGTGACGCATTCACTTCACATTAAGAGTGTCAAATTCACATAATTCAAATAAACAATGAAACTCTGACATACTTCACATCAAGAGTGACACGTTCGCATACTTCACTTTAACAGTGCCATATCCAAATGATTCACATTAGCAGTGAAGCATTCGCATACTTCCCATTAATAGTGACGCATTCACATAATGCATATTAACAGTGATGCATTCACCTACTTCATATTAACAATGACGCATTCACATACGTCACATTAACAGTGACACAGTTACATACCTCACATTAACAATGGAACATTCGCTACTTCACATTAAGGGTGTCACATTCACATTAACACTGACACATTCACATACCTCAGTTCAATGTATAACATATACATTGTGGAAACCTTTCTCTCCCTCTACTTCGGAGCTATGGAATTGTTTCTGCTTCGGAACTGGCAATTCATGGATAGTACGGGTTGGCACAGTTAGGAAAATATCTCGGGTGATGGTGAAAGAATGTCAGAATCGTGTCGTTTCCTTGTGCTTACTTGAGACGTACGATTCTATTGGTATTGAAGCTTCTAACCTTACTGTATATTTCTGTATTTTTGTGTCATCTCCTAGCTAAGGAGAAACCTTAGCTAGTGGAATGCAGAGTTTAGGACAAAGGCCAAGCATTGAGACCTATGTGGTCATTCAGCACTGGAAAGGAATTTGAGAGTAGGTGGGTTTGAAAGGTGGAACAGGAGGAAAACCTCGCAGTTGCACTTGGAAATAATTGTTAGAAGAGGGGATAGCAAGATGGAA
>NC_089743.1:44191476-44193976 GCF_040412425.1 Macrobrachium rosenbergii
TTTCTACCATACCGATTAATTTCTATATTTTTCGCCTCACCCATAAGCAGGAATTGTGTGCAATTTTTAAAAAAATTATTATTTTATATATATTCATTTATTTATGTATTTATTTATAAATCTAATGAATTCATTAACGTCAGAATAAGCAGACGTCATTCCGTAATATTCTTCAAGTAAAAATACCTACTGATAATGATTAAATTACTTTTACGAATATATATGATACGATCTGATACGACGAGGAAAAAATAGCTTGTCCCTTAGGAACAATTTGTATTTCTTTTAATCTTTATTTTTTTGGTCGAACGTTGTATTCTAGCGGTCGGTAAAATATTAAGAACAGATTTTTAAAAACATCTCCCATTTTAATTATTTGGTCTTTTTACTGTAATTTATTTAATGGGTCGTTCTTTCGCTCTCTCTGTCTGTCTCAAGACTTTTAATATACTTTTTTCCTTTCAACTCAGGAATGAGAAAACAATTCTGAGATTTTATCAAAGCTCAAAATGATGTTTTACTGGAGGCAAAAAAACTGAAACACTACCAGTAATTTTATTGTTATTATTACAAAACGCGAGAGAGAAATAGATTTAGCAGGTTTACCAGAGAGAGAGAGAGAGAGAGAGAGAGAGAGAGAGAGAGAGAGAGAGAGAGAGAGAGAGAGAGAGAGAGAGAATACCTGCACTACATGGAGACAAAAAAGTCTAAAATTCAACAGCTAAATCTCTTAGATTCAAGTCAAGTCACACAATTCATATTTTTCTAATATCACCCTCCACCTGTATATATTTCTGGTCTTTCCATCTTTTTTATTCATATATTCTTCTTTCACAATACACGATAAGACCACTCGGAAAAGAAATATGGCGCCAAAATTCGAACATAAAATAAATTATTTCCCTGAGAAAATTAAAACTGTTGGATTTGAATTTCGCGATTATAATGAAAAAGTTCATCAGTTCAGTGCCCGGAATACTCTGAAAATAATATTGATTAAAATAGAATTTTAACTTCACAAACTAACAAATGAAGTCCCCGTAAGGACAGGGAGCTGACTCTTTTAAAAGGGGGTTCGATTCCAGGTGAAGGAGGAGTTTGAAAGACCCCCAACGGCGGGAGCATAGAGTTTATTATAGTCATTTGAAGTCAATCGCCTACGTTGGTGCTGCCTTCGGCCCTTCCCCTTCAGTGGGTTTCTCTCCTCCCTCTTCCTTCTCCTTCTTCTTTTTCTTTTTCTCCTTTTTCTTCTTCTTCTCCTCCTCTTCCTCCTCCCCCCCTCCTCATTCTTCTTCTTCTTCTTCCTCTACCTTATCGCCATCAGCATCTCGGCCAATTCTTCCATTCCATCCGAAGACGCGGGGCCTCTTTAGCGAAGTTCCCCGGGGCTCTTCACAGCGTTCATCTAACTCAAGGGTGCCTGTGAAGTACCGATCTTTTTCCACTCGTTTGTATGTTTGTGTCTTCTTTTTAGCTGTTTCTCGTTATACTTGCGGAGTACGGTGTGTTTTTTAGGCAAGGAATAGAAATAAGAATATAGGCTTTAGGCCAAAGGCCAAGCACTGGGGCCTATATGGTCATTCAGCGCTGAAAGGAAAATTGAGGGTAAAGGAGGTCTGAAAGGTGTAACAGGAGGAAAACCTCGCAGCTACACTGTGAAACAATTGTTAGGAGAGGGTGGAAAGAAAGATGGAAGAAAATATGAACGGTGGTACAGTAAAAGGAATGAAAGGGGTTGCAGCTGTGGGCTGAAGGGACTCTGCAAAGGCCCTTAAGTAATGCCTACAGTGCACCGCATGAGGTGCACTGACGGCACTATCCCCCTACGGGGGTTAGGCACTATAGAAGCGTTGGGACGTGTGAGGTCAATCAGCGCTGAAAGAAAAATTGGCAGTAAGGTTTGAAAGGTGTAACAGGAGGAACCCTCGCAGTCGCACTATGAAACAATTGTTAGAGAAGGTGGAACGTCAGATCGAAGAAAGAGAATAAGAACAGAGTTAGTCATGCACTAAAATCTTGGTCTGCTACTCTTGTGGGTTCGAATCCCATCTGGGAAAGAAAACTTCTCCTTTCATTTACTCTCGGATTTCGAGTCTCTCAGTAAACCGAATATCCAGAGATAATTAAAAAAAAAATGAAGAGGTCATTACAGCCAAGACAATGCAACGAATACGTTTATCAAGTGACAAATAAACTCTATATATTTCTCTTCAGCTGTGCATAAGTATGCCGACCGCAGGCAATGAACTCCCAGCTTCTTCATCAATTTTCCCTTTTTGATTTTCCACTGAAAGCCTATGAATCCGAATTTTGGGAGTGAAATGAAGGACCTGCCCATCCACGGAAGGATATTGCTCTGTGTCAGGAGGGGGGGCAGCAGCTGCCCAGCAGTAACCCACAATGGGTATTACGAAGGATTCATTTATCTGAGGGCTGCTGCTGCTGCTGCTGCTGCTTGTATTTCCGTCTCAATTTTACGAAGAAATGAGAGAAGTGAAAT
>NC_089743.1:44196476-44233976 GCF_040412425.1 Macrobrachium rosenbergii
CTTCTTTACGTGACTCATTCACAAGACGAAACTCATATTTCGCGCTAAAAAGCATCATTCGTAACAAGAAAAGATCCTGGTTTTGTGAATTAGGGTTTAACGTAATAAACTTCACCATCTGTAACTGTAAACTTTATGTATCAAAGGTTTTACCGTTTGATCATTTCCAGTCAAATATTTTCGTAATCTCATGAAGAATTCAGCACAGAACAGCTAAAAGACTTTTCATTTCACCAACAAAGGATTACGTATTTCACGGACAAAGGTTCTGGCATTTTAATATCGCCGTCAGTGCACCTCACGCAGTTCATTGTAGGCATTATTTCATGATCTTAGCATCGTCCCTTCGGCCCCTAGCTGCAACCTATTTCATCCGGATTACTGTACCTTCGTTCATAATCTACTTCATCCAGCTTACTTTTCACCGTCTCCTAACAACTGTTTCACATTGCAGCTGAGAGGTTTTACTCTAAATTTCCCTTTCAGCAATGAATGACCTCATAGGTACCAGCGCTTGGCTTCTGGCCTAAATTTGATACTCCAATTCCAACTTGTTTTAATTTGCTCATCAAAATGCTTCCCAGTTCTGTGGCAAAGAATTACGCCTTTGTTGACGAAAGTTTTTTCCTGTCTGGATTAAAGGTTTGACACTCGCTCCAAAAAAGATAAAAGGCTTCCCCATTTCACACAGAGCAGAGCAAATCTATTTCCATAATACGCGTAGTGTTGTTTTCAAAGAGTTTCAAATTCGTGTTTTGGGAATCTGCGCGGTTCGAGGTTTTCATTAAATCAAGTTTAGCATTTCAGATTTATATTGCCAGTAATTTCAGTTTGTTATAGTGCCCGAGTAGTAATTTCGACGTCCGATTTTTTCCGAGGACGAAGTATATTTTTGCAACGGACTGCAAGCACGCGAAAGCTACAGAACGCAGCAATTGCTTTTGACTTTTATTTTGCATAGCAATGGCGAGGGTTTTGCGCTACTGCAAAAATGTTGCACGAGGCTACAAAAGACTTCGGGTAACTAACTTATACTACCCCTTCGCGAGAGCAGTAAAAACAGAAAAAAAGTTTTACAAAGAGATGCCCAAAAGAAGTTGCGGGGGGCGGGAGGGAATTTACATGACAACAAAAGAGAGCCTGAAAATCTTTCCTGAAAGAGTGACATTTATTTCCTTTGACTGACTCCGGCATAAGCCTTTAATTCTAGCGAAATTGTCTGTAGGCGCGGGTGTAGTCATAAATTTAAAATTGAACGTATTTAATGGTAAAGTATCGACCTTTCCATACAACTACTTAGTTGCCTATATGTACAATTATTTTAGTGTGGATATGTATGCTATATCTATAAGTTTACATTTACACACAAAATATATATATATATATATATATATATATATATATATATATATATATATATATATATATATATATATATATATGTGTGTGTGTGTGTGTGTGTGTGTGTGTGTGTGTGTGTGTGTGTGAGTGTGTGTATGTGATGTGTATACATGTGTGGGTGAATGTATGCAGAGAGAGAGAGAGAGAGAGAGAGAGAGAGAGAGAGAGAGAGAGAGACCTTACAGACCTTACAGTTCGTTCGGGTTGCCCGAGGTCCCTCAGTGTGAGGCACCTCTGGTGTCTACCAGAGAACTGCTAATGCATCTTGCGGTATATTTTACATTTTCCAGTCTTGGATGGTCTGGGATGCATCTTAAATATTTGTCGAGCTTATTCTTAAACACATCTACGCTCACTCCTGATATGTTTCTCAGATGAGCTGGTAGCGCACAGAATAGACGCTGCATTATCGATGCTGGTGCTTGGTGGATTAATGTCCTGTGTGCTTTCCTTAGTTTTCCTGGTATTGTTTAGGGCACTATTAATCTACCTCTGCTTGCTCTTTCTGATATTTTTAGCTCCATGATGTTTTCGATAATTCCTTCTATCTGTTTCCATGCCTGGATAATCATGAGAGAGAGAGAGAGAGAGAGAGAGAGAGAGAGAGAGAGAGAGAGAGAGAGAGAGAGAGAGAGAGAAATTTAGAATTGACTGTTTCAGAGAACGGACTTCGCGGAATTAAGACGTTTTTACGCATTGCCAAGGACAACTGAAAATATACTGACCTGACATTACAGTAATCCTGCTAATACACTGTTCGGGGAGAATGGAATTTTCTACCACTTCTGTTTTTCCTGACGCTAATAACCTTCCTTCGTATTCAAAGAAGGAAACGACTTTTATAGTAATTCAGTTGATGAGATTTGTGATCGTATCAATAAATCGTAAACTCGGTTTATGGGTTTTCAAGAAGAAGTTGTTCATCACAAAGAAATAATGACAATCTTATTCTAATCATCTGATTTATGCCTATTATGAATAACCACCTTCAGATTAAAAACTGTTCATAACAGGTAGCTTTTTATCGTAAAGTAATTTTTTTTTAAACTACTGGTTACGTGGTCACTGATTTTATCCGAAAGATATGACATGAGAATTAACATATTTTTGATACTATTATTTTCATCAGTGACTGGTGACTCCCAGAACTGTTTGCTTAGTAGGAAAATATGTTTTTTTCTTCATTAGTGATACTGCAATAATTATATCAGGAAAGGATTGTTCGAAGTAATCGCCATATTTTCTTCTTACCAATACTCACTGTCAGTAACGTTAAGCGTTCATGTCGCTGCTAAAAATAGTAAATTCTGTTTATTCTAAATACAACCTACACGGAAATGGCTCCCAAGAAATAGCAGCTCTCGGATGGACTTTCCATTCCTCGATTTAAAACAAAGAAGGTATGTTTAGAAGACATTAATTTCTTCCTAGCAAGAAGGTTTATGTAAATCTTCATCATTAAAAGGCTCGGCGTCAAAAGAATTGTATCATTCAGAAATACTGTTCCTTTATACCTACAGCATAAAAAGCTCAATTTCAAAAGAATGGTATCATTTAGAGGGTCTAAGATCTATTTCCAAGTATACGATGCTTTTAAATCACCTAGCGATCAGGAATGAATCGGAGATCTTCCTCAAAGTGCAATAAATTTCACCCCTTTTAGGGGCTGCACAAAACAGCCTCGAGAGACTGGCGTGGCGAAGATGCCATTCGTTTCCACGGAAGGAAAATCAAAAGGATAATCAACTCGAGACTAAAAGTCCTATTCGAAGGTGTATATCTTAAGAGGGGGATACTGACAGCCCACTCGGAAAGAAATTCACTAACGATTGGAAGAGTATTCAACAAAACATGCTTCTCTTCAAAGAATCAAGCAGAACTCGAAAATGAATAGCCCTTAGAGTATCACCTGCTAAATTCGTTGGCTACGGTTCTAGGAATGGAGTGGAATACAAAATTCAGTCCAAAGGCCAACTGCTGTGACCTAGGAGGAGGTCATTCAGAGCTGAAAGGGAAACTGAGGGTAAAAAAGGTTTGAAAGGTTTAACAGAAAGAAAACCTCACAACGTTGCACTGCGAAACAATTGTAAGGAGACGGTGGGGAGCAGGATGGAAGAAAGAGAATATTAACGAAGTACAGTATAAGGGACGGAAGGGGTTGCAGCTGGGGGGTGGGGCGGTGGGGGGACGTATAAGGATGCCTGTCACATCGGCCCCTGCTCTTAAAAAATGTGCTTGTAAAAATCGGAGTAAAATGGTCACATCACATCACAGAGAATATGTGATGAAGTAGATCCTAAGTAATTTAATGAGTAAAGACGAGTAAAGATGACACATATAAAGAAGGACGTCATACATAAGCGAACTTGGGGATGATACTTAATGTCCCTTGGGTCAAGACTTGCCGTCTCGCCCTTACGACAGACTAGTGACTAATAATAATAATAATAATAATAATAATAATAATAATAATAATAATAATAATAATAATAATAATGGCCTAGATGGAAAAATCTGTGAATTAATATTTAAAGATTTTAACATTTTTGTGTCTCTCTCTTATAGAAACGGACTAAACGGAAGACGTGAATTAACACTAAAAACCCTTACCATTTTCCATCTCTCTCTCTCTCTCTCTCTCTCTCTCTCTCTCTCTCTCTCTCTCTTCGCTTCGGAACCTCCGGGGATTGTATTTTTCCCAACTACCTCTGATTGTATCTCTCTCCTGCTGATTGGCTTGTCTGCTCTCACCTCGGGGCTTGTGTCGGAATCTGTAGAAATTCGCTATCACTAGCCGGCTGGAGAGAGAGAGAGAGAGAGAGAGAGAGAGAGAGAGAGAGAGAGAGAGAGATGGAAGATTTTAAGGGTCTTAAATATTAATTTACTACTTTTTCCATTTAGTCCGTTTTTATTTCTGAGAGAGAGAGAGAGAGAGAGAGAGAGAGAGAGAGAGAGAGAGAGAGAGAGAGAGAGAGAGAGAGAGAGTACCTAAGAACAAAGTCATATATATAATTTGTCAGGAAGTCCTTTTAGAAGTAAAAAATTAGGACTTCAAAGAATTACTTCTTTTAATAAACGCCTACCAGAAGCACAGACACAATCATTTCAACCATTTATGCTTTAAATGCTTTCTCGCCCGCACACAAATGCTTGCAGGCATTTGTTCTAACGTTTCAGAAATAAAATTACATAAAATACAGAAAACGGAGAGAGACAAAGATAAAATACATTTTCGTATAAAATGGAAAAGCAGCTTACAGATGCCTTTTACGCTCGGCGTCTAACAGAGAGCATCAAGGTATCAACAACTTTCTCAGTTTTAGAATTTATATTTTTGGTCGAGAAAAAGTAAACACCTGCCACACTCACCCACGCACGTACACACATACACACACATATATGTATATAAATACATTATTTATATATATATATATACATATATACATATAAATATGTAACTATATATATATAAATATATATATACATATACATATATATATATATATATATGTATGTATATATATATATATATATATATATATATATATATATATATATATATATATATATATATATATATATATATGTATATGTATGTATATATATATATATATATATATATATATATATATACATATACATACTGTATATGTACAGTATATATATTTTGCACACATGCAGAAACAAGCTCTTGGAATCAAATATTTCTTATAAACCTACACAAATATGAATGAGAGTTTGGACATAAAATCAAATTCTCTCTAATCTCTTTGAAACATGAAATAACGGCCATAACGTGCAGTAAATAACAATCTGGTCACTTTCATATTACAATAAATGCTTCAATAAACAATAAAAAGACAATGAAAAATTCTAAAAGCACATAAATCTTTCGACAGACTGAAGGGAAGAACCAGGAGACTTTATTCCTTACTTTTTAAAAATTTTCTGTAAAAGAAAACTATTGAGATGGCTTTGTCGGTCCGTCCGCCCTCAGATCTTAAAAACTACTCAGGCTAGAGGGCTGCAAATGGGTATGTTGATCATCCACCCTCTAATCCGCAGACATAACAAATTGCAGCCCTCTAGCCTCATTAGTTTTTACTTTTGTTTACGGTTAAAGTTAGCCATGATCGTCCGTCTGGCAACGATACAGAACAGGCCACCACCGGGCCGCGGTTAAAGTTTCATGGGCTGCGGTTCGTACAGCATTCTACCGAGATCACCGAAAGATAGATCTATTTTCGGTGGCGTTGATTATATGCTGTACAGAAAACTCGATTGCGCCGAAGAAACTTCGGCGCATTTTTACTTGTTTTTCCTAAGTCATCCCTTCCAGGTGTTGATCTGTATAGAAATTGCTTCATAGCAATATCATTATGGAACTTTCACGGATAACCGCTCCGTGTTTTTCTCTGCTCTCAACAATTTTTTGGGTTCTTTAGGCGTTTTTCCTCTCATCTCTCATTTTTTTTATACTTTTATTTTACTCTGTCTTTTTACTTGACGGCCAAACGTCTTCCCAGTAATTCTTTAGTAAATAATTAAGCAAATGGTACGTATAAAAAGGTAAGGTATAAGTCGACTCATGAGAGGAGAAAAGTTTATAAATGCAACAAAAAGCGTTTAGATTTTGTTACCAAACAACGGATTATTTTCTATTTCAGTATCTCAAAGTAATTTCTTTTATTTGTCACATAAAATGCAAAAGGTTTATCGAAGCCTATTCATTTTTGGATCAGAATCAAAGTAAAGTCTTTATAAAATATTATCTAGTTAATGAAATGATTAAAAATTTTTACTTAAAAAAAGAATTTACAGGCAATATGTTCTTGATAATTGCGTATCTCGTAAAGTTACTTGGAACCAGTCATTTACAAACCGACTTTGGCTCGTCAGAGCATTGCTATTGCTTGCATTATTCAAGAAAATCCTTTGTTAGAACCTCAAAAGTTCATGTGAAGATGCAATTTATTACTGCCGTAAAACAATCCCCCTTGTTTTTTAAATAATTTACTTACATTTTTATTTGTTTATTTATTAATCTTTTAATCTATTTTTCTTTTTTAACTAGTGAACTCTTCTTTCTGCATTTCCAATTACCTTGTTGCTTCTTTCAAATGAATTTCAATTCAATGAATTTCAAATCCACCGCCCGTGTGGGCTTGTTCCATATGAATGGGGTTCATTTTCTGAATAATAATAATAATAATAATAAGTCGCTGAAATATTATTTAGAACGGCGTACCTTTGTTCCAGGAGTATTTTGTATAAAAAAATCATATTCTCTGTGTTCTTTAAGTATTAATACATATATATTTTTTATTTTACTGTAGAAGGCTTCGAGGGTTGATAGAGATGTTAAAATTCAAAGCTGCTGCACAAAGCATCGCTAACCACGGTTAAAATGATATCTTATACTTCATGGTATTTTTTAAATAAAAAAAGAGAAAGGTTCTTATCTTTTTAAAAATAAAATAGTTCTACTGCATATGTAGAAATCGTAATCTTAATTTCATACACGACTACCATTCTATGTATACCTTATTCTCTGATGTATAGTAAAGGAATCTATACAATATCTATGAAGTATTTATAATATAACGGAATTTGAAAATTCACATCGAATTTGAAATCAGCTAAATGAAGAACGCAACGATGCACGTCTTACTAATAATAATAATAATAATAATAATAATAATAATAATAATAATAATAATATAGGCCTAGAATCACACCAACCCCCAAAAATTGATCCAGGCACCTTCTATGGAAGACAGATGTAACGAGGCAATGAACTACTGGGCTAAAGCAATTCTCCTGTATTTTATATCTTACTGACATATTTATCCATTTATTATATTAACTCTTGTAACTTCTTTCAAATGATCACCACACTCTTTGGAAGCTTGAATTTCCAGTCAATGGCTCCTAAGGGCTTGTTCCAAGTGAAGAGGGTTCATCTTATGAATAATAATAATAATAATAATAATAATAATAATAATAATAATAATATCATATCAACAAGTAACGTTTGCAATGGTAATGGTCGAACAGCATCAATGACAATAATAATAATAATATACGCCTAGAATCACACCAACGAAATACAAAAACTACCCCATGGCACCTCCTGTCAACTCCAATAACATTTCGAGAAAGAAGTAAAGCCTGTTCGTCTTCACTCCACTTTCTTTAGCCAATTGAAGACGCCCCACCCCTCACCCACAATGTAATGAACACCCATCTTGTTTTAGAGGACCAACTTCCTTCATTAATCTTCAGACTACTCGCATCAACAAGTGTTCGCTTCTGATCAGAAATAGTTTAGGTGTGCTTAGGTTGGTGTACGGGAAATTTGCACCAGAAAGGTTATGCACGCTTGAAGGTTTTGTATGTGTGTATGTACAATATATATATATATATATATATATATATATATATATATATATATATATATATATATATATATATATATATATATATATATATATATATTGATACTCTTGAGAATCTGAACAAAATCCGTGTGCACAAGACTAAAAATAATAAAACAAATAGGCAATTAAAGCAACAAACAAATATACAAGTCAATAAATACATGAGAAAAATAAGTAAGCCTAGAATACATTCATCACAGCTACCAATTCGACTGGACGATATAATTCTATTTATCTTTTAAAATAACGCCTAAACCTTGCAAATCTCAGCTCTCTATTTGGACAATTTCACGCCACGCGAATTACGTCTCCTCGTCCGCAAGGAACGTTTGCGAGCGTTTAGATGTGGCGGTCCGAGAAACGTTTGTGAACGGTTTTGGGCACGTTAAGGCAGTCCACCTGCAGGTAGCCTGTCAAGATATCCTTCGAAAAACGTTGTTTCCCTCTCGAAATTTCTCTTGAATTTCATCAAAAGAATATATATATATATATATATATATATATATATATATATATATATATATATATATATAGAGAGAGAGAGAGAGAGAGAGAGAGAGAGAGAGAGAGAGAGAGAGAGAGTCTCTTGGTTCTCTGGGCGTGAGAGTTGGGGGCGGTCATTTAAACAAGACCAACGCACGGAAATACTGTGCAGTCGACGCACTAATGCAGCACAATGCCCTTTTCCCCCCTCGTTTAATTATTATAAGGCTATGTTGTTTTAATGTGGGTAGATTAATCATTACTGTTTAATATATTTCGAAATATTATTGTTTCGAGGTCTACTGTTGTTAAAGGAAAGAATTTTATTTAATTTTCTTCTTCTTTCTCTGCATCTTTTCCCACTTCTGTGTAGGGTCGACGTTTCTGACAGCTTTCCTCCACCTGGCTCGGTCAAACACATCATCCTCTGACAATTGATGGTCTCTCAGATCTTCTCTAACTACATTCATCCACCTTCGCTTTGTTCTTCCTCTTGCTCTCCTACCAGGTACCCCCAACTGCATCACTCTCCTCCCTACATTATGTCTCATCCCTTCTCATCAAATGGCCATACCACTGCAGTCTTCTTTCCAGGGTCTTCTTTGATAGTTCTACGACCTTAGTAGTTCCTCTTACTCTTTCATTTTTGATCACGTCCATTTTTGGTACTCCACACATCCACCTGAGCATTTTCATCTCTACCGCATCCAATTTCTTCTCTTGCACTCTTTTTACCGGCCATGTTTCTGCTCCATACATCAAAGCTGGTCTCACTACTGTCTTATTCACTCTTCCTTTAACCTTTTATATTGATTCTGCGATCGCACTGTTGAACCAAGATACTTAAACTTTTCTACTCGGTTCAACCTTGTCCCTTCCATACTAATCTCGGAGTCTTGATCTTCTTTAAAACTGTTGTGTTTAATATACATATACAGTATCTCAAATGTAAAGCGTGTTGTAAACAAACCGATGTGATGGCGGGAAAAGTTGGCAAAGTCATGTTTTGCTATTTTAAGGCGTTCGAACGATACTTAGGGTAAACTGTTAGATAGGAACTAACAAAGGGAGTAATTTTGACTCATCTGGAATAAAACTGCTCTTCAAGGAAGGATTAAACGATAAAAATACCGGCCAGATCAACAGACCTAGGCCTAGTGTTGGCTTGGCCAAGATTCTTCTCTTGTTACCGCAATATTTTCTTTGGCATGATGAGTCGATAACTTTTACCATGATATATTCAAAATTATGTTGTACGTAGATTAAGGTTTAAATGATAACGTATCTCACCAAATGAACATTTTGAGGACATACGTGTAGCCTACTTGACCAAACTTCGGGCATAGGTGTGGCCTAGGGATACAAACTTTCATTGTCTTGACTACTACGAACATATGAGACATATCGTTGGATGAAAACATAAATTAGACCAGGATTAGTTACTATATATGAAAAAATACAACTATTTTTTACTTTGAATCGAAAATAAAACTATTTATTTTACGGTTTGTTGACGTCGTCCTGTAATACTCTCACCAAGTGTGACGTGTTGGAATTTCGTTGAGAAACAACGTTTAACAAAATTCGTTTGGTTAAACAACTCCAACGCTGCCTTTATACGTCTAAAACTGAAAACACTGATGCTACAGATAGTATCTTGAAGTCGTACCTATTGCAAAGAATTCTCTAAGGCTGCTGCAAGATAGAGCAGATGTCCTTGCGCATCGACATGTTTCAAAGGCGAGACGCCTTGACAGAACCTATAGGCCTACTTACCACTGAGCCTTTTTTAATGAAGAGCAGGATCTTTTTTAATGTATATTATGTGGCATATGTAAGATTAATCACGTTTTGATTTCAGAAATGAAAACACGGCACATATATGTCAAGGTAATATGCCCAAAATATAAGACGTGTAAACAGAGAAAGCATATCTACTGGTAACAAGACTTTATCAGACTAACACAAAGATACTGGTAAATACACTTCACTACGCTTTGCTTACCCTTGAAATGTCATTCCATTTTGTCTTGAGCAATTCATGCGCCAATTCCTGCCATTTCAAGCTGCACATCGCACCATTATGAAGAGAAATGCACGAAAATAGTCACAGGACACGGATAAGGGCCTCTTTAACTCATTGATGCCGTTCTGTCTCTGCCCTCCTTAAATAGAAAACGGGAAACGTTTAATGGGTCTCTATCCAAAATACATGGATTATAAATAAATATGCGCACATAATCACCATGGCCTTTTTTTAACTATAGAAAATAATACAGATTAAACAAAATTGTGTCAGTACAGTAGGGACACATAATAAGATAAATATAAATTGTCAAATGACGAACATGAACCACAGGGAGCGTCGTGGAAACTAGGCCGATGAGCTTCCCGAAATGCATCGACCCGAGACTCCATCTCAGTCAACAGGAAATTATCCTCAAGGACATTATAGTGTTTCAAAAGGATACATCCTAACCTTGCTTTCCTTTGACGTAACCTTAACCGAACGTTAATGCATGCAAAGAACACAATGTTGGTCTTATTTTGCTCAGAGCCTTTTCCAATGACAAAAGGGAAAACTACGTACTTAATTCACTGGTGACGCTAACAAAGGTCCAGTGGTATTTAAGGGAATCTGATGATCAACTAATATCCTCAGTTAAGCTATCAATACTTTGTAGATATGAGTACTTTCCTCTGGGTGATTATATCCTTGATTTATACTCTCTC
Source organism: Macrobrachium rosenbergii (assembly GCF_040412425.1). Taxonomy (NCBI): domain Eukaryota; kingdom Metazoa; phylum Arthropoda; class Malacostraca; order Decapoda; family Palaemonidae; genus Macrobrachium; species Macrobrachium rosenbergii. The sequence goes on from NC_089743.1 coordinate 44,207,534, forward strand.
TCTCTCTCTTTCTCTCCAGTTTCTTCTTCTTCTTCTCTTCCTATCCAGGAATTTATCCAGTGACCAAAACAGTCTGACGTAAGAATATTTCTTGAAAACCTCATCGACCAACACAAACATCCAGAGACATTTACGAAGGAGCGAGTCTACTTTGAAACGGATACGCAATCTTTGAGCGCCGCTCTTCCTCGATTGATACGCGAATGAATGAGTCGAAGAACCCTTGATTAAAACGCGGTTTTAAAAGAATACCTTCCGATGGGAGGCGGTCATTAATTTTCTCGGCTCACCTCTTTTTTTGTCACTAAACTTCGCGCCGACTCTTAAAGAGATAAAGGGGTGTTGGTGAAGTGCTGGACGCGTCACGTATAAATCTCAGGGGTTCTAACTCCCTGTTTCAATAGCTTCGTTAATGTGCCAGGGGAAAGGTCTATGCAATTAACGCTTCTACGTCTTTGGAGAGAGAGAGAGAGAGAGAGAGAGAGAGAGAGAGAGAGAGAGAGAGAGAGAGATATGCTGGTTTTGTAATTCTTAAAAGAAGGACTTCAAAGGCTTTCTGAGTCTGATTTCAGATTGATGACATCTTTGTGTACGCTTCTCGTAATCCTGCAGAAAAATATAGATTCCTTATTCTTGCACATATATATATATATATATATATATATATATATATATATATATATATATATATATATATATATATATATATATATATATATATATATATATATATATATATATACACAGTCTGAGAAACCACACTCAAAAATAAGTATTCAGAAACACCACACGACAATCGTAAATACCCATACTGTATCACATAGGATACGAATGGGTAACACACAGACACAAGCAGCCGTGCATGCAAATTCATCAAACGAGTTACGGAGTTTCCAAATTGTTTTTGAAAACTTGCGTAATCGGATTTCAGGATGAAATTTGATTGCTCGTCGTATTTTTGCATATTCATGCGAGGCTTTTATCAACATTATATTTCCGATAATTACAATAATTGCCCCAATTTAAATAAAAGGTCAGTCGTCGGTGGAAAGACCAATATTAACATTGCTCAAAATACTGTGAACACTGTGCCACGTCGTCTGATTAGATATGTGGAGATGTCGAAACAAATATTAAACACACTAATTTTAAGACGTTGTAAAATGCCTAGTATTCTACTGGAAGATTCATAATATCGTTTTTATAACGTAAGGTGACGCATTAGATGTATTCTAGCGTAGGTGAACCCCGAGTGGTAAACTCTGATCGTGTTGCTTAACTGTTTATCACAAAAAAGTTTGTAGCACTATCCAGTTTCCTTAGAAGGTGGAGATCTCTTTCGCTGAGTTTGTTTTTACTTTGCTCAATTTACTGTTGTATAATGCTGATACAACAAACCTTTCAGTAGAAAAATGTATCACTCAGGCCTATTGGTTCATCGCATAGTCTGAGTGTAAAGTCTGTAATATCATTTAGATTTTAGGCCTTTTATGTTGATCCCATAGTCTGTACGTAACATTTTAATATTGTTTAGGTCTATGGGATCATTTCATAATCTGTATGTAAAATTTATATGATCTAGGCCTATAAGGTTCACCGCATAGTCTATATGTAAAACTTATATGATTTAAGCATATAGGTTCATTGTATGGCCCGGATGTAAAATTTATTAGTATCGTTTAAGGCTATAGGTTCATCTCATATTCTCTGAGTGAAATTCATAATATTATTTAGGCCTATAAGGTTCGTCGCATATTCTGAATGTAAAAATTATATCATTTAGGTCTATAGGTTTATCTCATAGCAGAGAGAACCGTCTCATAGTCTGCATGAAGCTGTGTAGGAGGAAACAACTCTTCTTGAATTCTCCTACTTCTCCTCCCTCCCCTTCTTCTTCTTCTTCTTCTTCTTCTTCTTCTTCTTCTTCTGCTGTCCCGCTAATCCTCGTCTTGGTTGGTCGGAGGAAAATGGTCCTTGTCTGTCGAAGGGCCGAAAACAAGATTTTGATTTCGGCCGCTATCTGCTGAGCTCATCGTCCTTATTGCCTTTATCCAATAAAATTTTCGGCGCTGCTTTTAGCAACTTTCCCATCCGGTGTAATTTACAGCGTAGTCACATATCTCAAGGTTTACATCTGACACGAACCTTTCGCTCTCTAGCCCTTTAACCTTTTGTATACCTACTCTTTTTATATTTTCTTTTTATTGTCAGAAGTAAGAGGTTGTTTTTAAAATATATGTTTTTTTTATCTGTTACTTAATAACACGAACATTATTCTTTTTAGACGTATAGTATTACATAAATGTACGATATCACGAAGCCAGGATGGAGTGATTCGTTCTAGGAATATTATCACTGTAAATATTTTTCGTCTTTTATTTTGTAAAAATGTAAAAAAAAAAAGTAATCTCTGCAATTTTAAAACTCTCCCATCGATGTTCAGTTTTTGGCTTAAGGCAAAAACCATCTCCAACGTTTGTAACCCTAGCCCGATGCCACAGTAATTTTCAGAGTTCTCGACTAAAAGTATAAATTTTGCAGGTAATTTAAGAGAATGATAACATTTTTCAACGAAAAACTGCTAGACTTGCCGAGAAAAATCCATTAAGTAGAGTACTCCAGAGAATTTCTCTCACTAACCACCTGTTTCTCTCACGAAGGTCTGCAACCGTAGACCGATGTCAGATATATTTTCAGAGTTATCAAGTAAAAGAATCAATTTTGCAGTTAATTAGAGAGATTTATAATATTTTTCGATGACAATCAGATAGATCTTTGCAGAGGAACCTAAGCCCGTGTTTTTGGGAATTGTAGAAAATTTGCTAAAGGAATTTAGTGTCTGGTGGATAGCCTACTAGGCCTACTCATTACTGCCATTTCATGTCTCGAAGATCGATTACCAATTCTCTTTTCATCGGTTTCTTTCGCGTCTCGCTTATTTCAGAAATGGATTCCACTACTCTTTTTATAAACATCTATTTAATCAATTAACAATTCCTGCAAACAGAAGACACGATTATGATAAAAGATTAAACAACCATCTGAAAGAGAGAAAAAGTACGTATTTTAAATAACATAATACAGAATGCAAAAACAAAAGAGCATCATCTGACTGATCTACTAAAAAAAAGAGGCAATTAATAGTAATTGGATTCTCATTAAGGGAGGAAGCCATTAACAAAATGAATTTTCCCTCGGCTATGAGACTCCTATCGGTCGTGTAAATAAAAGATATAAAATACATCTTATAATTTCTCGTATGTTCGAGAATATTTTATTTTCTGTTAGTTAAAAGTGATAAGTTTTTTTCGCTGTTAGTTTCCTGTAAAAGAAAACTATTGTGCCGGTTTTGTCTGCCCGTCCGCACTTTTTTCTGTCTGCACTTTCTTCTGCCCGCCCTCAGATCTTAAAAACTACTGAGAATTGGTGTTGATCATCCACCCTGCAATCATCAAACATATCAAACTGCAGCCCTTTATCTTCAGTAGCTTTTATTCTATTTAAGGTTAAATTTAGTCATAATCGTACTTCTGGCAACGATATAGGATAGGCCACCACCGGGCCGTGGTTAAAGTTTCATGGGTCGCGGCTCATACAGCATTATACCGAGAAAGATAGCGCATTTTTTTTACTTGTGTCTTAATCGATTTAAAATCCAGGAATTTAAAAGACTGAGAACGATAGGTAAAGGTTCTCGAGTCTTGATGCAGACACTCATTTAAAAATTGTAATAATTTTACTACGGATAATTTTGCTTTCATTAATAACTGCTATGTATTGCTGTAATCAATCCTTGTTTTTATTCTTTGTTCTCAAGCTTCCAATCATTTAGCCGTAAACTTAGAAGGTTTTATAATATCATTCAGAAGTCGGCTTTGTTTTGAACATAGTTGCAAGTTCAGCATTATATATATATAGCATTATATATATATATATATATATATATATATATATATATATATATATATATATATATATATATATATATATATATATATATATATATATATATATATATATATATATATATATATATATATATATATATAGCTGAGAGGGTAGGTGGCTGCTATCAACCGAGGCAAACAGGACCAAGGGCAGAGGAAGACGTCCATAATGACGGCATACCTTTATTTGTGCTTACGTTTCAAGACATCTGTCTCATTATCAAAGCTGGAATAAGTAAAATATAAATATAAAATCAGACTCATACTTAAAATTACAATCAAAATTTAAAAAAGAAAAAGTTATACAAAAGAAAGACAAAATTAAGAAGACCGTTACCGTTTGTACGGAGTATAAAAGTAGAGTGACATAAACAAAGAATTCCAGGCCGGGGTAAACTCACGTCAGATACAGAGTTGTTGAGGTAGTTTCGTTGTTCAATCTTGGTACTAGTAGTTCAATAAAAAGAGATTCAAAGATAGGAAGCGAAGTACTGGGGACATTGGAAAGTATTTTAAAATTTCTATAATCAATTTCTGTTTTACATCTTTTGGCGTGTTCTCGAATATTTGAGAACTCTGGATTAGATAGTTTGACTCAGTTCTATAACTGACCCCCTATGACAATCAATTCGCACTTTCAGTAGGCGGCGTGAGGCGCCCACGTATTTCCCTGACTACATCGGGGGCAAGCAAATAAATAGACGATGCTTGATGTCATAAAAGGGCTAATTTTGTCTTTGTACTGAATAATGATTTGATATATATATATATATATATATATATATATATATATATACATATACATATATGTGCGTGTGACCATGTATATGTATATATATAAATATATATACTGTATATAAATACATAAAATATATATTTATATATATATATATATATATATATATATATATATATATATATATATATATATATATATATATATATATATAAATATAAAAATGTATGTAGGTATACATATACTACAAACATACTCAATATCGAATAAGACAGGTAACACAGACCTAGAGAGAGAGAGAAAAGGATAATAGACCCATGAATCACCCGTACATTTGACAGACTGGAACAGAGGAAACATTAAACTGACGGTAATGAAGCTGTCTGCGCTGGAACCAACTGCAACTCGTCAGCTGAAATTCAATCATGAGATTCTGTCCACACTGGAATCGTCTGACGCTCCTTTGATGGATTCTGGAATCTAGGAATTTCAGAGATCCTAGAAGCGTTTTGGCGCTTGGATCTACCAACAGGAAACAGCCTTCATATTTTGGAAATTATTATTATCATTATTACTATTATTATTATTATTAAGATAGAACAAGCCCACGTTTCTCATTTTTAACATTCACGATCGATCCCTGATTCTCTTTTTCGGAGGTCCTTTATTCCTCACACTTTTAGACTGTGGAACAGTCCCTGAGGATGTTGTGCACTCGTTCAAGCGAATATGCGACGCACTGCTGCGCTAAAACAATTCTCCTTGGATTTCAATATTTTACTTACAGTTTCATCTATTTATTTATTAATTTGTTAGTTTAATTTTTCTTTTCTAATAACTGATCTCTTCTTTCTGCGTTTTCCATTACCTTCTTGTAATTCTTCAAAATGAAAATACCAAATTCTTTGGAAGCTTGAAATTCAAGGCAGTGGCCCCTTTGGTGAGCTTGTTTCATAAGAATAAGGTTCGTATTATTCTTCTGAATAATAATATAATAAATATTAGTTGATTTAAAATTCATCTAAAAAACACGTACAGCGAACGACACTACACATCATCCCAGTCCAGTGAGGTGGAAGGCGTCAAAGATATCCTAGCTCCTTTCTCTCTCTCTCTCTCTCTCTCTCTCTCTCTCTCTCTCTCTCTCTCTCTCTCCCTCCCTCCTGGAGATGCCCTTGAGAGAGAGAGAGAGAGAGAGCGTGCTCATTGGATCGTCTTTTCCCAGCCTCTTGTGACGATGGTAAGAGTTCAAGTATGCCTCGAGCAAACTTTTGCTAGAAGATAAGTGGAGAGGCGTTAGGAAGAAGGAAGAGCTCGCGAGAGAGAGAGAGAGAGAGAGAGAGAGAGAGAGAGAGAGAGAGAGAGAGAGAGAGAGAGATTGTTATTCTTCCACACATAATACAATCTTTCGTGTATTACATTCACATTTCGATTGAATTTAGTGGAAGGTTTAGAGAGACAGGACTCGTTTACCAACAGGCCGGCAAATACCAAACACGCTCAGGTCTTTAGCGAATACGTTGCCAGCAAACCTCATTTTGGGCTTTCTTCTTTCGCTCTTAAGGGAACATGGAGGTTGTTCATCACAGAGGACGGTAGTTTTCAGCGTGCATTTAACAAGATTCCACGCATTATAAAAAGACAGAGAACCTCCATCACACGCCATTATGTCTTTCTTACAAAAGGGCAACGTACGATATATCTAGAAATGATGATATCTTACAGGTTCTTCGCTACTGACAGGGATACTCATTGCCGAACATTAAACTCTTATGAAATTTCTCTCTCTCTGTCTCTCTCTCTCTCAAGTTTCCAGATCGAAAGTACATTTATTTTGATTTTCTGGGTTTACTCTCTATCTCTCTCTCTCTCTCTCTCTCTCTCTCTCTCTCAACTGATAGACTTAGAAGATTTTGGAACGTATCATACACCTTTCGGGGAAAATTTTGGACATTTAAAAATTCTAACTGTCTAAGGATGCGATTTTCAGGTCTACTGCTTAACCGTTTTCAACCTATAGACAAAGAAGAATTGTGGAGCATGAATCAGATGTAGCACCACTCGTCAGAACTTGCCGTTTCAACAAACTGTGGAACAGCCTCCCTGAGGATGTTGTGCAATTGGAACCTGAAAAGTTCAAGCGAAGTCGCAATGCATTACTATCCTAAAGCAATTCTCCTCGTATTTTACAATTTATTTACATTTTTATCTATTTATTTATATACTGATTTATTTTTTTTTTCTTTTATAATAACTGATTTCTTCTTTCTGTATCACCTATTTCCTTCTGTTAAGTCTTTCAAACGAACATCATATTACTTGGAAGCTTGGATTTCGAGCCAATTCCCCTGTGGGCTTTTTCCATATGAATAGGGTTCATCTTCTAATAATAATAATAATAATAATAATAATAATAATAATAATAATAATAATAAAGAATGAAAGTCTCTTTAAGTAATCTTGTATTGTTATACAGCCTAGCAAAACAGCATCATAAGCTTCGATCTGAAACAGAAATTGCAGCGTCGTAATATTTTTGGATGCTCTTCAATCTGGAAGCCTCGTGATACCTAAAAAAATTAATGAGGATATTCTCTTACCCGGGTTGGATTCGAATCCACACTTTCGCTAGAAATAGTACTAGAAAGAAACATGACTTATATCCTAATACAATGGACACTGTGAATTGAATAGGAGACTGCTGAATGGAATAAGAATATTATTGTTATCATCATTATTCAGGAGACGAACCTATTCATATGGAACAGGCTTGCAGGGGCCATTGGCTTGACATTCGAGCTTCCAAAGATTACTGTTCTCTTGATAAGGAGACCACACAATGGCGAAAGGAGATACAGAAGAATCGATGAGAAAGGAAAAATGTGATAAAATGGATAAACTGATAAACACTTGCAAAAAAAAACGGAATTTCAGAAAAAAAGAATAAGATGTATTAAAATGAAGGGAAAAAAATCAAAAGGGTGGAGGAAAGACTTGAAAAGGTTTCTTTTACTCAAAGTAAAAAAAAAAAAAAAAAATAAAAAAACGGTAAAAAATGGTCGAAGTTTCTTCGGCGCAATCGAGTTTTCTGTACAGCCGCTACAGCGTATAATCAAGGCCACCGAAAATAGATCTACCTCTTGGTGGTCTCGGTATAATGCTGTATGAGCCGCGGCCCCTGAAACTTTAACCACGATCTGGTGGTGGCTTATTCTATATCATTGCCAGAAGCACGATTATGGCTAATTTTAACCTTAAATAAAATAAAAACTACTGAGGTTAGAGGGTTGCAATTTGGTATGTTTGATGATTGGAGGGTGGATGATCAACATACCAATTTGCAGCCCTCTAGCCTCAGAAATTTTTGAGATCTGAGGGTGGACGGAAAAAGTGCGGTCAGAATAAAGTGCGGACGGACAGACAAGGCCGGTACAATGGTTTTCTTTTACAGAAAACTAAAAACCGACATTTATGACGCGAATGTAAAAGTGACTCAAAAATAAAAATATTTTAGTAAATATTGAAGAAAGCGAAAAAGTAATCCCATGAGAAATAAGATATTTGGAAAAACAAAGCAGGTGAAAGAAAAAGCGTTCTAATTTCCAGGATATTAAAGAAAAAAAATGTTCTTGAGCAAAGAAACCTTTTTTGAAAGTTACGAGGGAAAAACGGTAAGAATTTTCATGGAATTTTATAACTGAAAATACCTTCTAAGAAAAAGAAATTTTTATTTTAAATGACATTATTATTATTATTATTATTATTATTATTATTATTATTATTATTATTATTATTATTATTATTATTATTATTCAGTAGATGAACCCTATTCATATGGAACAAGCCCACCAAAGGGGCCATTGACTTGAAATTCAAGCTTCCAAAGAATATGGTGCTCATTAGGAAGTAACAGAAGAACAGAAGGTAAAGGGAGATACAGAGGGGAAGATCAGTTATTAGAAAAACAGAAAGATTGACAATTTAATAAACTGATAAAAAGTAATGAGTATAAAAGTGATAATTTACAGGGAATTTAGACATTTAAAACAATTTTTATGGAGAAAAAACCATTTGGAGGAAATGATATAAGCAAAAAATTAATAAGCATCATAGATATTAAACCACTGAAAATATCAGTAAGAAAAAGAAGCCTTTTTATTAAATATAAGTAAAAAAAATTAATAATTCTCAGGAATATTAAACCACTGAAAATATTAGTAAAAAAAGAAGCTTTTTTTTTAAATATGAGTAAAAAAACTAATAATTCTCAGAGATATTAAACCACTGAGAATATCAGTAAGAAAAAGAAGCCCCCTTTTTTTAAATATGAGGAAAAAAAATCAATAATTCTCAGGAATATTTAACCACTGAAAATATTAGTAAGAAAAAGACGCCTTTTTTAATTATGAGTAAAGAAAATTTATAATTCTCAAGGATATTAAACCACTGAAAATATTAGTAAGAAAAAGAAGCTTTTTTAAATATGAGTAAAAACATTAATAATTCTTAGGGATGTTAAACCAATGAAAATATCAGTAAGAAAAGGAAGCTTTTTTTATTTAGTGATTCCCAGGGAATTTAATCACTGAAAATGTTAATAAAAAGAAACTTAAAAAAATGAGTAAAGAAATTAATAATCCCCAGCGAATTTAACCACGGAAAATATCCGTGAGAAAAAGAAACCTTTTTTGAAAATGGCGTGTAAAAATAAATTAATAATTCCTAGAGAATTTAGTAAATGAAAACGCATTTTAAGCATAAGAAACTATTTGGAGAAATGACATGAGCAAAATATAATAATTCCCAGTGAATCTAATAAATGAAAATGCCTTTTAAGTAGAAAAAAACCCTTTCGGAAAAAATGACAAGAGTAAAAATATAACAATTCTCAGGGAATCTAATAACTGAAAATGCCTTTTAAGAAGGAGAAACCATTTGGAAATAACCACCTCCAAAAAAACACCCTGTCGGAAAAGACACAAGCATCATAATTTCGGGTGTTATTCCTCTCGCGGACGGGGGGAGGCAGCAGCAGCACCGTCAACGTTTCCAGCTGCAGCAGCGACAAGAACCAAGATCAAACAAACGAGGGCGACATTTCAAACAAACTTACGCAAACAATTATTCCGGGCGACGAGAACTTTGCATGCTGGACAAATACATTTGTGCTCATTTTCGCTCGGTGTGTCTTTCGCTCCCCTCCCCTCCCCCCAGCATATTGTCGGGAGCATCGGGGGCATTCTGACTCGCTTTCTGCTGCTCCTGTTGTTTTGACAGGCGCGCTCACGCGTGCCCAGCTAGTCCTCTATTTCTTACCGGAGAGTGACTGAAAAACACACTGGAATGATGAAGAAAGTTATCCAATTACTAAGAACGGAAACAGGGGTCAAAACACGAAACGTTTTAGATGCTGTTTCGGTTGATTGCCAAGAGTTGGCGTGCATGACGCATCGACTGGTACGGCAGACTAAAATAAGCCAAATTAAACAAAGCCTTTCGCGTTTCAGGAAGACTTCCCATCATCAGAACAATGGCTACGCGCAACTCGTAACTACGGGGCGCAATTAAACGAACCGAGATGACTTCAGGAAAATCGAGTAATACCGTGTAAAACGAGCTGATGACGGAGGAGCATAGGTCTAGTTAAGCGAAAGCGCTGTGGATTAGCTTAGCAGACAAGAGGCGGTTAGGGGAGTCGAGACAAATGAAACTGGTTAGTGTGAAGGGCGGGACCTCGCTCCTGAAGGGCCTCCGAGGGACACTCCCCCGTCACCAAGAATAACAACAGCAGGGCTTGCTGCTAAACTGCCACTTAACCGGGGGAAGATTCCGAGTAGAGTTGAACGGCCGTTCCCTTGGGACTAATTAACCGTATGACGAGATCCTTCGCCCCACGACGAAGAGGTCATTAAGCACTCCCTGGAAACCAGCGATGCTCCAGCGACTTTCCAGAGGACATGGCTTAAATGGTTTCGGGAAGGAGGATGAGGAGGAGGAAGAGGGGAGATTGCAGGCTTAACTCTTCGGCTTAACTCTCTGGCTTTTCCTGAATTTCTAAGAAGTTTTGGCTCTTTATAGATTTCTAAGTTTGTTGGCTCTTTATGAATTTCTAAGCAATTTTGGCTCTTTATGAATATCTAGGTCATTTTTGCCCTATAAATTTCTAGGTCATTTTGGCTCTTTATGAATTTCTAAGTAATTTTGGCTCAATAAATTTCTAAGTCATTTTGGCGTTTTATAGATTTTTAAGTCATTGTGGCTCTTTATAGATTTCTAAGTCCTTTTGGCTCTCCATAAATTACAAAGTCATTTTGGCTCTCTACAAATTTCTAGGCACTCTGGCTCTCCATAAATTACAAAGTCATTTTGGCTCTATAAATTACTAAGTCACTTTGGCTCGCTATAAATTTCTTAATCTTTTTGGCTTTTATAAATTTTTAGGTCATTATACTCTTTACCAATGTCTAAGTAATTTCGGCACTTTATAAATTTCCAAGTCATTTTGACTCTATAAATTTCCAAGTCATTTTGGCTCTATAAATTTCCAAGTCATTTTGGCACTATAAATTTCCAAGTCATTCTGGCTCTATGAATTTATAAGTAATTTTGGCTCTATAAATTTCCAAGTCATTTTGGCTCTATAAATTTCCAAGTAATTTTGGCTTAAATTTCCAAGTAATTTTGGCTATATAAATTTCCAAGTCATTCTGGCTCTATATATTTCTAAGTCATTTTGGTTCTAATGAAACTAGTTTTTGATATATATACTGCATACCCAAAATGACTGCTTTATGGCTTACTGGACAAAGGCTAAAATAGATTTTGATAAATTATATATGATTGGAAAAGCAGCGCATCGTGGTTTTGTATTGTGTAAAAAAAGATTATATTTCTATAATTTAATTTTGGCGAACATTTGTTACAACTAGATACAGATATTTCTGTTTTTGGCTAAAATTAACTGGCCATTATGACCTTTATATTTTTGGTTTTTCTGTTTTTCTAACATACTATACTTGTAACAGTCAGTGAGAGTTGGGTACACTGCACTCTGGGTGTTACACACTAGATAAAATATATGGATACACATAGCCTTCTATGGAAGCCTAGTATTTGTGCTGACTGACATGATCATCATTTTTCATAACTTTTGTTTTGCAGCGCCAAATAACACAATTCAGTCAATAGACTGATATATTTGATGACTTAAAGATAAAGTCTTACAGGAAATCAAATCTTGGACAGGAAATTAAATCTAGAACACACTCTCTCTCTCTGTCTCTTCCATGTTTTGAGAATTCTATGAAAATCAGATGGATATTTCTCGCAGATGAGAATTTTAATTCAGCATTTTCGCCTTACTGATTTCAATTCTCACCACCAGAGCTAAAAAAAAATGTGAAAACATTCGGCACTGAAAAAAGATTCAACAGAAACATACTAAAAAAAAAAAAAAAAAAAAAAAAAAACACCAGACTGGAATATCAGGTCCCCTTGCAATAAACGTCAAAGCAGAACTGATATGAAATCCAAAGCCATAGGTGGGTGATTGGGAAATGGGATAAAAAAAAAATCATAGTTATCCCTTTTTTCCTTCCCTTGTGTCCTTTTCACCTGTTTTTTTTTTTATTTGTGTTTTATTTTTTTAGGGGGGTCCCTTTTGTGGCAATAATAGCATTGTACAACGGGCATGATTTAATCTGAATCCTTTTTTATCTCTCTCTCTCTCTCTCTCTCTCTCTCTCTCTCTCTCTCTCTCTCTCTCTCTCTCTCTCTCTCTCACTGACACAGAATAAACCAACATTTATGGTGCAACGAGAGCATTACTATGCGTGTAGCCGTGTTACGGTAACGATGTTGGTAAATTGACAGAGAGAGAGAGAGAGAGAGAGAGAGAGAGAGAGAGAGAGAGAGAGAGAGAGAGAGAGAGAGAGAGAGAGAGAGAGAGCACTTTATTTGATTTTTCGCGATTAGCTAAATTAATGGGCGATGCAGGAGAATTATTTGGTAGAATTCGCATTTGCACAAACAAACGGAATTGATCGCGGCGGGCGTCAGCTCGTTTAAATATCTACCCGCGGATTTTATTGTTGCATCAATTCTCTTCCACTTTTCGTGTTTGGAAATCACGGGGGTTGCGGGGGGCTGGGGGGTGGGAATGAAATCGAAAAATGTTCGAATAGGCTGGAAAGATTTTGATAGGTTTGCATTCTAAAATATCTTTCATGAAGTCTCTCTCTCTCTCTCTCTCTCTCTCTCTCTCTCTCTCTCTCTCTCTTACATTTTCATTTTATATATATATATATATATATATATATATATATATATATATATATATATATATATATATATATATATATATATATATATATATATATATATATATATATATATATATATATATATATATATATATACATAGAACCTACTGGTTACTTTTACCATTAACATAAATATTTATAGTATAAAAAATAGTAAGGAAAAAGAAGTCTGAACTTCTAGACATTCCCAGACTGTCTGAGTGCGCTTCACCCTACAAGCCTATATCGGAAGTGGGAATGAAAGGAAAAATTTTCAACCCCAGTGGCAGGGTTCGAACCCCCGCACCAGAGGTTCCAGCGAAGATGCCTTAACCTACTGGTTTCAAATCTAATTCAAGATACTTCCAAGTCCTTGTTCATGACTGAAATGTTTCAGGTTCTAAGATAAAATTGTTAGAAATGCAGTACCAAATAAAATCTCTATTTTGTCTTATTTACTCTACTCACAGTTAACAAATTTCAGTTTAAACTTTTAATTTATTTCTCAGTATTTTGGCAAAATTGCATCATTAAATTTCTATACTGAGCAGAACTTAGCAATGACAATAACATAAAAATATTTGGGCTTAAACTCTGCTTTACGTTCTCCATTTTTAAGATCAAGCACAATTTTAAGGTGCTTAATCAACCCTGGATAAAATAACCCTGAAAATAATGACTTATATTACGTCTACATTTCTATATCAGTATTCTCTCTCTCTCTCTCTCTCTCTCTCTCTCTCTCTCTCTCTCTCTCTCTCTCTCAGTGTACTTATACGAAAATGAGAAATCAGAAAAACGTCTCTCTGTCTCTCTCTCTCTCTCTTGGTTGGTCAGGGTACGGATGTCTACATAAAGCCTTCTTATCTTAATATCTTATTTGGGTACGGACCTTGCTGGAATATAATCCAACAAGTATTGTTAAGCCATAGGAATTTTAGTAAAAATAAAATCATCCCCCTATATCTCTTAAAAATTTCCTGCTACGTGATATAACCTACAGTATATCGGTTCGTAAATACCAGCTAGGAGAAACAATTTCTTCAGATTGAGATTTAGCGAGTCAACAATACCTCTCTCTCTCTCTCTCTCTCTCTCTCTCTCCCCCCAAGAAGAACAAATATTATCTCAGCTAATCAATCAGACGTTCCACTTTTTTTTTTTTTTTTTTTTTTTTTTTTTTGTAGCGACAGGCGCTGGATCCAATAATATTTTAGGCAATCAGAGTTTGGCTTGCAATTACATTTCGACCAATCAAGCCTTGAATAGCAATCGACTCTCGACCAATTACCCGATCCCTCCTCACGCGCAAGCGCCACTTGTAGGTAGGTCTCTTCTTGAACGTCTTCAAGAAAATTATTCTCTCACGGAGGGCCTTCTAAACTAGGAGAAGAAGACGTTTAATTCCCTACGGTGGTAACTTCCAACATCCTTCATTCTGTAATGATAAAAGTGTCTTATGTCTTCTCTAATGTTTTCACAATTTATATATATATAAATATATATATATATATTTATATATATATATACGTTAAACTTGATCACTTGTACAATGTTATTCTGTGCATTCTGACAAAAAAATAACAGGACCTAATTCAAACAGGATGGTAACTAATGGAGTTTTTATTTACATTTTATGGCTACCAGACAGTGGGGACAGGTTAGCCCTTGAAAGTGTGTAATCTTTGGAAATAAAATCTGTGTTAGTTATAATTATATATATATATATATATATATATATATATATATATATATATATATATATATATATATATATATATATATATACACACATATATATTATATATATATATATTTATATATACATATGTATATATATACATATATATATATTTATATATATATATATCTATATACATATAATGTATATATATAAATATATGTATATATATTTAATGAAGGCATATTCAGCCTTATAAAATGCTAATGGATTTCGCTATCTCTAAGAAGAGTATAATTATTATTTTAATTACGTAAATGATAGGTAGGCAATTCATGCATACTAACTGAAATCGCAGGATTAACTGAGAGTAAAAATAGTAATTTCTCCTAAGTAATCTTTAAACATAATTTTACTCTTAAATTATTATTCTTGTTTAAAAAAACTATTTACAAACGAGCTTAATGGCGTGCGCTATCCTGCGCTGGAACCCGGCGACGCCTATCATGTTTCACCTACCCTTCCGATCCGCTACCAATCCCGCCCACATCCGGGGCGGACAAACAGGTTTGCAGGAGGAGGGTGCATGTGTCATGTCTCCCCGTACCCGCCCAATCCCCTAGTTAACCACCCCCCACCCCCGGCCGGACAAACAAGAAAGATCCACTCTTACATTATTATTATTATTATTATAGGAGATTTTGGGAAAACGATTGTCAAATTTGGTAAAGCACTCATAGAAAACGACACTCTCTCTCTCTGGTCTATTCCACCCACACTGCAAGGCCTTTATTGTTCAAATGACAATTGATTAAGGTCCGATGCCAGATTCGATTAACTGCAGCGACTGCGCCATAAACGGAGCAAGCCCAAACTACCGGCTATTTAGTGATCTTATATTTTTAATATAGTTTTTTTATTGAAATCATTCATTTCAACATACCGGTATATTTACCATCTCTGACTTCAGTAGCCCGTAATACATACTATACAGCAAAGGCTTTCTCTCTTACTGTGCTCTCTCTCTCTCTCTCTCTCCTTACCGTCTGAAATAACTATTTTTTCTTTATTTATCTATTAACCACCAAGCCATCTCCTTACCAATTCAATCTATTAGCATCAACTTTGTATGGAGAGAGAGAGAGAGAGAGAGAGAGAGAGAGAGAGAGAGAGAGAGAGAGAGAGAGAGAGAGAGAGAGAAGGACAATTGACTATTCAACGCAGGTGTTTTGCAAAGCCCTCTTCATGCTAATCTACCTCTTTGGTGTTGATCTGTTGACGAGAACTGGGAAGCTACTTGACTTAATGAATCACGTTTCGTTGTACCAAAGAGAGAGAGAGAGAGAGAGAGAGAGAGAGAGAGAGAGAGAGAGAGAGAGAGAGAGAGAGAGAGAGATCCTATTCCTTATTTCGCTAATCCCTTCGCCTCTTCCCATTTTAAGTGGTTCCTCCCCTATCTGTGCCTCTTCTAACCGAAGTTTTAACTTGAAGACGATTCATGGTGTACGATAATTTTAACATTAGATCGTGCGAAGGTCGTCCTCGTTCCTAGACACTTCTTTCAAGTCTCGATCGATCCACAACGTTGTAGAAGTGATTGTTTTCTTATGCTGACGTTTAGCCATATGTACTTATAATTCATTCCACGAACGATCCAAAACGTCTTGGAAACGACTGTTTTATTTTGCCGACGTTTCAGTAATCTATACTTCTAGTTCCTAGAGACTATAAGTGGCCATTAAATCACAATGTAATGTAGTCTCTCTATGATTATCCTGTGTTGGAAACCAAATTACTAATAAGCAGAACAGCCTCATTTTATCATCAAAATTATAATTCTCGAAGAAATCAATATCAAGTGTCATATTTCATATTTCATCTTCGCTGCATAAAAGAAAATAATATTCATTTTCCATTATGATTAATAACGAAAGCTTCATGAAAGCTAAAGAATGTAGATGCAGTTTTATGAGTAATATCTCAGCTAGAAACTAAAGATTGTAGATGTAGATTTTTGCGTAATTCTTAGCTGGAAACTAAAGATTGTAGATGCAATTTTTTGTGCAATTTTCAGGTGGAAGCTAAAGATCGTAGATGCACTTCTTTGCGTAACTGTAGCTGGAACTGAAGATTATGGATGAATTTTTGTGTGTGATTCTCAGCTGGAAACTAAAGATTGTAGATACAGTTTTCTGTGTAATTTTCAACTGGAAAATAAGGCTTGTAGACGCAGTTCTTTGTGTTGTTCTTAGCTGGAAACTATAGATTGTATCTACAGTTTCTTGTGTAATTCTCAGCTGCATACTAAAAATTGTAGATGTAGTTTTTTTTTGCGGCATACTTGGAAACCGTCGAAGAAAATGGCCAGAGGTATGTAGGAAATTAATTATCCAGCGCTTAAATAATCCCGAGATAAAGGCAAAGCAACCCTCAAGAGCCATCGAAACTAATTATCTTGGAAATAATTAATATGTGCCGTTCCACGCGGCATGAGCCGACTTGCATAATCAACGCGCGCGTGTGTGTGCGTGTGTGTGTACGTGTGTGTGATGTAGAGAGAGAGAGAGTTCACAACATATTAATGAGAATTTTTGCAGAACACTGCGTGCTCTGCACACACACACACACACACACACACACACAACACACAGAGAGAGAGAGAGAGAGAGAGAGAGAGAGAGAGAGAGAGAGAGAGAGAGAGAGAGAGAGGGTTCACTAATTACTGAGAATTTTTCGGAACACTGCGTGCTCCACAGAGAGAGAGAGAGAGAGAGAGAGAGAGAGAGAGAGAGAGAGAGAGAGAGAGAGAGAGTCCACCACAGATTTTTGCTGAACACTGCGCGCTCTACACACACACACACACACACACACACACACACACACACACACACACAGTTCACAACAGATTTTTGCTGAACACGGCGTCTCCACACACACACACACACACACACAGAGAGAGAGAGAGAGAGAGAGAGAGAGAGAGAGAGAGAGAGAGAGAGAGAGCAAATATCTAAATTTGTTCTTCAAAACTTAGATTGGGATTTCTGGCAGTGAAAACTGCATTTTCTCACACTTTTTCCTAAAAAGGGCAAGAAAATTTGACAATTTTAATTTTTCCAGCGTTTGTGGAATTTTGCATTTTAAATAGAATGGAAATGATACGGAAGATGAGGCTTAATAAATCTCCATCACTGTGTGTAAAGTGGTCAGGGTTCAGTTATTTGTGTGATTTCTTAAGGGAGTATTTCGTATACATATCCTATTTTTACTTGGTATCTTCCATTCTCGCTGTTTGTTTCTGGTTCTTCTCCTCTTTTCCTCGATCTGTTTACCTGTTGAGATCTTTTGTGTCGTGATTTTAGAAAGGGTTATTATCCTCATTCATATTCACACGTTCGTTTTCGAAACATCTTTTCTCGCCTCCTCCCCCACCCACTTCCTCGAACCGGCTAATATTGCTTCTGAAAGGAATTGCAAGACCTTAGGAACTGCATGAAACCCATCGGCAGCAGGAATAGAGACATTCCTAACGGCGAATCACCAATTCCTGGCGAATCCTCGTCTGCCCATGTGTTAATAAAATTCCCCCTTCATGAGCTTATGGAACCTTTTTTTCTCTTTTTTTTTTTCATGGCAGCTTTTGAGCAACACTTTCGCGGAATAAGTGAATTGCTTGGTTTGTGGCGGACGCGCGCAGCTAAAAGAAATTTGAGCTCATATCTGTATCTTTTCATACCCGAGGCTTTTGTGAATGCCCTTGTTGTTGTCGTTGCAGCTCTCGCGTCAGCGTTGTATTTTCATGGACAGAAATGAAATAGAAAAAGAAAAAAGGCGTTTGCGAGATGTTTTATTATGAGTTCCGCGGGCGTTTAAAAAGAATAATAACTAAAAACGATCCGCTTCTTAGGCGACACACGAAATGAAAATATTTCGCCAGGAGATCGTCTTCACGCTTTGTGTAGAGCTTTCGTTTATGGAAACAGCGGCGTGACGCTGTTAATATCAATAGCCGTGATGGTGATGATAATGATGATGATGATGATGACAGACCTCATTATCTTTTTATAATAATAGAAACAATTTCGAAAACTTAATCACTTTTTCCGCTGCGAATTTCGTAAAGGAAATGTGCAATCTGCGTGACTCGTATTTTAAATAGCGGACAAAAAATGCCATTGCCCTCTTAACAGTACTCCGAATAACGCCATTAGTAATGATCTTCAATAACGCTGTTAATAATGATCTTAATGATGACAGTGATAACACACCTTCGTTACTTAAATCACGGGAAAACAAGCGATCTTAGTAGGAGGAGTTATACCTCGGTCGACTGGGGAATTCGCTAAGCCACCAACAGGTGGCATTGCGCTCCAAAGATCTGTCCCTACAAAGGTGACATAATAACCGGACGCCAAAATATACCTGCGGAGCCTCCGAGGGTTTTACGAAGTAACCTCAGATTAACTTTCGGTTAAGCACACCTGAGCCGGTCCTTCGACCCCGGGAAAGAGGGTTTCCCCTAAAGGCTTATGCACCGCAGGGAATAAAATCCCGATCTATAAAGGCTCTCTCCCATTTCTGATCCTCGGCCCCTTCTGTTTAGTTGGCGGGGCTTGTAATGGTCTCTCTCTCGGTGACGCTTTGGAGTCCTCTCTCTCTCTCTCTCTCTCTCTCTCTCTCTCTCTCTCTCTCTCTCTCTCTCATCTATGTAACCAGCACCTTTCCCATAAGACCACAGTTACCATCATAAATAAATCCGTTCTCTCAATAATGCTTTGAAGCAAGCAAGCCTCTCTCTCTCTCTCTCTCTCTCTCTCTCTCTCTCTCTCTCTCTCTCTCTCTCTCTCTCTCTCCAAGATATTTCGAAGCAAGTAGGTCTCTCTCTCTCTCTCTATGATTCACACCTTTTAAGAACACAGTTACCATCATCAATAAATCCGTTCTCTCAATGATGGTTCGAAGCAAGCAAGCCTTTCTCTCCATCAATTACTACCCGCTTCTGTGAGACATATAATTATCATTGTCTGTAAATAATGAGAGTATACTTCTTAAAATAACGTACACGGCATACTCTCTCTCTCTCTCTCTCTCTCTCTCTCTCTCTCTCTCTCTCTCTCTCTCCACAGCAGTCGATATCAAAGGACAATTTATCTTCGTCACAATGTCCGCCTTCGTTCATTATATATGAGCATACGAAGGTAAAATGCTCCTGATAAGAGGAAAAAGGATAGTTATGCTTTAAAATTTTGTAGATAAAGGAGGAAACACCTTTGTTACCAATAAAAGTAGACAAAATGAACAACAACAACAACAACAACAATAATAATAATAATAATAATAATAATAATAATCACATGAGTCACTAAAGTGTGAATATATGTTTACAAATACATGTGTATATATTTAAAAAGAACTTTTGGAAATCGAGAAGGTTCTCGAAAGCTCTTTTTATACGTGTATACACACACACACATATATATATATATATATATATATATATATATATATATATATATATATATATATATATATATATTTACACTGACATCAACGAGGATTTCTTCACCAATAACAACAACAACAACAACAACAACAACAACAACAACAACAATAATAATAATAATAGCTCAGTATGAAGAAAACACCAGCCAATTAACTACAGAAATTCAGCAAAAGATAATATTACTTGAAAGAGAAAATTGCCCGAGCGAACATAAATCAGCCTTTATAAAAATCCCATAATAATTCAACGGATAATTGTATATTTTTAATAGATTTGAATGTGTCGTTTACATTTCTTTCTTTACATGAAGTCCATGCTTGAAGTCCCTCTCCTTGGCAAAATTCAGAGGTGGGGGGGAGCTTTTAAAAGCTCTGCCTCTCTCCTACCCCGCAATGGCTGCTTCCATGGAATGGCGAATCAACCAGGTTTAGGATTTGCTGTAATATAAATTCACATCCGACTAACTGCAGCCATTACTGATCCACTTGGGATCTCTGTTAAGGCTGGCTGGCTGCCCTGTATTTCATGTCAGAGTTAGGCAAGCAATATATATATATATATATATATATATATATATATATATATATATATATATATATATATATATATATATATATATATATATATATATATATATATATATATATATACTGTACATATATAGTGCATATATACATACATATGTATATATATATAAGCAAATACCACAGGAAAATGGCAGGCAGAAGTTCAATACCAAGCGCTTTCATGTGTCGTTTATACATATATGTATGTATGTATATATATGTATATATATATATATATATATATATATATATACATATACATATATATACTGTACAGTATATACAAAATATATATAGGGTTGGCTACAAAGTAAATTAATTTTTCATTTCTCACCATGCAGTTTAAGATTAGGTTAAGATGAGGTTGCTAGCCACGTAACCTCCACCCTATCTGTGACTCGCCACAACCGACTCACTACCAGGTGCATATATATATGTATACTTATATATGTTATATCCCTTTTTTTATTTATTCACTTGACACCTTTCCCCGAGAATTAATCCTTTTGGTTTCTCAAGTCTTCAGGGATGAGCTTGCTGGCCCTACACCCTCTTTTTCTTGCCCCCAACAAATGCTACCACCTATTTCTAGCTGGTTGAATTGATTTTTGCTATCTGTAAAACACGCTTTAAACATGTATCAAACATTTAAAAAAACATGTATGAATCATGTTTTAAACATATAAAACATGTTTTAAACGTATAAAACATGTTTTAAACATGTATGAAACATGTTTTAATCATGTGTAAAACATTTTTAAACATGTACAAAACATGTATAAGCATGTTCCAAAAATGTATTAAACATGTTTTATCAGAACCTACAACAATCCTCTTATCCAATCGTAAAATTGTATTTATGTTTGCTTGCTAAATTGATTGCTGACGAGTAAGTGATTGTAAATGGATAGATTTGCTGTTATATGAGATGTGCGCGCATGTCAGAGAACTCTCCTCTCGTCATGTGCATGTATCTGTGCATCACTTATTTGTGTAAGCATGCATTCACAGATGCACAGATACACCGAGGTATACATACATTCATACATACATATACACATACATATATACACATATACTGTATATATATATTTACATATATATACATACATACATATATATACTGTATATATATAATTTATATATATTCATACATATGTATATATATACATATATATGTATATATATGTGTGTTTGTATGTATGTAGGTGTGTGATTGTTCAGATGTGCGTGAGCGCATTTGTGGGTCTGTGCAGTCACAAGCAAAGAGAATAATTAAAATGAAATTTTACTTCAATTAAACCTTTTAACCGGATAAACTTTAGTCTAGTAACACCAGTTTCTGCTATCATTCACTTTCCCATAAAGCAGAGTTCCACAATCCTTCATAATCCATTAACAAAGTTCTCATCGGCTCTCCAATCTTTTAGCCCTTGCAGGATATTGACGAAATTGTCAATTGCGATTATTTTTGCTAAACAAGCCAGCAGAAATGCTACAAGGATATCGTGCAAATGGAACCTCAAAAGTTCAAGCAGAGATGCATTGCATTACTACCCTATAGAGCAATTCTTGCATTTTATAATTTACCTACATTTTTATAATTTATTTATTGATTTGTTCATTTACTTTTTCTTTCTGATCTTTTCTGTCTGTATTTCCTATTACTTCTGTTGCTTCTTTCAAGTGAACACCATATTCTTTGGAAGCTTGAGTTTCAAGCCAATAGCTAATAATAATAATAATAATAATAATAATAATAATAATAATAATAATAATAATAATATAATAAAGATGATTTTGTCGATAATTCTATTCTGAGCAAGTTTGTCTAGATTCTAGATCTAACTGGGAAAGCTTTATTTCTTGTGGCTTACATCATGAACTACTTGACCAGATTGATAACGGGGGCTGATAATGGTTAAAATAAAGTTTTTTTTTTTATCCACAAAGCAGTCTTATAATTCTTCCATAAATGGAAGGAAAGGGAGAGCGAGCGTCGTGATGCTGCCATCCAAGGGGAAAATGAACGCAAAATTAAGTGGATTTCATAACATTTCATAAATAACTCAAATATTTATCAGCTCCAATTTAAGAGACTATATTCGTCCCGAAGGTAAAACAGTTTCGGGGAAATATGACAGACTTGGGTACCAGATTCACTTAATAATCGTTCGGAGAAAAGTCAGGTTTCCATGGTCACCCAGCTTCACAAAATTAAGTTTCCTGAAGAAAATTGAGCGAATTTATTTCCATTTTCATATCAGGCAGGTCTTTGCACTAACAGATGAGGATTTCGATATTTAGTTTTCTTGATCAGTGGCTGATATTCAGCTAAGGTTCCAATAATATCGGGACGGTTATTATCAAACTATGGATGAAACACTTCAAAAGCGCTTGTCGCGAATTTCAAAAACGCTTCAGTTCCCAGGGAGTATTTAGATTACGCTGTATCTTCCATAATTAAGGAGGAGATGTATATTCGAGGGTTACAGTGACCGAAGAGAGAGAGAGAGAGAGAGAGAGAGAGAGAGAGAGAGAGAGAGAGAGAGAGAGAGAGAGAGACATGATAGAAAAAGCAGGAGGCATTTGATTGTTTCATTTCATTCGTTGCATGGAAGAAGGGGGAACAGCGCAAATCGTAATCATATAAAGGGCAGGAGGTTAACGATACGTAACGTTTTATTTGAATATGCATCGATATCTTGCTTTCCTCGATTTCAGAACCATTTCTCGTGGAAGAGGGAGGTTTAGAGGTGAAAAAGAAAGTAAAACTAGAAGGGCTCAGCATTTATTGCCATAATTCTACACCAGCAACTGCAGTGAGGGCGAAACTCTTGTGTAGAAATATCCCAGTGTCTCTGAGACTAAAGGCAGAATTTTCTTAGTACCTCTGAGTCTAAAGGCAGAATTATCTTAGTACCTCTGAGTCTAAATGCAGAATTATCTTAGTACCTCTGAGTCTAAATGCAGAATTATCTTAGTACCTCTGAGTCTAAATGCAGAATTATCTTAGTACCTCTGAGTCTAAATGCAGATTTATCTTAGTACCTCTGAGTCTAAATGCAGAATTATCTTAGTACCTCTGAGTCTAAATGCAGAATTATCTTAGTACCTCTGAGTCTAAATGCAGATTTATCTTAGTACCTCTGAGTCTAAAGGCAGAATTATCTTAGTGCCTCTGAGTCTAAAGGCTGAATGATCTTAGTACTTCTGAGACTAAAGGCTGAATGATCTTAGTACCTCTGAGTCTAAAGGCAGAATTATCTTAGTACCTCTGAATCTAAAGACAGAATGATCTTAGTACCTCTGAGGCTAAAGAAAGAATTATCTTAGTACCTCTGAGACTAAAGGCAGAACTGTAGACAGGCTCATCCTATTGCCTCTATGACTGAAGGCAGAATTATCCTAGTACCTCAGAGACTGTGGACAGAATTATCCCACTGCCCATAAGACTGAAGGCAGAATGATTCTTTTGCCTCTAAGACTGAAGACAATTATCTCAGCGTCTTGGAGACTGTCGGGAGAATTACCTGGTCCTTTTAGCTGTCGATAAAACTGATTGCCAGAGAAATAATAATAATAATAATAATAATAATAATAATAATAATAATAATAATAATAATAATAATAATAATAATGCTGATTATGTGTCTCCTCTTGGTGAAGCGCCAGATAAACAAACCTAATAAGGAGTAGTGGGTCCAATTGCAGAGAAGGCGACCACGTGAGGTCAGCGACCTCAGTTCACGAAGAGTTACTGGTGGTTAGTTATTGCTTCTGTGGGATGTCTTTACTAAAGATAAAAATATTCTCGATGTAGAGGTCGCCAATATTCTGGAAGAACAGTAACATAGAACCTTGATAGCTTCCTGAAGCGAGTTTGCGATCTTTCAAAGTCACTCGAAAAGTTACAGACGTGTGTTAGTGGAGCTTTAAAACTAAACTGTATTGGTTCTCAAGTTTCATCGTTCGCGAGAGTATGAAGAAAGGCTTGTAAAATTCCCTGACTTTTGCTTACTGCACTACAGAGCTGAATCTGGACATTTATTGTCTATCTGCTTAAATTAAATCAATCAATTATTTCCGTTACAATTGAGCCTAGACTCATTTGTCGGGTTTTATTATCGAAGCCGTAATGAAGAATCTAATTTTTTGGGGGGAAACAGTATTTCTAATTAGTTAATTAATTTGTTTAACGAGAGCGACTCCTCTTTAGATACGCTTAGGCACTTTTTTTTTTTAAACACGGTTCAGTGAATCAAGTAACGACGTACTGTGTACCTGATAGGTAGCCTACTGTGATTTTTTTTTTTGGGGGGGAGGTGCATTAGGTAACCAATTTTTTTTTTTTTATTTTAAGAAGATTTGCTGCAAGTCGAAAACCAAACACTATTTCGAGCCATTCTCTCTCAAGGGACATCAGGATCGAACCCAGGTCTTTCAATTGAAAGACGAGTCAGAAATTTATTTCTGTTCCACTCGTGATCGTGTGTTGATTATTTCTAATATATGTATATGTATATGTATATGTATATGTATGTATATATATATATATATATATATATATATATATATATATATATATATATATATATATATATGTGTGTGTGTGTGTGTGTGTGTGTGTGTGTGGTGTATGTGTGTGTGTGTATTTATGGAGTTATGCACAATCTTGAATATGAATTTTGAGATCTGGTACAAAATCATATGAATGCTTGGAGGCTTAACCTGTACTTAAACACTAATATTTATTTATATGCTAATGACATATTACAAATTTAGCATAAATCATCCACTTAATAATAATAATAATAAAAAAATAATAATAATAATAATAATAATAATAATAATAATAATAATAATAATAATAATAATAATAATAATAATAATAATTTCTCCACTGACCAAAGATACTGAAATACCGAAAATGCTAGACCTTAAGTTTACTGAATCCGATAGTAAGCTATTAAATTTTTTGTTACCAAATTTTTCAACGCCTACAGATTGTGTGGGCTTACTTCATTATATAAAGAAAATATCTGCCATTGCATTGTAAAGAAAGTATTGTGCATTTGCATTGCAAGTAATACATGCATACCAAAATACCATTTTCTATGTAAAATGAACATATTTCTACGCGGTATATTTACTTTGGCAAGCATTTGCACGGGCATGTGGCAAATTATTCTTGCAAACGTAATAAAATGGAAAGTTATGTTTCTCGTAAAAATTATATTTTCAATAATTATCGATGATTATCATTAGAGTGATAATAATAATTGTCTAAGGATTATCTTGTATTCTCATACAGTTTTAGATCATTCATAAATAAACTCAAGTTTCTTCTTTGTTAAATGGGTCTGAAATAATAGAAATATTCCCAGTAACTAATGAAAGAATAATTAAACAGGAAATCATTGTTGTTTATTAAAGAATATTGACGATAAACAAAATGGTAAAGGAAATTTTTCACCATTGCCAACATAACGATATACGCCCGTAGCCCCTATCTCTGTCTGTCTGTCTGTCTCTTCCGCCCCCTCTCTCTCTCTCCATCTCTCAAGCTCTCACTTAGCCTTGAAGTAGAAACGATAAGATGTAGAGCTTTCCTAGTTTATTTATCAAGGTTCTCGCGCCTTGAGTGTTTACCTTATGTGAATCTCTTAATGAGTGGCTAGTCCACGTACTCCAAGGGGGAAGAGGGGAG
>NC_089743.1:44241476-44253976 GCF_040412425.1 Macrobrachium rosenbergii
ACGCAGGATGTAAACAAACATCATAAGAAACTAAAACTGAAATATAAAATCTTTATTCTCGAATAAAAGAGTTGGATTTAAATAGTGTTGATAACAAACGTTAAAGAAATTGGCAGTGTTATTACGGGCCTCAGAGCGGTGCATTCTATTGATAATTAAGAGACATATAGTGTGTGAAATGGGAATAAAAGCACGTTAAAAGAAAAAGAAGAAGAAGAAGTGTGTGTATATGTATATATATATATATATATATATATATAAAATATATATATATATATATATATATATATATATATATATATATATATATATATATATATATATATATATATATATGTGTGTGTGTGTGTGTATATATGTATTACATATATATATACATACATATATATATTATATGTATATATATATAAATATATATACATATATATATATATATATATATATATATATATATATATATATATATATATATATATATATAGTGAGGAGAGAGAGAGAGATCAGAAGTCAATTATGGGAAAAAAATATGAGGAAGGGGAGGGAAATCCCCGTATAAGAAAAAAAGATAAAAAAAAAAAAGCCAAGGAGATAAAAGCCATAAAACCCAGGACACAAAATTAATGAAGGCTACCTTGTCCATTTACTTCCGAACAACTGAGTCTCTACTTCTGCGTGGTAGAAGAACTCCCACTCTCATTTCAAAAAAAAAAAAAAATAAAGACTCCGAATCTGGGATGGTATCCCCGAATAGGAAGGGGTGTTTAGGGGAGGCTATGGAAGGGGGAATGGTAGGTTTACTGCTTACGGTGTGCTGAATATGGGAGACTGTAAGCAGGACTATAAAAAAAAAATAGGTTCTTAGGACCCAATTGTTTTGATTCCTGTCTTTAACTTTTCATGTTCCCTTTGGCCCCGTAGGAGGGTAGCGCCGTCAGTGCACCGCACGTGGTGCACTGCAGGCATTACTAAAGGGTATTTGCATCATCCATTCGGCTCCTAGTTTCACCCATTTTCTAGCCTTTTACTTTACCTCCACTCTCGCTTCTTTTTTCAGCCTTTATTTCTTAGTGTAACTGAGGGGTTTTCTCCCAGTTCCACCTTTAGACCCTTGTATTTCATTTATTAATATTCTGTATCTCGTTATCTTGCTGTCCAACCACTCCAACTCCCTCTTATCGCTGTCTAAAGCGCTGAGTGGACGAAAGTGCCCCAGTGTTGGACTTGCTAGCCTAAATCTCATAAAATCAATCAATAATGTTCATTTTGGTCTCTCCTCACTTAGCTGTCCAACTTCTTTTACTCAATGGTCTTGTTATATTCACTTTCCAAGTGACGCTGACAGCCTCAACAAGTGTCGGGAATTGACAGAATGTTAGACAGGTTGATTAATTCAATTCTATGAAGGGCCGTCATCATAACACCTACGGCTATGTGGAGCTGAAAGGTTGACTGATTGAATATAACAAATCACGGTTACGTCAATCATGATTGACGCAAGGGGAAGGATTGAAATGTCGGTAATTCAAAGGCTGAGTAATATGAGAGTAATATGAAAAAAATTATTACCTCATAGAAAATCAAGAATAATGATGTTGAATTTCTATTATATTTTGCCATGCATTATAATTATGAACTAAAATCCTCATAATTATTATTATTATTATAATTATTACAAAATAACTTATCCCGATCAGTTAAGTTAGGTTTTGGAACTGAAATGCCATTGTTGCTGTTTAATTCTTCACTGGAAGACCTGCGCCTAAAACGGAATGCGTTCTGCTCATATTGCATAGCGTAAGACAGGGTTAACCAAAACAATGATTTTTTTGCAATTTAATTTTTTTGGTGCAACATTATTAAACTGCTTCATGAATATCTCTCTCCCTCTCCTTTGCTCTCTGTCTGTCTGTCTCTCCCTCCTTTGCTATCTTTCTCTCTTTCTATTTCTCTCTCTCTCTCTCTCTCTCTCTCTCTCTCTCTCTCTCTCTCTCTCTCTCTGTTTTCAGCCAAGTAACGAAATACGGCATATCTGAACACATCTTAAATATTTATAAAGAAGAAAAGCAATGTATTCTCGAGAGCTTACATTTTTCTATACTGATACTTGAAAGAATGTATCCATAAACTTTGACAGAGAGAGAGAGAGAGAGAGAGAGAGAGAGAGAGAGAGAGAGAGAGAGAGAGAGAGAGAGGCAGGCGGGGGGGGGAAGAAAAGAACGAAAACCCTATAGCCTCATTTAAGTTGTTAAAAAGGCCTGTCAAATCTTTAAAGGGGTGGAAAAAAAAGTGTAGACGAAGTTTGCAAAAGGCGATTCTGAAAGCGTTGCTGGGGGTCTGTGTGCTCTGGCGTGGTAGAGGGGACCTCTGATGCCTCTGGTGAGGTCGGGAAGACGAGGAGAAATGCCTCAGTTGAGGTTGGAAAGAGGGAGGGATGCCACAGTTGAGATAGGAAAGAGGATGAGGAATCTTTCTGGTGAGGTAGGAAAGATGAGGAATCCTTCAGGTGAGGTAGGGAAGAGGATGAAAATTCCTTCATCTGGCGCAGGGAGAGAATAGGATGAATACCTCAGTTGACGTAGGAAAGGGAATAGGATGAAGAATCCTTCAGCTGAGGTAAGGAAGGGAATAGGATGAAGAATCCTTCAGCTGAGGTAAAGAAGGGAATAGGATGAAGAATCCTTAGCTGAGGTAAGAAAGGGAATAGGATGAAGACTCCTACAGCTGAGGTAAGGAAGGGAATAGGATGCAGAATCCTTCAGGTGAGGTAAGAAAGAGGGTGTAGGAATCCTTCTTGTGAGGTAGAAGGAAGACGAAGACTCCTTCAGTTGATGTAGGGAAGTGGAAGAGAGATATCCTCAGTTGAGGTAGCGAAGAGGAAAAAGAATCCTTCAGGTGAGGTAGGAAAGAGGAGAATGGATCCTTCAGCTGACGTAGGGAAGGGAATAGGATGAGGAATCCTTAATGTGGGGTAGGGAAGATGATGAAGAATCCTTCAGCTGACGTAGGGAAGGGAATAGGATGAGGAACCCTTAATGTGGGGTAGGGAAGATGATGATGAATCCTTCAGCTGACGTAGGGAAGGGAATAGGATGAAATATCTTTCAGCTGATGTAGGGAAGATGATGAAGAATCCTTCGGCTAACGTAGGGAAGGGAATAGGGTGAGGAATCCTTCAGGAGAGGTAGGGAAGAGGATGAAAAATCCTTCAGCTGACGTAGAGAAGATGACAAAGAATCCTTCAGGTAAGATACGGAAGAGGATAAAAACAAAAGAAGAAATCCTTTAGGTAAGTAGGAAGCGAGAGGATGACAAATCCTTCAGCTGACGAGGGGAAGGGGATAGGATGAAAAAATCCTTCAGGGGAGATAGAAAAACAAATGAAAGGAAAAGTAGCAAATTTCTTGAAGGAGGGAAGTGAAGCAGAGGCCACAGGATGCTGGAATGAAGAGGAAGTAAAGAAGAATCGATGGGCAGCTCCACCTGCTCAGGATATCAGATTTCTCTCCTTTCATCTCCCTCAACTTCCGCCAAGTTTTTTTGTTTTGTTTTTTACAACCATGGTTAAAAGGAGAGGCTCCATATTTTTCCCCCTTCTTTTCTTATTTAGAAAAAGGAATCGATCGGTAAGTGATATCATGTTGAAAGCTTAGTAAAGCGATCTACAAAAAATAGCAAAGGCTTAAAACTTAAAAGGGTAATAGGATTAAATCCCCCCCTCCCCCATCAAAATAATATGGTTTTTAAAATGACAACACTTAAAAGTAATTGGAAGAATGACTTACTCTTCATAACCTCATATGCTTAAGATGATATAGGATAGTAAGTGCAAATCCATTATTAACTTTGTTATAAAAAAATACGAATTATTGAATATGAAAATTGATTTAAACGATTTTGCGCATTTACATTATGAATACTAATTAATTCTTTTGAAATGAAAAACATTATGAATCGGATGGCAGTTCGACTGAATTATTCTTCTTCTTTTAACATTCGTATAATACGATATATATATATATATTATATATATATATATATATATATATATATATATATATATATATATGTATGTATATGTAAATGCATATATATATATATATATATATATATATATATATATATATATATATATATATATATATATATATATATATATATTTATATATATGTGTATACATATAAATGTATATCTGTACAGTATATATATATATATATATATATATATATATATATATATATATATACATATATATATATACATATACATACACACACACAAACACACATAATGTAGACGGGAGAGAAATAATCCTATGTTTTCCTCCGTGGAATCCGGTGGATAAAGAAACCGAGAGAGTTTCTGATCCTTTTTGTTTGATCTCAGTTCCTAGAGTGGGTTTGGCTTTCTGCTTGCTTATCTTGTGGGAAAATTTATTATGGATTTCTCTTTTTATCCTTTTTTACTTATTCTTGCGCTTCTGCTTTCAGATCCGCATTTACTTTGCTGGAAGGTATTGCTTCTTCTTCTTCTTCTTCTTGAGTTCCGAGTTGTTTGTGTTGGCTGTTAGGTGAATAGCACAGGTAATTGCATGTGCGCGTGTGTGTCTGCATATATATATAATGTATGTATATATATATATATATATATATATATATATATATATATATATATATATATATATATATATATATATATATATATATATATATATATATATATATATATATATATATATATATATATATGTGTGTGTGTGTGTGTGTGTATACATCCATATATATAAATATACAGCTACATATACACACATATATATACTTATATATTTATATATATACATATATAAATATATCTATATGTATATATATAAACATATATATATACATACACATACATATATATAAATATATAGCTACATATATACACATATATACTTATATTTATATATATATACATATAAAAATATATATATATACACACTATGATATATATATATATATATATATATATACATATAAATATATATATATATATATATATATATATATATATATATATATATATATATATATATATATATATATATATATATATATATATCATGCCTGCACACCCCTAATACCACATACACAAAGATATAAGCAATTAAGTATACTCATAAACCATCGCGAATCTCTGGCGTCATTTCTTACGGAATTTTGTAAAACATTTCCTAAAGGAAAGGTCTCTGAGACGGACAACCTCTTATCCTTTTCCTGCCCAGGCCCGAGAAAGCAAGACGAAAGCAGAAGGAAGGAATAAGGCGCAGGTTTAAATTCTCTGTTAACTCCCTTTGCTACTGTATCTCGTTCAGTTATCTCCATTTGTCTTAGTTACTTCCCCCCCCCCACCCCTTTTGCTTCTATCTTATCGAAATGCTCTACTCCTTGTCCCCCTACCACCCATTTTCCAGCCCTTCCCTCTTCCCCCTACTCCACTCCACTCCATACACTGTAGTTCAGGTCCTTTAACTGCACAACACAAGTGGAAATCAATTTGATGTCTGGAGGGGTGGGTGGGGGAGGGAGAAGGATGAGGGAGGGAGAGAAGGAGGGAGGTAGGGGGAGGGAGAGCCAATGATTGTGATTGTTCCACGTCATCAATATCACTCAGGTTAATAAAACCATCAAGAGGATATGACACCTGGTTGCCTTCACTCAACCAAGCAAACAGACACAGGCAGACAAAATTACTCCCTTCTCTCTCTGTCTGTCTGTCTATCTTATATGAAGATCACAGCTACAGGACGAACGTATGTATGTATGTATCTTTCATTTCTACGCCTCCCACGCTCTCTCTCTCTCTATCTGTCAGTCATATATGAAAATCATATCTACAGAGAGAATGTATGTATGAACCTCTCTCATTTCTACCCTCTCTCTCATCTGAAGATGTATGTATTTATCTCTCTTATTTCTACCCACCTCTCTCTTTCTTTCCCTCATCTGAAGATGTGGGTATTTATCTCTTATTTTTCCCCCACCTCTCTCTCTCTCTCTCTCTTATTCGAATATACATGTATGTATCTCTCTTATTTCTATACTACCTTGCCCCTCCTTTCTCTCTCTCTGTCTGTACGTCTCTCTCTCTCTCTCATATGAAAATCATAGACTGTAAGATATAGGCCTAGAAGCCCGTATTGTGTACTGAATATATTTGCCACGCAGTGAAAGAAATTCTAGCGAGTGCAGAATCATTTCTTATTCCGTGATGAAGAGAAGAAATTTATCTTTGAAATTTCTTCTATCGTTAACTATATCATATCACGACGAGAATTTTTTTTTCCTTTTCGTCAAAAGAATAAATTATGATCTTTATTTACCCTGAAAGACCTTTGATTAAAACTTTGAGGAAAAAATCACTGTCCATATTAAAGCCGAGCTTTGCATAGAAATGAATAACCAAAATGTT
The DNA here is from genome assembly GCF_040412425.1 of Macrobrachium rosenbergii. Lineage (NCBI taxonomy): Eukaryota > Metazoa > Arthropoda > Malacostraca > Decapoda > Palaemonidae > Macrobrachium > Macrobrachium rosenbergii. The sequence continues at coordinate 44,247,925 of NC_089743.1, forward strand.
GGCCTCTGTTTTAGTTTTCTAGAAAGAAAGCTGTTGTGTCGGCTTTGTCTGTTCGTCCGCACTGTTTTCTGTCCACACTTTTTCTGTCTGTCCTCAGATCTTAAAAACTACTGAGGCAAGAAGGCTGCAAATTGGTATGTTGATCATCCACCCTCTATTCATCAAACTTACCAAATTGCAGTCCTCTAACCTCAGTAGCGGCTCTTACAGCATTATACGGAGACCACCGAAAGACAGATCAATTTTCGGTGGTCTTGATTATAAACTGTAGCGGCTGTACAGAAAACTCGATTGCGCCGAAGAAACTTCCGCGCATTTTTTCTTTGTTTCTTTGAGTGTACAGTTTCAAGATATCTTACAGAATTCTTGCGGCTGGTTCGAGATGAATAATTTTCTAATGATATCCTGTTCAGAGAGTATCCTTAAATATCTCAGTCACGGGGAGGAAATGCTTTTCAAATTTGTGAAAGTCCTAAGAGACTTTGATCCTTATTTAACAATCGCGGACGAAATTTACCTTTTAAATTTGTGAAATTCCTAGGAGACTCTGAAACTCATTTAACAATCACGGACAGCAATTACCTTTTAAGCTATTCGTAAGAGACTTTGAAACTCATTTAACGATAACGGACGGCAATTACCTTTCAAGTTATTCCTAAGAGACTTTGAAACTCATTTAACAATCACGGACGGCAATTACTTTTTACGCTATTCCTAAGAGACTTTGAAACTCATTTAACAACCACGGATGGCAATTGCCTTTTACGCTATTCCTAAGAGACTTTGAAACTCATTTAACAGTCACGGACGGCAGTTACCTTTAAAATTTTTGAAATTCATAGGAGGCTTTGAAACTCATTTAACAATCACCGACGGCAATTACCTTTTAAGGTTATGTAATTCCTAAGAGACTTTGAAACTCATTCAATAATCACGGACAGAAATTACCTTTTAAATTTGTGGAATTTGTAAGAGACTCTGAAATCCATTTAAAAGCTTTCTTTATTATTATTATTATTATTATTATTATTATTATTATTATTATTACTCAGAAGATGAAACCTATTCATATGGAACAAGCCCACAGAGGCCATTGACTTAAAATTCAAGCTTCCAAAGAATATGGTGTTCATTAGGAAGTAAGAGGAGGTAAAGGGAAATACAGAAAGAAGAGATCCCACTTATTAAAAAAGAAAAAAAAATTAAATTATAAATTAACAAACAGATAAAAATGTATTAAAATGAAAGGAGAAATTTTTAGCTTATTTGTTATAAACCCTCATTTCTAGTTACCATTCTATTTCTAACTAATATATATATAGTGGATATATTCTTTATAACGAGATTTATGGAAAACCCTTTTCCTCTTTTTGATGATATCTTCTTTTCTGTGCAGGATATTAGCTCAGTATCACAATTCCCAAGCAGTATATAACTCTTTGATATCATTGCTATTAAAATGTTATGCAGAAAATTCACATCTCTTTCATTTCCTCTTATTTATTCCTTAAAGTTTTTCTTTTATCTCTCCATTTTGCGGTCTTTTGAATTTTTTTCACGAAAGGTTATTATTTCAGATAGACTGTTCTTCTATAACCTCTGGTTTTCTTGTTATGTTTTCCATTTATTCATGTAGACGAGAGAGAGAGAGAGAGAGAGAGAGAGAGAGAGAGAGAGAGAGAGAGAGAGAGAGAGAGAGAGAGAGAGAGAGAATTTTATTTTAATGTAATATTACAGGTTGAAATGAAATATTATGAAATGGGGTCGCAGCACTAGAGAGAGAGAGAGATTTTAGTTTAGTGCAATGGTACAGAAGGAAATGAAATAATACTGAATGGGGTCGCAACTATATAAAGAGAGAGAGAGAGAGATGAGAGAGAGAAGACTGAGAGAGAGAGAGAGAGAGAGAGAGAGAGAGAGAGAGAGATAAGAACAGAAATGTGAAGAGACCATAAAAATGAAAAACGAATGATATTTAGAAATCGTGAACTTTGTTTCATCGTGGGATTTTTTTCTTTCCCAGTCTTCATAAAAGCACAGATGAAGAATAAGAGGCCTCATCTCTCTCGGCGTCTCTCATTCTTTATTCAGCGAAGCACCTCTGAAGGAGCTGAAGCTGTCTGTGTTTCCCGGAGTTTTGTTGACACAAATCCTACGGTGTTTTGACTGTCAGTTCCTGCCTTGGAAAAGTGTTGGTCTTCCTAATAATTGAAGGAAACCTTTTGTGCGCTATAAAAGACTGAGTGAGGCGGATGAAAAAATTGGGATACTCGCTGCATTGGTCCAGGGATGGAAAAGAATGAAAGTGAAAGAGGCTGAAAGCTTCTGGGGGGAAAGCCTGAGTCTGGGCTTGCCTGGGTTTGGAGAACTAGTAAGGGTGGTTGTCCTAGGCGATATGATTGTAAAAGTAGGGACAGAGAAAAAGATGGTTTAGTTAGGAGGAATTGAATGTTTGGGGGTGAAGGAGAATGAGGAAAGTCTTTTGGAGTGTTGCCAATGCTAATGGTTAAAAATATCGTACTGAAAGGCAATTGATAACGGGAGAGAAAAGGAGGGGGAGAGGCCGTTAAGAAAATTTAAAAGATCAATTCATGCTTCCATTTTTATCAGGGATGAATTGATAAAGGAAATAGTCATGCAGTACGAACAGTCATTCAAAAGGATATTAGCTTTCTATTCCAGTACTTTTAATGACAAGAATTAAAAAAAAGACATAAATGTTTGAAATATGAACATCTTTAGACACACCAACAGATTATCAGAAGCTATGAAGATAAATTGATAATTGTGATTATACACAAATAACGATTCTGACTGTGATTTACTACAGTCCAATGTTGATGCAAAGAAAACAGAGGCTTATTAAACTTTTAGTAAAGTGTTATGTTGCAATGGTAATTATGGCTGATTAGGTTATGAAGTCAGCTTTTAGTTTTCTGTAGAGGAAAACTATTGTGCCGGCTTTGTCTGTCCGTCCGCACTTTTTTCTGTTCGCACCTTTTCTGTCCGCCGCCAGATCTTAAAAACTACTGAGGCAAGAGGGCTGGAAATTGGTATATTGACATCCACCCTCCAATCATCAAACATAACAAATTGCAGCCCTCTAGCCTCGGTAGTTTTTATTCTTATTTAAGGTTAAAGTTAGCTATAATCGTGCTTCTGGCAACGATATAGGATAGGTCACCACTGGGCCGTGGTTAAAGTTTTATGGGCAGCGGCTCATATAGCATTGTACCAAGACCACCGAAAGATAGATCTATTTTCGGTGGCCTTGATTATACCCTGCAGCGGCTGTACAGAAAACTCGACTGCGCCGAAGAAACTTCGGTAGATATTTTACTTATTTTATGAAAAAGAAGAAAGCCAGAGCAGTCAGATAATGTAATGTGAAAAAGGTTAGAATTGAGGAAATAATAGGCTTGAGCATTTCGAAGATGGTTTAGTCCTGTAGAGAAACAAGGAGCTTACTGGATGAAAGGGTAATGGGTACACCATTTTGGATTATAAGGGAACGTCTCATAACTAAGTAGTAGACTGATCTGTAAAATTCATTGGAGTTACAAACACGAAGGTCATAGGTGGTATTTAACCCCATGCAAGACTTTTAACGAAGAGCATGTGTCAGATCAAGTCATGGATGAAGTCGTTGTAAGTTATATGCACCACGGTCTCATCCCTGACAGTAATTACCGGACGAAAAGTGGATTATATTTCAGCCTAGAGCAAAGTCATTTCTCTGTCAATTGCCTTATCGTTCGAAATTGACTGTCCATCGCAGTGACGTTCATGAAACGGAAACAAATTGAGATGAATGATCTCACAAATACCCGATAACCCGTCTCTAATTTCGGAGTGAAGAGTTAATCATTTTGTAACAGTGCGAGTTAACTGTATGAGTCAATGGTAAGAGTCAATGGTATGATCATGAAAGGGCAATGGACCTTGGGTGCATACATCTGTTTCTGGTAAACGATAACGATTGTATGCGAAAAAATATTTTGATTCTCATTTTCATGCAAAACTTTACTAGTTTCACCCCTCCGTCTTCGCCTTCGTCCATTTGCATATTTCTATTTATTCCATTCGTTAACAGCGCAACGGTAATGGATAAAGGGGAGCCAACGTATGCAGTAAATAGACAATATAGGTTTTCGTGGTAAGCTTACGATACAAATGCAGCTACAATGGCTTTCCATAATTCCCGGCACCTGTCATTAGATCAGCATTATGATAGGTGTATGTATTGCCCTCTCTCTCTCTCTCTCTCTCAGTCTGCGCCTTCTCGCCCTCTTATTACTCACAGCCATAAAATCTAGTGAGATGAAAAGCGCTAATGAAGAGGCTGTAATAACGAAGACGGTAGTAAGTCATGCCATTTATTGTAATCTTTGAGTGGAGGAGCGAAGGGCCAGGGAGAGATATTTCTCTCTCGCAGCTCATATTCCTTTCAGAAATATTAACGGGTAAAATGATATGTCATAAGAGTGACGAGACAGAGCGGGAAGTATATATAATATGCTACAGGCAGATAAGGAAACCAGGCATTTCACGAATTGCCTGAATTTTCAGGCAGATAGCGAAAAGCACTTAGGGACATTTGATCCCCCCAGGGCGAAACATTGTAGGTAAGTCACTGTTTCACCGTGTTTAGTACTAGCCCCTGGGGGGATCAAAGGTCCCTAAGTGAACTGCTTCGCCGTGTTTAGTACTAGCCCCTCAGGGATCAAATGTCCCTAAGTGCACTGTTTCGCCGTGTTAGTACTAGCCCCTTGGGGGATCAAATGTCCCTAAGTGCACTGTTTCGCCGTGTTTAGTACTAGCCCCTGGGGGGATTAAATATCCCTAAGTGCATTTCGCTATCTGCCTGAAATTTCAGGCAGTTCGCGAAATGCCTGGTTTCGCCATTTGCCTCAGTGAACTGGTCAGATGACGGGGGACGATCGTGAAATGACCTCATTTTTGCCCATTCAGGGAAATGCCCTCGTTTCTCTTCTCGCGTGTCTCAAGATCGTTCGTCTTCTCAGAATTTGTTCCTCATGCCGGTTGAAAAATCACCCCGAGTGAAGACCTGCTTCTCTCTTCGGCGGTGTAAAAAGAAAGACAGGACTTTTTCCCCTGTAACGTCGCAAGAAAGTGGCTAAGCCACCTTAATGTGACAGAGAGCCTTTTAAGGCATATTAGCTTGGAAGAAAGTGGAAAATGTATGCGTGTGTGTGTGTGTGAGAGAGAGAGAGAGAGAGAGAGAGAGAGAGAGAGAGAGAGAGAGAGAGAGAGAGAGAGAGAGAGAGAACGGAGTTCTCATCCAAGTTGCCTGTCGTCTGGGGGAAAAACTGAGGAAAAACGAGTTTTCGCTAAGGAACAGGACTGAAAATCACCCCACATCCCGACTCCCTCTCCCTCCCTTTTAAAAAATACGCTAATATCAGTCTTTATGAATGTAAGCTGCCCCCGGGAAAAACAATAACAAGAGTTTTGTCTGTTCAAGGCTTTAAAGCTACACATCGTCCGGGAGAGAGAGAGAGAGAGAGAGAGAGAGAGAGAGAGAGAGAGAGAGAGAGAGAGAGAGAGAGAGAGAGAGCATCCCATAAGAAACAACTTCATTACGAAATAAGAGGAAGTCTAATTGGGCCATTAGCCTGTTGTTGCTCTTTTGGGGAATGCCTGCCTTCTTTGAGTCTCGTCTTGTTTGAGCGCGACGCCAGAAAAGTTGGTGTCGATGTTTGCTTTGTGAAAGCAATAAACGCAGTCATGGACGCTCCTTGTTAAGGAGCGAAGGAGGTGATTTTTGCTCCTTGATATGACTTGTATCAAATATGGAATTATTAGGAGCGGTTAGTTAAAAGAATGTCGTTGGGTGGAGGACAATTAGAATTCTTTTCTCTCATTCTCTGTCTGTCGCTCTTTTAGGGGAAGAATGACCCATTATAGAAAAACTTTCCAGAGCAATCTTTGGGTCCTCTCTCTCTCTCTCTCTCTCGCCTTTTCCCCTTGCATCCAGTAATGACCCTCTTTTATTTTCTTTTACCTGCATCTACATCATATTAATCACACC
>NC_089743.1:44258976-44313976 GCF_040412425.1 Macrobrachium rosenbergii
AACGTCACGTCTTTGGGTAGGAACACAATTATTGGATTATGGACATCCATCGAATTTTCTCTCTGTTTTAAAACTCCGTCATCTCTTAAAACGAAAGAATACTAAATCTTGGCTCTCGTCCCTTCCTCTTCTTCGGAAGCAGTGACGTCACGTCTTGGAAAGTAGGGCAACCGGGTGCTGTTCTCCGTTTTTCTTTTTGTTTTTTTTTGGCGACGAACTAATGTAACTTCTTAGCAAGGATTGGAAGATAATACTACTTCTCTCCTGTTTATTTTTTCCTTCTCTCATTTCTTGAAAGATAGTAATATCGCAAGGCTTTCCAAGAAGTAATATGTCGTATGAAGGATGGACTACTGCATTGTGTTATCCTATTGCTTTTTAGTTTTCTGAAAAGAAAACTATTGTACCAGCTTTGTCTGTCCGTCCGCACTTTTTACTGTCCGCCCTCAGATCTTAAAAATTCCAGATGCTAGAGGGCTGCAAATTGGTATGTTAATTATCCACCCTCCAATCATCAAACATACCAAATTGCAGCCCTCTAGCTTCAGCAGGTTTTATTCTATTTAAGGTTAAAGTTAGTCATAATCGTGCATCTGGCAACGATATAGGCCAGGCCACCACTGGGCCGTAGTTAAAGTTTCATGGGTCGTGGCTCATACAGCATTAAACCGAGACCACCGAAAGACAGATCTGTTTTCGGTGGCCTTGATTATAAGCTGTACAGAAAACTCGATTGAGTCGGAGAACTTCGGCGCATTTTTTACTTGTTATTTTTTGGAAAGGCAAAGTCTCCTTTGGGAAGAGGAAACAGTTAGACTCTTGTTCTCCTTTTCTGAAGATAGAGATTAAACAATATTGCTGTATGAGTTTGAAATAATTTTTGTTATTATTTTTCTTCTATCAAGAGATTTAGTCTTCCTGGGATTTCTGTTATTGTTTTGAGAAGAATTAACTTGAAGAATCGAATACATTTCTATCTTCTTTTCATTCTTTATTTAATGAGGTACCATTATTCATATACTTTTACTATTCAGTGCTTCTTTTTTATGTATGTGTTCTTTTACTTGTTTGCATTCCTATTTATTAATGTGTATTGCTTATGCAGAGATAAAGTTTGTTATTATTATTATTATTTTACCATTTACTTTCTACAGTTGCTGATTTAAGTCTTTACCTTATAGGTAATATAAACATTTCTGGAAATTTTAGTTTCATTACCCCAACTAGAATCACTTTCTATCTCTGTCTGTCTGCCTCTCAACGATATTCAATAACACACTCACGTATGCGCACGCGCACACCCGAGATCCTGAAAGTAAACCATTACTTCCCGGGCCTTATTTGTGAATTGTGAATAAAATACATTTTATTGAATCTCCCTCCGCAGTTTGAAACCTTTCCCTACCAATGCATCTTTATGGGAGGAAATGGGGTTTTCTCTACGAATATCAAATATCAGTAACTGAATTGGTTAAGGGAAGGTCGCGTCGCATCCCAGTGTATATTTCTTATACTGTACGGTAATCAAAACCACTGACGTCTCGCAGAGAAAGTCAGAGATGTGAGTGAGACCTGCTCTATTGTTGTCTATACTTCACAGGTCATATATATATACATATATATATATATATATATATATATATATATATATATATATATATATATATATATATATATATATTATATATATATATATATATATATATATATATATATATATATATATATATATATATATATATATATATATATATATATATATATATATATATATAAATTTATATATACATACACACACACACATACATATATATATATATATATATATATATATATATATATATATATATATATATATATATATATATATACAACACATACATACATATATATATATATATATATATATATATAATACTACAGTGTAATATGATATAAAACACTATTTAAACATTGAAACCATATATTTCAAACTAGCTAATATATATGCCCCTGTTCACTGGTAGTGCCCGAAATATATGGTTTCAATGTTTAAATAGTGATGAATATATATATATATATATATATATATATATATATATATATATATTATATATATATGTTGTATTCCCATTGGAAAATGAAAGGTGATTTTGTGAGAATATGCCCAAGTTTCGTTTTCCAGCGGACCCCTTCTTGGTCCGTTGGAGGACGAAACTGTTGGGCATATTCTTACAAAAACAATTTTCATTTTCTTACGTGGAATACAACTGAATAACACATCTTCGTGTCTACGAAGGTTACCAGTACTATGTATATATGTGTGTATGTATATACTACTTAAAGTTGCTTTCATTTGGGTAAGTAAATTGTACGAGAGAAGAACGTGGGTCGAACGAATTTTCGATTTGTATTTAGTCAAACAATTTTCAAGAGATGTGTTGGAGAGCAACACAAGCAGACAAACTATAAAAGATTATAGACCTTCTGTCATCAGTGATTTCACAGTCGATATACCGACTGTAAAAAAGCAATTTAGCAAGGCAACAGGTAGCTACATTTAATTTTTGCCTCATCTTTTTCTCTACTGAACAGTATGTTTAAATGATCTATAATTCTTCATTCCATTTGTTCCTGTTGCTTTCCTTTAATACCCTTGGCTATAACTTTGAGTTGACTTTGACAGTTTTCTGATTCTTTCAACTGCGTATTACTTACAAATCTCCCTTCTCGCTCCCCAAACAGGTACCTACCACAAGCATCAACCACATTCTTTATTTCTTTTGTTTCTGTTGGCTTCCTTGAATATCAGTCTTTCCTCATAGCATCCCTGGCTTGTAAGATACAGCTAATTTTCAGAACTTTCAGCAAATTTTAACTTTTTTCTGATCCTTTACGCTGTGTATTACTTACACGCTCTCCTTTCTCGTTCCCCAAACAGGTACCTACCACAAGCATCAGCCACAAAACTTCCAAAATGCGTTCCTCCCAGTGTTCATTCTCCCTCAGTCCACTCACCGCATTCGTTGTGGTCATGGCTGTGCTACTGATGAGCGCACCACCGCCATCTATGGCCAAGCGGTTCGACTGCCAGATGTTCTGCCGCACTACAGGATTCAGTGGCATGGTCGGCGGATGCCGATGCTCGTTCACCTTATTCACCGCCAAGAGATCCACCAGGTGAGACGAATGGATATTATACCAGTACCTCTTGAGTACTTATCCTCTAGAAATAATGATTTTTTCACAGTTTTATGGCACATTACCTATTTCCTCTTGTTACATATTGATTTTGCAGATGGTCTGCTTTCATTTCTGTGTGCAACTGTGTTTCATAAATCACTCTCCCTGTGCTACCTTTACACCTCTGTCATCCTTGTCACTATCCCATCCATCTGATAGCCAAGTGTTCAGAATGCTAGAGGAATGTCTGTGGACATTTTTTTGATAGAGATATTGAGTAAATAAAGATGTTCGCTTGCCTGTGTGGCATCAGTATCAGCAATTCCAGTCATTATTCCCCTTTAGAGTCTTTTGTCCAGAGGCTCAGTCATTCTAGTTAGCACCTTCCTTTTGCATCTCCTTTCCAGAAACTGAGTTATTTTTGTTAAGTATCACCCCTCTGAATCTCCTTTCCAGAGATCACAACAGCGTTCCAGAAGAGAACCTCTCCTACCTGCAAGAGCTCGAGTCTGAAAGGAGGCCCGACTACACTCTGGAAGAGCTCCTGAGAATGGACCGTGACACCCACGAAGTCCAGTCAGCCGAAGAAGAAGAAGAAGGATCAGAAACCCAATACGAGGCCTCCAGGCAGAAGCTCCCTCTGGGACAGGCCTTGCCTAAGAACCACCCAGTGAGGCTTCTGGTCAAGCCCAGGTCTTCTGGAAGCCAGACCCAGCCCCAGCAGCAGCAGCAGCCCCACCGTTCCAGCAGGCTAGGACGCTCTCCATCACAGCTGATCACCAAGAGGCGAGAATTCGAGCAGGATTTGGACAACGGAGATACCAGTGACTTCTTGAGGTTGCCATATTAGAGAAAAGTTAAAAAATATGCCATAGCATCTCCCGTGCCCTTCTCACCACATCTCCTTCCCACCTCCCACTCCCAAACCTCTTGACCTCTCTACTTTCACCACCGCCCTTATAAAGATTCTTATATATATTATGTATCTCATCTATTATTGTAAGTCAGTTCAATGTATCACATGTCAGTGAGGCAAATGTATTTTTAAACCATGAAATATAGCCATATAAAGTCTCCAGAAAACGCTTTCAGCCCTTTTCATAAAGCTTCATGAGAATGGGAAGATACTAAAAAACTAAAAAAACATTCATAATAAAGGCAGGGAAGTTTACCATAGAGACAAAACTATAAAAAAAAAGCCTGGCAAAGCTGATATTAAATCGGAGCAAATCGGAAAGGGTTTTTCTTTCCTCCTCTCTGCTAAGTCCCATTTTTCATAATGAGGGCCATTACTTAACTTTCTTGTTGATTTCCTTTATGGTAAAATAGGTTTCTCGTCCATGTTAACAACAATATCTCCTTTTATAAGCGATCACTTGACTCGGCTGAAAACTGAATTGAATATCTGAACGCCTAAAATATTCTGAATAAGCAAAGAATTGTGACTATGAATTCAATATGAATACTCTTATGGAGCCACAATACTAATAATAATTTTTATGAGGCTTTATACACTCGAGAAATGGATTTGCCCAAGGGGAATTTACCTGCATTCGTAGGGTACAGTACCTCTCGTCTGGTAAGACCTGGGCTAACGCAAATTACTTCACTATTCACAAATAAATACTTTAGTATCAGAGTGAAACGCCGAGATAATCCGTAAGAAAATTCTCGAGATAATCCATAACAAAATTGTCTGGTCGAAATGAAATTCCATATGAAAGTATCTATCGTGGAAAGGCGAAACAGTTCCCATTTTCTGAGATTTTAGTAAGAAAAAATAGATCCAAGAATCCATGCATTCGAACACTCATTCTCCTCAGTTGACACTCCTCACTTTCCTCACTTCTAAACGGCAGATGTCTCTGATAAACTTCATCGGTATGTTGAGTTCCTTTTACGAAGAGATAAAACAATCAGGGATGAAGGATGTGACACAATATTCTCTTATTTCATTCGTTTTATTTTTATTTTATTTAATTTTTTTGACGATTCAGAGCTGAAACTGTTGACACAATCTGAAGTGGAAGGAACCACAATCAGTGCTCGGCATTGTGTAATCGTGTCAATGGTATAGATATTTCTTCAGGGTAACGGACGTGTCAGTACACACAAACCGAATCTGCTATTGATTATCGTGCCACGAACTCGTTATTATCGAACAACAAGCTAAAAGTATTGTGGGCATGATGTATAGAACCCACCTTTAAAATGTCTGTCCATGTAGTCCTGGCAAATCTTGCAGATGTTTTAGCAAGTAACACTCACAGAAAAAACTGACTAACCATAGCAACATATACTATTTACATCTTACTCGATACTAGCTCATAGGAGTTACTAACCAATAGATCTCTCTAATAGACTGCAGAACATGGCTATGAAATAACTAGAAGTGCTAATCACAAACTACAATAGCAATTTAACACTGATGTTTAATCATATTTAACACATCCGTCCCGCGCATGCGTAGTAAAATCAATTGGGTTAATAGTCCTTTATTATCATGCGCAGTAGTGACATCTGATCTTGACAACAGACTACCAATCCTTTTTAACAAGTTCTTGCTTTCACCCGTGTTTCTGTGTCTCCCACGACATCGGGTGAACAAGCCTAATGAGTAACAATGCTAAAAGACAGACATACAGACAGACAAACGGAGTCTAACCTGTAACCTTGTTCGAGGTAACATTTCAGAGAAAGTGAGAAAGAGAGAGGGTGAGAGAACTAGAGAAAGTATTGCTATACTTAAAGAAAGCTCCAATCTCTCGCTTTAATCTCAAACCTAGAAAGCTAGCAAGGTCAAATGGTCACAGGTTAGGTTTCCAGGCATCGTCCGTTATTCGCGTCATCAGAAAGGTTATAAATTTCCAAGGTGAGATCCAGAAGCCAGAAGTATCTGGTCAGAGCGGGAATTATGGCTGGAATTGAAGCCGTTACATATAAGTCCACGTAACGAAGAAACAAAATTAAAAAAAAGACTAAATTCAGAGAAAAATTTGTAAGAAGAACCCTGAGAGAACTAAAGGTGCCTCAAGAAGCAAATATATTTTATAACCCAATCATTTTCCTTTATTTTGCTTTCTATTATTATGTTTTTTTTTCTAGAGAAAGGGAAACTATCTTTGGGAAAGCTTTAAAAAATGCTGCTGTGTGAAATGTCAGCTCACTATTAAATATATATATATAGGTAATCATAGTCTTAGGCTTAGCTGATTGAGAAAAGTTCCATCTTATGAAATAACATCTAGACTCAAGGCTTGTGGTAAGAACAGTGAAATCTAACAGAAAAAGTGACTTATTATACACCTGTACCAAATCGTGCACGTGTTATTTGACTTTTTTTTTTAACGTACACATCCACATGTAAAGTAATATTCCACACATATATCACACATATGTAAATCGTTAGCACGTATACTAATTCGTACACATATCATCCATATGTTCATCTATATTTCGATTATATTACACACGTAAGAATAGTTGGCACATATGCCAATTCGTACGCACATCATTTTTACCTTGTCAGTGCACATATAAGCTTACATCTTACAAAAGAGGAATAAAACATATGTAAAACCACATAAGAATGATCAAAGCTGAGATAAAATTCAGAAATGAAACCTACATCAAGTTAAAATCAATTAAAAACGTATTTTCTAACAAAAGAGAAATAAAATATGTGTAACGCCACATAAAGATTATCCGAGATGAGATGAAGCTCGAAAGTGAAACCTACATTAAATTAAAAATCAAACTAAAAATGTATTTTCCATCTGTGTCAAAAAGAAAGAAAAAGAAAAAAAAAAAAGAAATCCGGACCACTTCTGTTGATTGCGTTCTTCGTCTTGTTTTCCCTCGAAGGTGAGATGGAACCTTGAGAGTTATTTTATTATTTTTGACCCCTATATATTTTTATTTTCAAATGTAATCGCTCTAATCATATCACTATAAGTTGATGTATTATAAGACATTTATCTTTTGTTGTAGACAGAGGCTGGACTGTTTGTATACTCCATAGCTTAGAAGTAAGAAGTTATGTTATAAGAGTTTTCTCCCTTTTATGCTTTAACCTTATTTTGAAGAGCGGCTCAAAAATGATTATATTTTTGAATAGAGAACAAAAACAAATTGAGAAAATAATCATCTCTTGAGTAAATCTATAATTTCAAATCGACATTTTTTCCTTCTAATTCGACAGAGTAGAAAGTGTATCTTCATTTTCCCAAATTCTCTTCGGTTTCATTATTGACTTAATTGACTTATATAATTTACTTAATTGCGTTGATTTTTTCTTTTATTATATTCCACTATTACTGTAATTAATATTCATATGCTTTAGTTAAAGAGAGCTTTAATAATGGTAATTATTATTATTATTAGCTATACAAAGGACAGGGAATAAAAGACGTTGTTAAAAAATTCAGATATTAAGATCAAAATTAACTTGGAAAGTTATTATGTATGTATATATATATATATATATATATATATATATATATATGTATATATATAAAAATATATGAGTATATACATATATATATGTATATACTGTATATGTATATATATATATATATATATATATATATATATATATATATATATACATATACATATACATACATATATATATATATATATATATATATATATATATATATATTATATATATTGGTTATGTCATCTTCCCATTATGATGAAATAAACTTGTAATCACGACTAAGAAGCAATACTTTATCATCGCTTATTTAAAAAAATAATTCCTTTGAGCAAATCAAATGATAATCACGAAAGTCTGTCGATCATTTTCTAAAAGAGAGAGAAATAAAAAGTAGCTAAGTCTTAAAAGTCTCTCGTTATTGCCATTGAGTAATGATTCTCATCTGAAAAAAAAATTAAACTGTAGTTAAATGATTTGTCGTGATGGGGAAGCAATAAAATGTCATTTTTTTCGGAATATCTGTAAATCTTCAATAACCCTTTAGGGATTTGAGTCATATATATATAAATATATGTATATATATATACTGTATGTATATATATGTACTCTATATATTTTATATATACATTATATATATATAGTATATATATATATATATATATATATATATATATATATATATATATATATGTATATATATATCACATATACATATACAAATAAATATATATACACATATATTATATATATATATATATATATATATATATATATATATATATATATATATATATAATATATGTATATATATATATATATATATATATATATATATATATATATATATATATATATACTGTATATGTATACATAAATATGGCTCAGATTTTGTACATCAGAAGGGGATATATGTGATATACAAATGAGATTGTGTTATACTATTATTGTCAATTTTTGTTATTTACTGAATAATACTCTGAAACAATATATGGCATACAAATAAATCTTCAGGATTAAACTTGAGAATTGTTTTCTTTAGTCGTTCTCCTACGTGACAGAGAGAGAGAGAGAGAGAGAGAGAGAGAGAGAGAGAGAGAGAGAGAGAGAGAGAGAGCAGAGAGAAGAAGAAGAAGGAGTCAGGCAGACAGACGAGAAGAAGAAGGGAGAGGAACAGCAGACCGATAGACAAGGAGAGAGAGAGAGAGAGAGAGAGAAACAGCTGATACGAAAATGTGATATATATGCGTATTTATCTATGTCAAAAGAGCTTTACTTTATGTTCAATTTGGGTTTCTGGGACAGTTTCTCTCTCTCTCTCTCTCTCTCTCTCTCTCTCTCTCTCTCTCTTATCTCTCTCTCTCTTCTCATTCTGTTATATTCAAAATATAAAGTTTCGAACAAAAGCTTGCCATCTGTGACCAAAGAAACATCTTTATCTTCATAACTTTATTTTACCCATTACTTTGTCATAGTCTGAGGCTCTAATTGAATGAAAGCCTTCAGCCCTTCTGACACAAAATATTGCAAACGTTCCTCGAAGAATATACAGTGCTCTTAAACTGGATTCTGCTCAAGAGGCTAATGTGAATACCTGTACTTCCGTCATTTTGCTCGTCTGTCTATCTGTTTAATCAAAGGATAGCACCTTCTGTATGCATCCATGCATCCCCTTCAAAAGACAGAAGCTGTGGGTTGTGTCTTAAGTTGTACAGAGGTCGAGTCAAGCTTCCTAAGTCTGTGAAAAATTTTAAATTTAGCAAGTTTAGTATACCAGTATAATAAGTTTGAGAAGAACATTATTTCGATATATAACATGGTACATTAGTTATTCAGTAACTTAAGTAAAATATGCGTCGAAGTTTCTTCGGTGCAACCGAGTTTTCTGTACAGCCGCTACAGCATATAATCAAGGCCACCGAAAATAGATCTATTTTCGGTGGTCTTGGTTATAGGTGTATGAGCCGCGGCCCATGAAACTTTAACCACGGGTCGGTGGTGGCCTGGCCTACATCGTTGCCAGATACACGATTATGGCTAAGTTCAACCTCAAATAAAATACAAACTACTGAGGACAGAGGGCTGTAATTTGGTATATTTGAAGACTGGAGGGTTGATGATCAACATACCAATTTGCAGCCCTCTAGCCTTAGTAGTTTTTAAAATCTGAGGGCGAACAGAACAAGTGCTGATGGACAGGCAATGCCGGCACAATATTTTTCTTTTCAGAAAACTAAAAGGGGGCCAGTTACCCTAAAAACTGTAATTTTCTAATAATGCAAAGCCAATGAGTCGGGGAACCCAGTGTCTTTTCGCAGCCAAGAGAAAGTAAAAGTTGGAGTTGGTTGGACAACGTAGGGAGCTTTAAAAGAAGGAAGGTTATTATTGGTGTTGCGCAAAGAAAAATGGAATTTAAACAGAAGCTAAGCGGTCTAAAGGACAACCATAATTATCGACTTGCTCCCCATAAAATCTAGTGGTAATAATTGTATTCAGCCGAGTTGCTTTGGCTGATTCGTTAACAAATAAAAACGAAAGTATGATAAAAGAATACGTTGACGTCTTATAATCGTCGTGTGTTGCAAATCTTGCATCTTGCATCTTGCATTGATTTTAAGAGACTTAGGCTGTCAAGCCAAGCTCTGGGGCACTTTCGGCCATTCAGCGCTTGAGCGAGTGAAAAGAGGGAGTTGGCTGAGAAGCAAGATAAAGAGAGATCCAGAAAATAAAGGAGACGGAGTTGGCTGAACAGCAAGATAGAGAGATCCAGAAAATAAAGGAGACGGAGTTGGCTGAACAGCAAGATAGAGAGAGATCCAGAAAATAAAGGAGATGGAGTTGGCTGAGCAACAAGATAAAGAGAGATCCAGAAAATAAAGGAGATGGAGTTGGCTGAAAAGCAAGATAGAGAGATCCAGAAAATAAAGGAGATGGAGTTGGCTGAACAGCAAGATAGAGAGATCCAGAAAATAAAGGAGATGGAGTTGGCTGAACAGCAACATAAAGAGAGATCCAGAAAATAAAGGAGATGGAGTTGGCTGAACAGCAAGATAAAGAGAGATCCAGAAAATAAAGAAGTTGAAGTGCAAGGATCTACAGGTGGATCTTGAGGAAAACTCCACAGTTGCACCAACAAGCGATAGCTAGAGAGGTTGGTCAGCAAAACTGAAAAAGGAAGCGGGAATGGAGGAAAAGTAAGAGGTTAAAATGTGGGTGCAGTCTAGACGCTGCAAACATCATTCAGTACAGTGTCTACAGTGCACCACGTGAGGCGCCCTGACAGCCCTAACCCCATGTGAGGGTTGCATCTTGGAGTTTTAGGTTGTTTTTCAGAATATTTGCCTAATATCTATGCAGAAAGTATGTAAAAACTGGGAATTTATTTTTGTGAGTATATCGGTCAAAAGATGAAACATTCATCTTTATATGGGTATGGGTATGGTACGGGTATGGGTATGTGTAGTATAGATATGGGTATGGGTATGGAATGGATACAGGTGTGGGTATGGAATGGATACAGGTGTGGGTATGGATATGGGTATGGTACGGATATGGGTGTGGGTATGGTTCGGACATGGGTATAGGTATGATACAGATATGGGCACGGGTATGGGTATGGGAACTAGAAAATGCGAGCGATAGTGAATATCTGGTAGTATTATTCAAAAGTTG
Organism: Macrobrachium rosenbergii; assembly: GCF_040412425.1. Lineage (NCBI taxonomy): Eukaryota > Metazoa > Arthropoda > Malacostraca > Decapoda > Palaemonidae > Macrobrachium > Macrobrachium rosenbergii. The sequence goes on from NC_089743.1 coordinate 44,270,249, forward strand.
CAGTTGCCATAACCGTGCGCTGCTGGAATGATTTCATCCTGTATGCAGCTTTAGTGAAAAAGGAAAAACAATCATGTTTCACCTGCCGGATATGACAGTATGAACATCCATCACTTCCACTGGACGAATTGTTTCTACATTCTTCAACTATGAGGCTGATTACATCAACAACAAAATAATATGAATAACTAGAACCGAGTTACACACACAAAAGGAACATTCAAGAGGAAATTAAAAGAAACAACTGCGATCATAAATTAACAATAAAACAAAGGTGCGTTTCTTCCTAAAACAGTCTCAGAAAAGAACAAGTAAACAATGCGCCGGTTTCTTCGGCGCAACATTGTTTTCTGTACAGCTGCTACAGCTTATAATCAAGGCCAACGAAAATAGATCTATCTTTCGGTGGTCTCGGTATACTGCTGTATGAGCCACTGCCCATGAAACTTTAACCACGGCCCAGTGGTGGCCTATCCTGAATCGCTGCCAGATGCACGATTATGGCTAACCTTTTATAAAATTAAAACTACTGAGACTAGAGGCCTGCAATTTGGTATGTTTGATGATTGGAGGGTGGATGATCAACATACCAATTTGCATCCCTCTAGCCTCAGTAGTTTTTAAGATATGAGGACGGACAGACAAAGCCGGCACACTAGTTTCTTTTACAGAAAACTAAAAAACAAAACGACATAGACTCTCCATAATTTTGAAACATGCACTTGCACCTATTCACGAACGCTACAAACTAAATTTCGTCAGAAAATTATCAAAATGAACCAAAATGATCTCTACTTTTAGAAAGGTATTAACACTACCCACTTCCGGTAACGTATCAAACAAGTTGTTGTTAGATTCAGTTATCGAAGGGAAGTGACTACATTGTCTTTGGTCACTTGAGTGTAGCCATTATGACTGGTTAACTTAAGATCACAAGCATGCGAGTATTGGAACTCAGTGATAGAGGACTGGGTTCGCGTTCGGAAGGCCCGTGGTCAGAAAGAAGTACCCATTCTTATATGATGCAGTTACACGGCAGAGTGAGAAAAAGTAAAAGTACTAGTTACCAGACATTTAAGCATCATAAATATTACTTGTCAACATCTGCACGTGTTAATAAGACAGAGGAAAGTACGTCCATTTCATGTTCAAGTTATGAACCTGGTATTCCCGAAGACTTTTCATCTTGAGGCTAACATATGAGCTCTTTTTTGAGTATAAATCTTGATATATTGTTCGAAATACACTAAGAATCCTTGTGCCTGACGAGGACTACTCAATTCATCATTAGAGGGAATGAAACTGACGATGAGACCATAATTCCTCGTAAAGTTTATGGATTTTAAGCGTACTAACAATATATCGATATTTACACTCAAGAAAAGGGTCATATTTTATCCTCAAGGTAGAAAGTGTTAGTGAATACCAGGTTTATAACTTGAACAGGCAATGGACGTATTTCCCTGTGTGTGTTAATGAATATGTACGGAGGTTGGCAAATGATATTCCTAAGGCTTAAATGTTGGGTTTATGATTCTTTCACTTTTTCTCGCTCAGCCGTGGAACTGCACATTCTAAGACGATTTGAAGTTTCTAGAAAGAGTACGCCTTTCTGACCAATCTTCGTAGCAATCTATCAAAATTTACAACCAAGAAAAGGGTCTAACACCAGATTTAATTTAAATATTTTAAAACAGGGTCTTGGATGCTTGTAGGTAGATGACTGAATATTCCTGACAATTTAGAACCAACAGGTCACCCCATACTCCATTGCATATCATATTAAAAGACATGAAATGCAATTTAATTTTCTCGGTAAGTTATCACTTCCACCTTGACAAAGGAAACAGGCTGCTTTAGTAGACTATAGACAAATACTTGACAAATATTAGAGAGTTAGACTGGAAAATGACGTCTATCCTTTATGACTAGTTTGTTTCAAGCTTAAGACAGACCTCTTTTACTCACAGCAACTTCTACAAACTTTAGAGTCCTATAGTTCTCTAAAGTGAGCAGAGGTTTAGGATTTAGAGAAAGAAAAGCAAATGTGATTTTCACCCCATTCAGTTGTAAAAATAATAAAGATTGTTACTGAACAAATACAGCAAGTAACAGTAACTGGTAATCATCTGCTAACAGATAAGGCGAGGTAGATTAATAGTTATGGTCTACTGCCAAAGGCTTGAGACAGACATGAGCATGATTATGATTACTAATCGAAACAAGTAAAAAATGCGCCGATCAAACTTCGGCACAATCGAGATTTATGTGCAGCAGCTACAGTTTATAATCAAGGCCACCGAAAATGGATTTATCTTTCAGTGGTCTCGGTATAATGCTGTATTAGCCGCGGCCCATGAAACTTTAACCACGGCCCGGTGGTGGCCTATCCTAAATCGCTGCCAGAAGCACGATTATGGCTAACATTAGCCTTGAATAAAATAAAAAATACTGAGGCTAGAGGGCTGCAATTTGGTATGTTTGATGACTGGAAAGTGGATGATCAACATACCAATTTGCAGCCTTCTAGCCTCAATAATATTTAAGATCTGAGGGCGGACAGAAAAAGTGCAGACAGAAAAATGCCGACGGACAGACATAGCCGTCACAATAGTTTTCTTTCACAGAAAACTAAAAACCATCACAATTTCTTTCTGTTTTATCAACGTTCTACATTACATTCGTGCGGAAATATAACCTTGAATTATTATTTGCCATCATGTTGAAAATCGTATGTATGTATATATATATATATATATATATATATATATATATATATATATATATATATATATATATATATATGGGGCTTATATATAGTATATTATATATATATATATTTCAAATGACACACATTAACCTGTCAATTAAAGCTAAGGTTAACCTCAACGACAGACAATTACTTAATTGAATTCGGTCGCCAGCCAGGAAACAATGTATGGGATAAGGGATTACTCTGCAGCAAATGGATTACATCAAACCCCTTTACTTCCCAATTAGTCCCGAGAAGAAAGAATGTGCTGTGATAGCGAGGAAATTACATGGACAATTGGTTAGTGTCTGACAATCAATTCCCCCTTTTCTTCAAGTAAAAAAAATATAATGTAACGAGTGTCTATACTGGTAGATATCATATGCAGCTTCGTATTAGTAAAGGCTAATTCTCTTCCGAACAATGGGGTTGAGACACAAGGCTGCCTGAAATTTACTTACTTAACTTTCCCTAATTCCTACTTACTGCATGGGAATAGTTAACGCAATTTCACTATGCAATATTAATTATTCTTACACTAGACTTCATAAAAGAAATATGATTATACCAGGTTCTCGCAGATGGTGGCGAAATGGTGAATACAAAACGAAAAGATGAAATACAGTGGAAGAATACTAGCAGACAGCAGATACTCATCAATCTTCAGACCTACATTACGTGGTTTGCTTGCACACTTCAACTGTCGATACGGCTTCTTGAAATGAACAGGTATTTCGGGTCACTAGTAAATAAGACAGGAGAGGAACAAAGGATAAAAGTTTTGCTTGAGCACAACGTGTGCTCTTCGTCTAAAGGTTAGCCTCTCTCTACTGGCTTTCAGGGGTCAAGCCAGGGCAAAACTGTCGTCCATAGCCCCAGGCAGTCTGAAAATTTGACAGACATCGCCGAACGCATAGAGCAAAATGCTTAAGACCACCTTCACTAGAGGTCACTTGGTAAAACCCTCCCTATGGGTCAGGCCCCAAATGCTAAACTATCAGCTACTAAAAGACATTACTTTTTTGAAAACACACAGCCTACCTCAGAGGCGCCTTCCTGTCTTTGTTAGAATGATATTCTTACTAAATAATGCAGCGAGGGCAAACAGCAGAATATTTATAAAAGCTCCCCCCCTTAAGAAGGCCTTCTCTCCCTTTCGGGTGTGCAAGTCTGTACTAAGCAAGCTGTTCACCTCTTAATTACGTTACTCTTCTCCCCTGAGCAGATTTGTCCCGTGCAGTCTAACTAGCTACGAATCTACCTAACTCTAGATAGGATATGAGCTTTGATCACTTACATTACAGAATCTAACTGTACTTAAAGGTGCTTAGGGTTATTACGTGCTACCTCCTATAATTGTGATGTTTTAGACCTAGCCAAATGGTACATTCTATGGTATCTCCTATCCTAACATGACCGTAGCACCAACGTAAGGGACTATGAACTAGCTAAATCACAAGGTTTTCTGCAATACAATTGGTAATTACTGGTTATTACATGAGGCTAGCCTCACTGAGGCCTTAGGCCATGCGTGTCATGAGCGTAGTGGCTCTCTTAACAATAGTTTAGATTTCTGATTTTAGTTACACTGTACTTACCTGATTACTGCGGCTTGATGGAGGGTGTAGGTGATAAGGTTACTATTCCAAAGTACATAATCGGGGCTAGGCTATTGTATGAGAAAGAGATCATGCTGGCTACCTCCTCTGGGAAAGGGGCCAGGATCACTCTAAGATGGTAAGGCACTGTGCCGAGAGGGAACTAGTGCCAGGATGAGCTCATGGCTCTGCAACTACTGGGTTCTCTTCTGGCCCTTCTTCTTCTTCTTCAGGCTCCTCCAAGGCCTATCTATGTCAGACCTAGGAGGTAATGAGGGCACCGACTCTGGGGAAAGGCCAGAAGGGCTAGCGGGCGTGCAGTCAGGGGTAACTTCAGAAGCTACAAGAGGGCTCCCTACTCCGGCTGCTGCAACAACCGATGTGAGAGCGACCTCAACCTCTGCGTCCGAGGAGGCCAGTTCCTGGTCTCCCAGAGAAGGTGTAACAGTTTGGTCAACCAGGGGTTCATCCTCTGGGGACGGATTTGGTGAAGAAGAAGTGTCGGGTGCTGGAGGCTCTCCGGTTGCTATAATTAGTGCCGTGGGGAATCCTGAATCTCCCAGAGGAGGATCTGCCTCATGATTTGGACCAGGCACAGGGTCTTTTTTAATTGGTGGCTCAACGTCCATGCCGGACGGAGCGTGGCACTGGCAGCGGTTGAGGGTCAGGCATGCCTGACAAGGGGTCCAGAGGTGCACTACCTCGTGGATGGCTTGAATTTGGCTGTGGCAGAGATTCCAGCCCAGCTGGAGATCAGAGCCTCTCGGAGAGTCTTGCTCAGGGCGTCCGCTGGGCATTGCTTATTTGGACAGCCCTCCCAAATTGTGGAGTGGCCTGTCTGCTGGCACGTCCTACAGCGGTACTGCTCCTCCTGAATGTCTCTTCGGGGAGAGGGAGGACCTCTTTGTTGGCCGCCCCTTCGCGAATGGAGAGGGCTAGGCCAAGAATGGTTTGGTGCATGCCTCTTCCACTGACCACTTCGGTGGGTGGAAGGTGGGTTTTTGTCTTGATTGGGTTCTCCTACAGTTTGGGCCTCCGTGGAGGTAGCGTGGCTGCGAAGAGGCGTTGGAGAAGGGCTTTCCCAGAGAAGGACCCGACCCAACAGGAAGTCCACTCTGGGCCAAATTCCACCCACGATGCCACGGCAGTGGGGTAGCGTGCCCCAAGGTGTTGTGACCTGGAGCTTGACTGGGGGAATGGTAATGGTGTGGCCCTCTATCCACCTCATCTCCCACCAGGTTTTCTCGTCAACCGTGGCACTGGCTGGCACTTGGGCTCTGGTGATCAGGCTAACATTTGCTGCAGTGTCTACTGTGACCGGAAGGGTTATGGGTAGGCTAGAGCTCATGAAGGGGGCCACTGAGATGAATTGGGTCTCCAGTCTCTCGGGGTAAAGGATCTTTTGCGGCCCGGCCGCGGAAAATGAGGTGCTGATGAGGTTGACGAACTTGGTGGTGGGGACATGATGTGGACAGGCCGGATGGCCAGCACTGTAGTGGCCGGCAGCACCACAGTATTTGCACTGGCCCTTTGTAGGGGCTTGGTGACCTGCAGTAACTGTTGGTGGAGAGGGTTGAGTGGATGAAGAGAGAGAGCAGTTCTGGCTGGTAGGAGGAGGCTGCTTGTTAGTGCTGAACTTGTATCGGCACTCAGCTTCAGTGTGCCCCACCTTCTTACAGTAGGGGCACGGAGGCTTGCTCGGCAGTCCATTCTTCGGGCAGGTCGAGCTTGAGAGGTACCCGGGTGGCACTATGTGCCGCTGGGATGTGCTGTGAGACTGATTGAAGGTTTCCCATGAATCGGCCATGCAGCAGGCTTCCATAATGGTGGTGGGCTGTAGTTATCAAAGAGTGCCTCGATTTCCTCCAACCATGCTTCTGGCTCGTCCTCAGTCCACTTGGGGATGTAGGAATTAATGCTCGAGATTGGAGCATTTGGTGCAGCAGGTGTGGGGTCAGAGGCTTGATGTCTAGCCATAGCTTCGGCATTTTCCCTTTTTGCTCTTTCCAGCTCCTTGTCTTTGAGAGCTAGCTCACTCTCCTTGAAGGCTAACTCATGCTGTCTTCTTTCTTCTCTTTCGTCTTCCAGCTGCTTCTGTTCAGCCTCATACCTCCTCCGCTCGGCTTCATAATTCCACCGTTCGAGTCTTTCTTCCTTCTCTTGCTTGGCCAAGTCATCCATCTGCTCCTTGACCCACGTGTTGAGGTCCAATCCAGTGAGACCTGCCACCGTCCCAGTTCCATGAAGGCTTTATAATTCTCTGCTGCCATGGTTCTGGTGGGGAAGGGTGTCTATCCAGGTCGACTGGATGTACTTGGGCAGCAAGGAAGTGTCCCTCAGATTTAGAGCAACTCTTCAGTGATGTGGCACCTTTTCAATAAGGTGGCACTGTGGTTGGGTGTGCCGTGTAAAGGTCACACTAGAGGCACTCAGTATCCTTATGTACTGGCGTAACTCAGGTACCAAAAGGACTTTTCTTCTGTGCTCCTTTTGTCTTTTTTTTGCACTATGGTGCCAGTGCATTCCTAGGAACCCTTTACTTGAGTCCACAAGTTTGTATTTACGGAAATGCACTCTACCCCAGCAGAGTGTAACAAATCAGTGAGAGAGAAATGGAAGGTACGAGGGAGAGAGAGATGTAAGCTATTCGGTTGATGACAGTGCTTCAGATTAGTGGCACTGTGGAAGAAAAATTGAAATGTGGTTGCTTTTGAGGCCCTCATGAGTGTCTGGTCCCAGTACCCGCTGTGCTACTACCCCCTTCTCATGCAGAGGGGGAAAGGCTACCTTCTGCTTAAGTCTGGGTAAAAGACCTCACTCTTGACCGACAGTTTCTAACTGTAATTAATCTTAACTTGTCCTCATCTATTTGTGGGACAAAGGTTTTTTTTATTTGGTTTAGTTCAATTAATTATCCCTGTGTCGGCCCAAGGACTTTCTATGAAGAGGGTGCACGTACACTCGGGGTTTTTATGGTTGAATGCTTACTTGAAACTAAGAGAGAGAGAGAGAGAGAGAGAGAGAGAGAGAGAGAGAGAGAGAGAGAGAGAGAGAGAGAGAGAGAGAGATTCAGCCTGCAAATTTGTGCTGCCTGAGAAAATTTAAGTAAAATTTTTATAACTGTACACTGGCAGGGTTCTTATTAGGAGATACGTCGTCTTGGGCTCTTTTTTTTTATGGGATTGTTTTAACAACCGTAACCGTCCTGTGGCCCTAGTCGTACGTCTTGCTCTGAGAAGTTATGATTTAAAATATAAGTTTCTTTTCCTTATATGATCTCTTACGCCAGTGGATTTGTATAGGAACTTGTTATATATTTCCTAAGACTAATCATTCCCTGACTAAATTATGTCTTGTTTTTATCTATTGTATGGAACCCTATCCTATTTTCTATCTATCGAAGTCTATGTCTGGCTAAGATTTTGTGAGGGGGGGGGGGTTGTTGTTACTCCGCACAACAAAGTAGTTCCCGAGGTGGCAATGAGGCAGAGGCTAAAGGTGACTGTGGCGCTACAAACCAATCACACAACCAATAACAACAAAGGTTTTAAGATGGCAGACACGGGGAGCAGTCAACCAGGTCTCCAAAATGTCGGACGAATCCTGTTAGCACACAGCAAATTCAAAACAAATGCGGCTGAGCGGCAGTCTCGGCGGATGAATACACGACGTCTTGAGGCACATTTGTTTACAACTGAACCACACAAAGCACTTGAATTCCTCTCACAAAATGAATGAAGCAAATGCAGGAATACAGATTTTAACTAAATACACTAACAATGCAAAGGATTTTACGTTATAGAGATGGAAAATGAAATTACTATGAGTACGCTTTTTTCTTTTTTTTTTCTTGTGTGGAATTGATTGCCGTCTGCTTCCGTCACGCTTATGGAGGGGCCGCTAGCAATACAACAGGGAAATGGATTCGTGTCGTCCTGACGGGACTGAATTTACTTTACTTAAAGTGTAAATTATTATGAAATTAATTAACGGTTGCCATTCGCTTGCTATATTAATGACACAGGATTTTGATATGCTTCCTGCTATCTGAACACTTATTAACTCCATCACGCTCGATCGGGCCTCTTCGTAGTGGCGAACGCAGTTACTGCTTTTGAAATTCAACGAACTCGGCAAATTTTGTCCCACCTACCTACGACAGACACGTTAGGGACTCTTTCTCCGTTCTTTGTCGTGCACTAGTTAACTCATTCAAAAATCAATATCATGCATTAATCCTTGGCCTGGAAAATAGCAAAATATTAACAATGACTTGATAACTCGGCCAACGACCTTCGCTGGAATGTACAACCCACGGTATGTGAACTCGGCAAAAGTGTTTCTTTTCAAATTTTGTAAATTGTTAATTATAAATGCTCTCAATGCACACTTTCCTACCTACACTAATTTCTTAATTATAAACTGGTATTCTTATTATCATTATGCCTTGACCTGTCTCCTTGTTTGGAAGTATAGCATGAAATTAAATATCTGACTTTTCTCTTTGGAATTAATGTGTAATTAATTTTGACTCCAGATTCTTTTATCTCTAAATGAATTAGACCCTAGGCTAGATCACCAATGTTACGTGTGGGGCTTGGCTGATGAGTTTATTAATTAATTAATGTAATTTATGGGACTGCTTTGCCTGTAAAGTCCCCGCTCAACCGTTTTCTACGGTGCCTTCACAGCTGACCCAAGGTTGCAGTACTCAGCCTTATTATCATTATTGTAATTTGTACATTTATTACCTGTTCATTTGCCCTTAAACATAGTATATGTGTCAGAGTATTTTTTGTGTCAAATCAACTGTTGTTAATGATCCTGTTATCTCTATGTACCTGTCCTGTTTTGTGTAGAGAAATAGTTTTGACCTCGGGTCACTTGTAAATTTTGTAATGATGTCCATGTATACGCTGACGTCCACACGCCGCTTTATAAGCGGATCGCTTCCTCAATAAACTTTACGGGCTGCCCTAGAAGCAAGAGCCCGTGCTGGCACAAGACCAGCTAAATCTAAAACAACAACAATAAACTAGCGGAACTTGTCTTCCTGCTCTTTCTTTCACACCCTCTCACAGTGGCGACCCCCGGAGTGGTTCCTGGAGCCATTAACAGACCCAAATGGCGACTCAGTCTTGGCCTGATGAACCACCCCACGTCCCTAACGGACTAACTATGGTGCTCTAACAAAGCGTTCGGGCGTTACCGACCCTCGTCGGCAAATCACCAGCATCATTAGCGGACCCACACGGCACGCTCCCAAGCGTGTATTGATACAAGTGTTCCCTCACACTCCAAGTGACAGTGCGGAATGAGCGTGGATGCAGACATTCCCTCCCACATACAAATACCCGCGAACTTCTTGGCGGCATATGTCTCCCTTGCGCAACCCCCTCTCAAGCCCTCCTCCATGCCGCAACCCGCGCGCTCCTCCACACTGGTACCCACTCTCCGCGTGATGCCCCTCCTGACGGACCAACCGATGGCTGCCCTCAGCATAAAGCTGCCGCCGTTCACCCATCAGAACCCAGCGTCTTGGCTCTACAGGGTCGAGGGGCAATTCAGAGTGGCAGGCCTGACTGACGAGGTGTTGAAGACGGACATCGCTATCAACGCCGGAAGAGATATACAGAAAGGTCGCCCCCTGGGTGACGTCAACCACAAGCCCTGCCACCTTCCAAAAACTAAAGGCCACTCTTGTCGAGACCTGCTCCCTGCTCAACCGGTTCTCTATGATGAACCTCCCGTTTTCTATGGTGCCTTCACAGCTGACCCGAGGTCGCAGTACTCAGCCTTATTATCATTATTGTAATTTGTACATTTATTACCTGTTCATTTGCCCTTATACATAGTATATGTGCCAGAGTATTTTTTGTGCCAAATCAACTGTTGTTAATCATCCTGTTATCTACATGTACCTGTCCTGTTTTGTGTAGAGAAATAGTTTTGATCTTGGGTCACTTGTAAATTTTGTACTGACGTCCGCACACCGCTTTATAAGCGGGTCGCTTCCTTAATAAACTAGCAGTACTTGTCTTCCTGCTCTTTCTTTCGTACCCTCTCACAAGCAAAATGACACACATAACCTGTCAATTAAAGCTAAAGTTAACCTCAACGACAGACAATTACTTAATTGAATTCGCTTGCCAACTGGGAAACAATGTATGGGATAAGGGATTACTCTGCAGCCAATGGATTACATCAAACCCCTTTACTTCCTAATTAGTCCCGACAAGAAAGAATGTGCGGTGATAGCGGGGAAATTACATGAACAATTGGTCAGCATCTGACAGTCAATTCTCCCTTTTCTTCAAGTAAAAAAAATATAATGCAATGAGTGTCTATACTGGTAGATATCGTACACAGCTTCGTATTGGTAAAGGCTAATTCTCTTCCGAACAATGGGATTGAGACACAAGGCTGCCTGAAATTTACTTACTTAACTTTCCCTAATCCCTACTTACTGCACGGGAATAGTTTACGCAATTTTACTAGGCAATATTAATTATTCTTACACTAGACTTCATAAAAGAAATATGATTATACCAGGTTCTCGTAGATGGTGGCAAAATGGTGAATACAAAAGGAAATGATGAATTACAGTGGAAGAATACTAGCAGACAGCAGATACTCATCAATCTTCAGACCTACCATTACGTGGTTTGCTTGGGCACTGCAACTGTCGATACAGCTTCTTGAAATGAACGGGTATTTCGGGTCACAAGTAAATAAGACAGGAGAGGAACAAAGGATAAAGTTTTGCTTGAGCACGATGTGTGCTCTTCGTCTAAAGGTTATCCTCTCTCTACTGGCTTTCGGGGGTCAAGCAGGGCGAAACCGTAGTCCATAGCCCCAGGCAGTCTGAAAAATTGACAGAGACATTGCTGAATGCATAGGACAGAGCAAAAGGAAGCTTAAGACCACCTTCACTAGAGGTCACTTGGTAAAACCTGCCCTATGGGTCAGGCCCCAAATGCTAAACTATCAGCTACTAAAAGACATTACTTTTTTGAAAACACACAGCCTACCTCTGCCCGCTTAGCTTCCCATAGCATCGACAGAGATGCCTTCCTGTCTTTGTTAGAATGATATTCTTACTAAATAATGCAGCAAGGCTAGAACAACAGAATATTTATAATAATAATATATATATATATATATATATATATATATATATATATATATATATATATATATATATATATATATATATATATATATATATATATATATATATATATATATATATATATATATATATATATATATATATATATATATATATTTCCATTTGTCCATTTTATCCAGTTAGATAGAAATATCTATATATATAAATATATAAATTTAACATATATATATGAGAAGACGCCATGACGGGGAAGTGAACTGAGTTAGGTCTAACCCCCCCGATCGCCTGATTTGGGGTAAACAATACCACTCCTTAAGACCCACCATCATATGTTTTTGGGGGTCAGGGAGCCATTAGTGACACAGGGTCGAATCTGGGCTGTGGCTAGGCTACTATCCTAAATCTTAAGTCCTTAACTATAAGACCTATTTTTCCTACTAAATTGTGTGACTGCTTTCAGGTTGCTGATGACCTGTGCCCAACTCAAGAAAACAAAATCAAATGCAGCTCCCAAGACCTTAACACCATGCACTCTGTATCCACCCACCACCCTGTCGAGTGGTGCCTGCTCGTTTTCTTACTCTGGCAAGGATTGCAAGGCTCTGGAGGCCAAGTTCCTCTAATGCTAAGAGCTCTAAGCAAAAGAATAATAACTTGTTATCCAGTCCCTATGATGGTCTCTGCCTCTGCCCAAACCAAAAAAAACCTAGCCTAGAAATCTAACTGCCATCCTGCCAATACCAGATTCTTCTGTTCAGCAGTTCGGGACATCAACCAGTCACCCACTTTCTCACCCTGTTGTGCTACAGCAAAAGAGAAACACAATCCCTTAACCTGTAGCAACCTTCACTGTCAAATGCGTGTTAACTATTTCAGGGCAGCAGCCATTCATATTCATCAGTTTCCGATGCATTGTCCAATTTCATTGCACATTGTGTATGATTGTTTGCTGCTCCGTCAGTCTATTCATCTCAATTTCCTGATTGCCTCATTTGTAAATAAATTCACTTTAAAGTAATTACCTGGTTATTTTATCTGCCCCCACCCCCACAGTGGCCTTGAATTCTCTGTCCACCCAAATATAATATCAACGTAAGTCAGTTATCCATTCCATTTACCGCTTACATTCTGGGTGTTTTGTGTTGGCTTTCAAGGCAGTTAATTAAATTAATCAACCCCCATTCTTCCAACCGGCCCCAGAAGGTAAAATATATGGTAAAACTTTACAACAGTTGCGCAGGTTTTTTCACGCTAGAAAATGAACGAAAAATGCATATTTTGTCGTAATTACTGTAGACATGCAATAAGTGAATATGCAAAAGCCTATAAACAAATGGTAAGGGGAATGATGTTGGGAACCTGGGGTTATTGGGTGGGGGGAACCGACACATAGGTATGCAATGTCCCGCTATTCTACATATGTGAGGCTGACCCGCTACTCTGCACACAAAATGTTGTCCACTCCACATACACGAGGTTGGGCCGCTACTCTACATACGTGAGGCTGACCTGCTACACTACATATTTGAGGCTGACCCGCTACTCTGCACACAAAATGTTGTCCCGCCACTCTACCTACAACAGCTAACCTTATGCACCTACGGACACCACTAGCCTAGGCCATTTTTTTTAACATATCTGCTTTCAGTTGGGGGTTTGCGGAATGACGCTGCACACCTTATCTGCTTTTCTAATGATTCTTGGCAACCTCTTATGTTCTAAGACATCATATTGTGCTGTGTGTGCTAGCCACAGGGATTACAGTAGGCTACTTTTTACCTATACATAACAAACCCCCACAACATACGGTTATTGTTCTGGCTGAGTTCATAGTCTGAACACGTGGGCTGTTCTTAGCCTGAGTGGCCGTTCGGACAGCGTGAGCAGCCCTGACTCCGCTTGCCAACAAGAACACTGGGTAATTCTAAGCCAGCTGTCCGCGGTGAGCTAGCCTATGGCAATTGACGTTTTCGATGTTATTTTACCTGCTGAACAAGAATTTAAAATAATATTTTATCGGTCAGCTGTAACTAAAATGTAGTTGACCCTTGAAAACTGCACGTCTGTACTAAACTCGGTTTTTTTACCGAGGCGCATTCGCACCGACTCGCAGGGGTGCCCTTTTAGCTCGGAATAGTTTCCTGCTAGCTGATTGGTTGCAAGTATTTTGTCTCAATAGCATCATTGTTTTCAAATAATTACCATGTAATGTGAATTGAAACTTATTTACTAACTTAAATTTCTCCCTCAGATATATGTTTTGTCAATAAATAATGTTAACGAATCAAGAGATTATAAAGTATTGTGATGGCAAGTCTAAATTTAATAACAACACCCGCTAAAGTCAACGACAGGAGCTTGTTTTTGGATGCGCGCTGCATAATTCTTTTACTTTTCACATATTTTAACACCGATTGGGATAAATTACATGAAGCATAAGAAAAACATGTTATTATAAGCTTTCTTTGAATACCAGAATCTACTAAAAACATGGAATTAATGAAACTCGCTATTGTTGAAAACTTCTGGGGAGGTAAATGGAACAGCCTGTGGCGGCCTGGCAGGGAAAACTATCACAGGTAATTGCCATTGCAGCATTTTCCTGATTTATGTTGTTGCAGCTTTTTCCTGATTTATGTAAGTGTTGAAATCAGTGTTATGTTATTCTATGCTTCTTTTTGTAGGCGCACACTAATAAAAATATATTTCGCAGAAATTAACAACTTACTCTTTCATGTAAGTTACAGCAGACAATGCGAAATAAGAAAACTTTTTATTTTCTTATCTTGCATTCTGTTCAGGACACATATAAGGTTAACACGGGTTTCTGCGGATATTTTGAGAAGTAAAAGAATATGTGACTGAGTAGAAAATGTACTATATACATATACATTTTATGGATTAGTGGGCTATATGCGTCTACCGTCAAATACCAAGGCGGGGATGGAAGGGAGGGGGAGGGGTATCGCGGTTGTAACTCGGTGAAATTATGAATTCGTTTAATTATGATTTTTATGCAATTTATGGAACACTACAGTCTCCTCAAACCGAAAATAGTGCTATTAATAGAATCTATACCTTGACGACAAAATTAGCAAACCCTTTCTATACAGACTTACATCATAGGCCTATATATACCTAGCCTAACTTATATAAAGCATCAGCTACTGTTCACTGTTACTCCTTACCTTAAAGAGTTAAGCAAAATTTATTGCAATTGCCAAAAACTGTTGTAAGACACATAGACATAGGCTTGCCTAGTTTGGAATGTGTGCAAGAAAAAAGCCATAATAAGGGAAGTACATTATTATTATGTAAAAGAAAAAGATAGCGTGTTCATATTTATCATAACGGTATAACAAAAGGCTTCAGCACAAAAGCCTATAAAAGATATGTATCTGAAAAGTTTTCTTGCCCATCAACATTTGCTGGCATGTGGATACCATATGAATAGCTAGGCCTACCTATCAAGGTAATTTTATCTAAATTTTATCTAAAGCCACAGGCTATTCCTTTTACCTCCCCGGAAGTTTTCACCAATAGCGAGTTTTATTAATTCCATGTTTCTAGTTGATTCTGGTATTCAAAGAAAGTTTATAATAACATGTTTTTCTTATGCTTAGTGTAATTTATCCGAATTGGTGTTAAAATATGTGAAAAGTAAAAAAATTATGCAGCGTGCATCCGAAAACAAGCTCCTGTCGTTGACTTTAGCGGGTGTTATTAAATTTAGACTTACCATCACAATACTTTATAATTTCTTTATGCGTTAACATTATTTATTGACAAAACATATATCTGAGGGAGAAATTTAGGTTAGTAAATAAGTTTCGATTCACATTACTTGGTAATTATTTGAAAACGATGCTATTCGGACAAAATACTTGCAACCAATCAGCTAGCAGGAAACTTTTCCAAGCTAAAAGGGCACCCCTGCGAGTCGGTGCAAATGCGCCTCAGTAAAAAAACTGAGTATAGTGGGTCGCACACGGTCAAGGGTAAACTACAGTTTAGCAGCAGCCGACCGGCAAAATATTACCTTAAACTCTTGTAAGCAAGTAAAATAACATAGAAAAACGTCAATTGTCATAGTCTACCTCCACTGCACAATATTCGAAGCTTTCGTAAACGGGAAACAAAACATTACTATTTCTGCTTTCAACTTGGGTGGCCTCTATAGGTCGCCGTGGTAGATTATCTGCATTTTTAAAGATTCCTGTCAAGCTCGTATGTTCTGGCAAGAGGTAATTACTTTAAATTCTTGTTCAGCAAGTAAAATAACAAAGGAAAACATCAATTGTCAGTCTCTCACTAAGTGCAGAAAACCGGCAGCTGCTGACTGGTGAACCAAAAGCTAGCAGCATGGTGTTAAGGCTTAGAATCAGTAGTAATAGTAATGAATGAAAAGTGCGTTTAGAACGGCTCCCACCAGCCATTTATTCACCCTCCTTTTTACGCTTGTTTTTCGTGTTCCAAATGGCATATATAACAGGAAATACAATAGTAAGGTACCCAAACCTTTTCCCAAGTTATTTACCCCACCAAAAACCCTGAATTCCCAACGGGTTCCCCTACTGTTAGCTTTTCTCGAAAGGGTTTTACCACACCAGTTCTAAGATAATTTACAGCTTAATTACAGCCGAGTATGAAAATATTTAATTAAATTCTTGTTCAGCAGGTAAAGTTCTATAAAAAAACGTCAACTGCCATAGCCTAGCTCAAAGGGGGCAGCGGACTTAGATCTACTGAACACTTACCTAATATGTGCTGCCTATTTGCTCTTAGCCTAACTTAGGAACCATTTACCTTAGCCTACATATACAGTACATCAATGAACTTACCTTATTGTTGGGAGGCGTCAAATTCGTGTTCCACTGGGGAAACAGGAGGTGGGTAGAGGGCAGCGACAGCATGCATGAACACGTGAAACCGGGCTTTGTACAGGGGTACTTTCGGCCGAAGCGGTGATAGGCCAGTCACTAGTCTTGTCAAAACTTCTTCCCTTCTGCCAGGGCACTTATATGTCAAATTTAACACTTTGTGCCTTGCAAAGAATTCAAGGGTGGCTTCCCTATCCCTAGATATAACGGAGATATCTACAACACTCAAATTGCAACCAAGACTGAGATCCATTACGTTCGCGGGCGGAAATGAAATGGAGAATTCAGAGCAAGGCCGAGAAACCAAGGCCTATCGGGTATAATCGTAGGACTATGATTGGTTGGTCTGGGTCTAATCAAAATCGGAGAACATGATAGGTCAATTGGACAAAAAAACGCGCATGTGCAGTCACCCAAACCTGGTCTGCCCGAGACTGTAACGACGTACTGCGGCGACCGGAAGAACTACTAGAGAGCAGCGTAGCGGTCACTGGTAACAACTACTTGGGACTCGGGGAAAAAATCACGGTTTGTAACAAAAATGGTATGATAAAGAAATTGTTGTATTTCAGTCTGTTATGTGTCTTAACGGTTGTATTTTAGGATGGAGAGAAAGTTTTCTTCTGTAATGTTTTGCATGTAACGGGCTATTTACCGAGATATAGGTGCAAACCTTTGTAAAGTATTACCATATATATACAGTATATATATATATATATATATATATATATATATATATATATATATATATATATATATATATATATATATATATATATATATATATATATGTGTGTGTGTGTGTGTGTGTGTGTGTGTGTGTGTGTGTGTGTGTGTGTGTGTGTTTATACCTGAGTAGGGCGCATCCACCTAACGTGTGGTGCAGTACCTAAACATTGCCGAGACATTATCAGTAACAGAAGATAGGGGCTTTTGGGGGAGCTTGTTTATCAGCACACCCTCCCCCATTCCCCTGGCACTCCCATAACCCGCCGCCCTCCCTCTCCCCACAACTCCTCCTAGCAGCCCAAATCAATTAGTGACAGGAGGAGGGGAAATATAATTAACTAGATAAAATGGAATTCGCTTACATTTCCATTTTTTTCGCCTTCGTCCTCACCGATCGGTTAGCTGGTTGAAAATTTTTACAGAGTCATTACATCTCGAGCTCTTATTTCCTGTGTGTGTGTGTGTGTGTGTGTGTGTGTGTGTGTGTGTTTCTGTATGTTTGCTTATCATCACAAGGCTAATGTAGATACAGTATACCCTGTTTTTCTTCTTCTCCGTGGTAAGCATTGTAGGAAAGAAATGATAGAACTTAGAACCAATTCTTGTTATTTTATTTATATTCCACTAATTTATTCATTATACAGGAACCTAAATAATCTACTAGATGATTAATGAACAAGCTTGAACAGGGAGTAAATCTTCTTGAGAGTTTCTTTAGGAGAAGATTGCTAATAGTCCCGCAGCCCAGACCATTCAGATGCAAAGAACGAGATACCGACTGTAACCCTTACCGATATTTAGGAGTAGACTTGTAAACGGTGAAACTGACCGTCTGCCGAAAATATATGGGTGGCTTACTTAACAAGCACCACTAATTTCGTGTTAGATTTTGGGTCTAGATCCAGTACATGAGATGCCAGATGAAACTAATATATAATATATCCTTGGACTCTCCTGATTATAGAATGACCAGTGACAGACATACTGGAGGGTGGGTTCCCCCTGACAGACACACTGAAAAGGGGGCGTTAATTGGATCTAGATCCAACTCAGGAGATACCAAGTAAAATTTACTATACAGTACCACTGCACATCCTAGAGTACTATGGTGGCCATGACAGACATTTTAGTGGGTGGTTACCCCCTGACAGGCCCCACAATGAGTGGGGAGGGGGAGACAGGATCTACATCTAACACTGGAGATACCAAGTAAAATTTCCACTACAAATGACAGACATTTTAGTGGGTGGTTACTGGCCCCAGTTCTGTGTGGGGAGGGGAGACAGGATCTACATCTAACACTGAGATACATTTTCCACTACAAAAGCACTGCTTATCCTGAGTTCTGTGTTCTGTAGACAGACATTTTAACGGGACAGACAGAGAGGGAAGGGCAAGCCCTGATAATTACTATATAGACTACGTATAGTAGGCTGCTATTCATCAGTAATATACATTATCGTGATATATTAATAAATATTTTTTCTCCTTTCTATATACTTTGCATTTATTTTATACGAATATTATTTGTTTGTTTCATACAAATAATATTCATCTATAGGCCTATAATAATTCGGCCATATTATTTTGTCAAGCAAGAACTGACTTCAATTACATTACTCGCTTTATATTATCTTTGTTTACGAGATGAACGTTGATATAAGCGAAGGCTGGAAGACTGGCACTGTAAAGCAGCATGTAAGTTCTTATCATTATTCGATTTATTGCTATAAAATGTCTGTGTACATAACGCTGTTAAATAGAGTAATACGCAAGTATTGAATAGATAGTAATACAAATGTAAGATATACGCTATAGTCAGAGTACAAATCATAATAATTGCGCTATCGCCTACTCAGTTTGTTTTTATCGATGTAGGAATACCTTCTTTTGGTTTCAACTGACTTGCATACTAATGATCTCGTGGATACATTCAAGTTGTGAATATCGTTGTTACCATAATCGAAAATTTTTTTTTTTCTGCTGGCGTAGAACTCGTCAAACATGATACACCTGGCTGAGGAAGGACACAGAATCTATGATCTCTATTTCTTAAAAAATCAATTTCTCCACACACAAAGTTATTCCGAACATTTCCATTCTCTCAAGAAGATTATGAATAAATATAAGAGCAAACTAGACCAAAAAATTAATCACCTAACATAAATGTAAAGAAAACAAGAGAAATGAAAAATGAGAATATAAACAAGCTCAGGGAAGTTAGCCTAATCTGTTTACTGGAGGTCTTGCACACAGCTGACAGACTTGCACTTTGGGTTGTCCGATTTTTATGACTGCGTTGGAGACGGATTACAAATCATATTAGCAATGGTAAATACACTGAACAGATGTGAGAATATAATATGATGTTAGTGACTGCCTACAGGATATAATGAAGAGTGAAAAAAATATCACTAGGAAGAAAGTTAAACGAATAATGGTCGTCAAAGCCAGCATCGACAGCATGTATTGAAACACATTGCATAGGCTGGCTCTGGTGCGTGCCGGCGGGAAGTTAAGTGACACACACACTCAGCTCGCTTTAAACATCAAACTGCGGCAATTTTCGCCTTAATTTTGCCCGTAAGTATTATTTTTTAGTTGAGTTTAAGTTTTCCTCCCTGAATATATGGTACTGGGTACTTGGTGGTATCGTAGCTTAATCTGAGTGAGGCCAGCCGAAAATAAGTGGAGCATATTTAAATAATCGACATGCTATTATAGGCCTACTTAATTTGGGAGTCAGGATCTCCAAGTTGTATGATCGTCAACTCCGGGAGGGGGACTACAATGGGGAAAATTGTGTTGTAGTTAGCCTATCTTGAACAATTCGTTCACATTTTCGTTTCCAGTAATTATTTGTGTTGTGCTACATCATTTCTTTGTGAAAGTGTGGCTGTTAAAGCGGCTCTACACCATGGGACTTTGGTCTTAATATCAATCGAAATGCTATATCCGATTGGTCTTAATATCAATCGAAATGCCGTATCCGATAAAAATTTTATCTCATTCACATGATCCAACCGCACCTCAAGAACAAGTCTGTTGATGGTGAGACACGGTGGGCTACGGGCCTCGACATGGCTATAGTGCCCTAACTATAGGCCTAAGAAAATAAAATGACCAAAGACTGGCTATTAAAACGAGAAAACTTATCTCACATTTCTTTTTTAGGAGAATTGAGACTCACACTATATGACTGGTTTAATTATTTGAGAATGGATCAGCACACGTACTTGTAGCTGTTGTCACTTGTGACCCCTCCCATTCAGAAAAAAATACTACTTTGTGTGAAGCAATAACTCCACACGAAAGGCTCAGTGCTAATATATATGTATATATATATATTATATATATATATACATATATACATATATATATATATATATATATATATATATATATATATATATATATATATATATATACATAGTCTCGGTAATTGGGCGGCTACTTGGAAATCTTAGCTTAATGATAAATAATATTGCCAAGACCAGGAAGAACATTCTTTATTGTACGAGCTTTCGAGGTATAAAACCTCATCATCAGGCTGAAAAAAACGACAAGGATGAGAATCAATAAAATTACAATAAAATGAATTGTCTTAATAAATCTTCAGCAAAAATACTAACGAAATATATAAAATGGACAAGTAAATACAAACTAAAAGGGTGAGACGTAAAATAACGAAAAATTAAAAACACAAACATAAAAATATGAAAATAAAACTAAGGTGAAATGTAAACAAACTACCACTCACAAGGTAAAATATTTAACGACCTAATTGAGTACCTACTATGAAATTACACGATAGCTAGTTGAATATTTTCATATTTTTATGTTAGTGTTTTTAATTTTTCGTTATTTCACGTCTCACCCTTTTAGTTTGTATTTACTTGTCCATTTTATATATTTCGTTAGTATTTTTGCTGAAGATTTATTATGACAATTCATTTTATTGTAATTTTATTGATTCTCATCTTTGTCGTTCTTTTCAGCCTGATGATGAGGTTTTATACCTCGAAAGCTCGTACAATAAAGAATGTTCTTCCTGGTCTTGGCAATATTATTTATCATTAAGCTATATATATATATATATACATATATACATACATACATACATATATATATATATATATATATATATATATATATATATATATATATATATAACATTGAGCCTTTCGTGTGGAGTTATTGCTTCAAACAAAGTAGTGTATATGTATATATATATATATATATATATATATATATATATATATATATATATATATATATATATATATATATATATATATATATATATATATTAGCACCGAGTCTTTCGTGTGGAGTTATTGCTTCAAACAAAGTAATATATATATATATATATATATATATATATATATATATATATATATATATATATATGTTACAGTCAACATGCGTAATCAGTCATTATGTTACAGTCAACATGCGTAATCAGTCATTACGTAATGACTGAAATTTCAGTCATCACGCGTAATGCACTTAGGGGACATTTGATCCCCAGGAGCTAGTGCTAAACACGGCGAAACAGTGAGTCACCTACACTGTTTCGCCGGGTTTAGTACTAGTCCCTGGGGTCAAATGTATTTCATAAATGTTTAGTACTAGCTCCTGGGGAACAAATGTCCCTAAGTGCATTACGCGTGATGACTGAAATTTCAGTCATTACCATAATGACTGATTGCGCGTGTTGACTGTAACTATATATATATATATATATATATATATATATATATATATATATATATATATATATTTATATATATATATATATATATATATATATATATATATATATATATATAGATGTGATGGAATTAATGAAGTGAAATATTCCATAGCTCAATAGGAATTTAAAAACAAAAATAACTCCGGCAGTAATTCTTATCCTGTAACAATCACAATATTTCTTGCATTCAGGCCTGTATCTGCAAATCTCATGCATATATCGTAACATATAGAAGTGATGAAAGTTATAGAAATTTATATAACTATAGGCTTATGCAGATTAAAAAGCTAGATGGGATAGGGTAATAGTGGGAGAAAAAGGAAAAATCATGTGTTATCCCATCATATTCGTATGTATTCCTTGTAGGCCTATAACTTATCAGGGTTGTATCGACATTAAAGTATCATATATTCTTTACTTTTAATTTTGCACATGCGTTCATACTTTTTGTAAGTATTACGAGTATAAATTCACCCCAGAACTGGCATTCTTCAAATGACCAGTTCATGACGGCCGTCGGGACGGGAGATGTTCCCGTGACGCTGCCAAGAACAAAATTGATGACTGGTCTTAAGTCACCGTTCACACGATGAGATGTGGTTGAAATCTCACAAGCTGTAGGATTTCACGATCAACCCGTACTTGATCCCCACCAGACAGACTGTCTGACTAAGTGACATACCAAAATTACAGTCCATATGATTCAGTCTGGTTGGAACTAACCGGGCCTTTCAACTGATCATAAAACTAGACCCCATCATGTACAGCTGCCCTTAGGGGAATGTACCAAGATTAAATTCCTTATTAATGTTCATATTTCTGATATGGAATTATTATTTTCCAGTATATCATTGCAGATTATGGCGTCTTTTCATGCAGCAGGTGCCACAGGAATTCAGAAGGCATGTATAATATGCAGATCTGAAGAAATATTTTTGCCTTTTAAATTTTGTCTGGCTCACGAATTGCAGAAAATTACCATTTTCTTGTTGAATACTTTAAATATTAATATCGCCTATGATACATATTGAATCATTTCAAGGTGTCCTATCTCTCACCTACAATCGTTGGTTATATCTGTCAGGGGGTAACCACCCATTAAATGTCTGTCATTACCATCACAGCACTCTAGGATGTGCAGTGCTATTGTAGTGCAAATTTTACTTGGTATTTCTAATGTTGGATGCAGATCCTGTCTCCCTCTTCCCACTCGTGGGGGTGTCTGTCAGGGGGTAACCACCCACTAAAATGTCTGTCATTATGCAGTGCTATTGTAGTGGAAATTTTACATGGTATCTCCAGTGTTGGATGTAGATCCTGTCTCCCCCTTCCCGCACATTGTGGGGTGTCTGTCAGGGGGTAATCACCCACTAAAATGTCTGTCATGACCACCATAGTACTCTAGGATGTGCAATGCTATTGAAGTGTAAATTTTACTTGATATCTCCTAAGTTGGATCTAGATCCAATTAACCCCCCCTTTTCAGTGTGTCTGTCAGGGGGAACCCACCCTCTAGTATGTCTGTCACTGGTCATTCTATAATCAGGAGAGTCCAAGGATATAAATATTAGTTTCATCTGGTATCTCATATAATGGATCTAGACCCAAAATCTAACAAGCAATTAGTGGTGCTTGCTAAGTAAGCCACCCATATATTTTCGGCAGACGGCCAGTTTCACCGTTTACAAGTCTACTCCTAAATATCGGTAGGGGTTACAGTCGGCATCTCGTTCGTTGCATCTGAATGGTCCGGGCTGCCGCTCTATAATGAAGGAAAATAACTAGATAAACAATACCGCAATACAGTTAGTGTGCTTACGAAACTAGCAGGCTCTTTTTGGCAGGCTTAAGTAAACTATAGCGTGGGAAACAGTGGCGTAGCTGGCATTCCATCAGTGGGGGCCCTCGGTGAGGCCAAGATATTTTTTAGGGGTGCCAAAGAAAACTGAAGAAAGAAAATTACACAAAACTAATGCACCAATTCTGTAATTAGTAAAATATACTATTCTCGAAAGTATATATCCATGTGAATGAAGGAAATAATAGTATTAGTAATTAGTAAACCTGTGGCTAAAAGTCGCTTTCGACCGTCGGAGGACATGATCGCTAGGCCGAGAATATCTGCTTTTGACCACTAAAGAGTTAAAGTTTAGCTACAAAGGAAATTTCAACTGGGGGGGAGGCAGTGGGGGGGCGCCGATCACCTGACTAGGGGAGCCCGGACCCCCTGGCCCCCCATAGCGACGCCACTAGTGGGAAACTGTAAAATGATCCCTCCGCTCTCATCCAGATGCTGTAAGACGAAACTTCGACCTTTTAGAGCTAATGTTTTTAGATTTTTCAAACGCCTGGATTTGAGTGCTTTTTAAGTTCGTGTTTTGATATTCTGAAAGCAAACTATAGAGGAGCTTGGGGGATGATGCCCTTAGCATTTTAACAACTTTCAGTCAGAAGGATTTTGCTTCAGTATCTTGAGAATATTGGTTGTGTTTATTTCCTGTGACCCGGGGAGATTTATTTTGAAGATTACGTGAATAAACAAGAAGTTAGTTTGACTCCTCATTGCCTTTTGCACTGTCGACTCACCGGGCAAAAGTAATCGGCCGGTCGGCCCAACTGGGCGAAAGTAGTCGAACCGTACACCAATGTGTGAAAAATTGTCGCTCTACTTTCAGCTCTAAATGTCAGAGTACTTTTCATATTTCTGCACCAGCATCTCCTGAGGCCTTCTCTTCTTTTTGAGCTTACGTGACTGAGCTGTAAAACGCCTTCTTTCCGAAAGGTAAGTAATTGAAGATTTGTTACCTTGGGAGGTTAAAGAGGAACTGCCGAAGTAACAGTTTTAAAGGGAGTCAGTTACGAAGATCCATGACGTACTCTGAGGTCACCTTTCCTTCCTCCTGATACTTCGGGTTCAGTGTTCCGGAGCATCTTTTTCTCCATAAGAAAGAACAAGTAAAAAATGAGCCGAAGCAGTCGAGTTTTCTGTACAGCGTATAATGCTCTATGAAACTCCGCCACGGTCCATGAAACTCAGCCACAGTCCGGTGGCGGCCTGTGTTGTTGGTACCTATAGCAGTGCCAGAAGTATGACTAAGGATAACTTTAACCTTAAATAAAATCAAAACTACTGAGGCTAGAGGGCTGCAGTTTGTTATGTTTGATAACTGGAGGGTGGATGATCAACAAACCAATTTGCAGCCCTCTAGCCCTAGTAGTTTTTAAGATCTGAGGGCGGAAAGAAAAAGTGCGGACGGACAGACAAAGCCGGCACAATAGTTTTCTTTTACAGAAAACTAAAGGGTAGTGCCGTCAGTCCATCTCAGGCTGTGCACTGTAGGCATTACTTGAGGTTCTTTGCAGCTTCCCTTCTGCCTCTAGCTGCAATCTCTTTCATTCCTTTTTGCTGTACCTCCGCTTATATTCTTTTTCTTCCATCTTAATCTTCACCCTCTCCTAACAATTGTTTCATAGTGCAACTACGAATGTTTTCCCCTCCTGCTACATCTTTAAGGCCTTTTTGCTCTCAGTTTCCCTTTCAGCGCTGAATGATGATCTCATAGGTCCCAGTGCTTGGCCTTTGTCCTAAATTTTATATTTTCCATTCCACTCTACAAGAAATAATAAAAAAGCTGAAAAGTACTGATCTCAGCAACCACTTCACTGGGATGGTAAAAACTTTTTTGGTTAAATAAAAAATTTACGAGAATAGGGGTAAACGTTCCTGTCAGCATACTGTAGGTGTGATGTTTCAGAAACAAAATTTTTGTTGTCACTTCTCGCTTTATAAACAACTGTGTATCACTCACTTCACATCTTAGAATCACTTTTGATGCTTCTTCTATTTCTTCATTTAGCATCTGTTACTAACCCCCAGAAAGAGTCAATCAGGGGCGTCATTTCAGATTTTTGATTGGGGGGGGGGCAAAGGCGGTTTGGCGAGCGAAGCGAGCCTAATCACCCGGGGTTTTTTTTATTTTGAGCTATTTTATGTGCTTTTTGAAGCACATAAAATAAATAGATAGATAGACAGATATAACTTAATGTGATGACACATTTGAATTTCGGTAGGATTAATGGAAAACCAGCTGCTGTTACTTCTTGGGGCTTGGTGGGGTGAGGGGGGCAAGTTGAGGCTTGGGGGGGCATCTTGAGTCTTGGGGGGCGCAGTTGCCCCCAGCCCCCCCTAAATGACGCCCCTGGAGTCAACAGATGGCTCGAAATTTCTTCCGGAGACTTACTTCTGCTTCACTGACGTTTATTCTACAGCGTTCCAGATTCAGTAGAGATCTTCGCTGTCAGTGGTTTACACAGTCGATAAACTCTATTGTTAAATAATTTCTGTTAGCTGAACAATATGTTGATCCCCCGTAGGAGGCTAGTGCCGTCAGTGCACCTCATTCGGTGCACTGTAAGCATTATGCACTGTAAGCATTACTTAAGTTTCTTTGCAGCGTGCCTTCGGCCCCTAGCAGCAACCCCTTTCGTTTCTTTTACTGTACCGCCTTTCATATTCTCTTTCTTCCATCTTACTTTCCAGCCTCCCCTAATAATTGATTCATTGTGCAACTGCGAGGTTTTCCTCCTGTTATACCTTTCAAAGCTTTTTACTGGTAATTTACGTTTGGCCTAAATTCTATATTCAATTCAATTCAATATGTTGATCGTCAGATTTTTTATATTACACATTTTTATTATCATGAAAACACACTAATAATAAAATGATTCAGATAATCTACTTTCTTTGTCAATGTAAATTAAACTGATTTTGTACCATGCTCCAACTCAAGGCTCTCTGGTCGCAGGTTTCACTAATCAGTGACCGAACATTCTTGTGCCTTTCAGAGATGCATTTTGCCCTAAGCTTTCTTTCTGACACTTACGAACTTTGACTAATGTCCACAGCTGTTCTCTTTCTCGATGAATGTAGTACTGAGTGTCTTAGATCTTATTTATTTATATTTAGCTGGTCCGCTGTTATAGTGGTTAGTGCCGTGGCATGCCACTCAGATGTCGCGGGTTCGTGTCTCCCAGGGCGATGAAAAATCACTGGCTCTGTATCATGATCAGTTGCTGCCGCAGTTTGGGGTCTGCGGTGGGAGGTTGAAACCAACATTCTTTGGAAGCTTGAATTTCAAGTCACTGACTCTTGTGTGCTTGTTCCATGTGAATAGGTTTTATCTACTGAAATAATAATAACAATAATTAACTGCTATTATTAAAATTTTTGGCCTTCTGGCTATTTATCAGTAGAATCCTAAGATTTCGGTGTTCTCGGCAAGTCTGCTCGTTGGAGGAGATTCGGATGGTTATATTCCAAGAGCTCTATTTCAATGAGGAAATTGTATTGCCAGTTTTATTGCCCATGCTTTTATTACGTTTAGTGCGGCCACTGAAACTGGTTTCGGTGATTTGGTAAAGGAAGCAAGTCAGATAGTTTCTCTCTCTCTCTCTCTCTCTCTCTCTCTCTCTCTCTCTCATATAGTAAGCTCTTTGTTGGGTGAGTCGGTAGAGCTGCGGACTGTCACTCGATGGGCCGGAGTTAAATTCCCCGGCTGGCTGATGAAGAGTTAGGGGAATTTATTTCTGGTGATAGAAATTCATTTCTCGCTATAATGTGGTTCGGATTCCACAATAAGCTGTAGGTCCCTTTGCTAAGTAACCAATTGGTTCTTAGCTACGTAAAATAAGTCTAATCCTTCGGGCCAGCCCTAGGAGAGCTGTTAATCAGCTCAGTGGTCTGGTAAAACTAAGGTATACTTTTTTTCTCTCATATAGTAATAAACAACTCCTCTACATCTGGTAAACGTAGATGAATCAGCTTTTAGTGAAACAATTAGAAGCAGTGATACACACAATTGATGGCATAGACCAGTGGACATGTGCCTTAGGACTTAGAATTATGTCATGCTTGGAAAACATTTTCATGCGAAATGATCAGTAAAAACTAATCTTGTTTTATTTTGAACACTGTAAAGGGAAATGAAAGCAGGCGTAACTTAACAACAATTTATTGCAAAAATCAACTTAATAACTATTTACAACGATATGAAAATAATAATAATTAACAGTGAGAGTAGGGTCTATGGAAGACAAAAAAAAAGGGAGTTTGATTACCTCATCTTTTGTAATGGGAAATATAAGAAGCCAACATCTGACCTGACCCCAAGGTCAGAGCAATTAGGCGAGCTCTATCACTTAGGAAATAAATACAACATGAATAAATACATACAGGAATAACAGGAATACAGATAATAACCATCAATACAGATTATTGCGGGAGTCTAACTGAACTTTGATTTTTTTAAGTTAAAAAAAAAAGACATTTGCATTGTTTTTTAACTAATAAAGTTGGTGTTCAAGCTTTCCATTCGAAATTTGATGTTTGTTTAGGCATAGATTGTTTATGTGTTGGCATATCAACTAAATAATACAACTGAATGCCTAGAAGAATATAGGGCTAAAACTGTCTTCACGCTCTGGTGGTTCAATACTCAATTTACGAACGTAAAGAAGTTAATTTTTTAAGTTGATTTAGTTGTCTATTCAATCTTCGCTTTTGAGAATGGAAAGATTCGTTTGGTATAGTACTGAGTGCTTGGATAATAATGACAAAAATAAAGAAAATTTCGAGAAATAAATTAGGCCGAGGGGGCGTTGGGGGGAAGCAGTCATCATCACTATGTTCAGAATGAAAATACCTGTCTTGAAGCAGATAGAATATATATATAATGAAAAACAAACCCTTCTGTTTATATGATAACCTACGGCATCTACTGCTCACAAAGTAACAACAACAAACAATGTGACGAAACAAATAAAAACAAAGAGCTGTCTTTGGTCCAAATGTCATGGAAAAAGAGGACAGGAGAAGGAGCGGAAAGAGATGTTATGTCAACCCGTTTTGATTTCATTGATTAGAAGGTCCTTCAGGCAATTGACGAAAATAAGATTTGTGGATGTGTCTCTGAAAAAGAATTGGTGGCTTCGAAAGAACTAGGGAAAGATGCTAAAGAATTTTCTGTAAAATCTCAACTGACTTGTAATACGGGAATCTTACTTGATACATACTAAGCTTTACAGTTAAGGAATTGTCTGTTTGAATGTACTGTATATACTGTTCTTTCGGCATGAGGTAATAAACTTGAAAATTAAAAGTATCTTTCTTCCCACAATTTTACACTTCCCATTCTAAGGACGACGGGAAAACTTAGCAATCTCGAATAAACATCACTACGATCATTGCCAAAAAAAAAAAAAAAAAAAAAAAGGCGGGGTTCAGAAGGACTTTGAAATATGGAAAAGCTGAATAGTCTTGCGTCGTGTTGTCGGCCATTAGCATCAGTTTTACTTTTTTTCTTGATAGAGTTTGTTTCACGGTGAGTCCATTAACTCTGGTGATTCAATACCTCGCAAACTCCTTTGTATACGTGGAAGCATCCTTTGGTTACACAACTAAACACAGAAGAAAAATAATATGCGATACACAAAGGGTAACTCATGAGAGAACTCCAGTAGACGAAGAGAGGGAGGGGGGAAGTATGGTAGCACGTATACCCCCTCTGGCTGGAGGGGACGTGAGTTACAGATGGCAATGGGTGATTTTAATCCTAGGGCGTTGGGGAGTCTTCATTCATTCATTCATACTTCTCGCCGTATCTGGTGTATTGCTTATACGCTTCTTTATTATTATACTTGAGATTCATTTTACTGAAAAGAGACGTCGAGGAATTTCGGTGAGTACAAGGCAAATAAATTCTTCATACAACGTTAAAAGATTCCAGTTGTTAGGTTTTCTTTATCTTTTAATGTAGTTTATCAACTTATGTTAGGTTAGAGTTCATATGATTAGCAATCATTTTTTTATGGATTCATTTAACTCTATCAGGTATTTTGTTATCATTAGCTTTAAAAATTTATTATGATTTAAGTGAAATTTATAATAATTCATTTAAAATTAGTAAGCTTATCACTTTTAAAGTAAACAAATCGAGTACGAGAATTGCAGTGGCCTGAGATTTAGAAAAAAATTAGAATTTTTGTCATTAGTGATAATTTCCATGATGGTAAAATTCTTTGCTGAATCATAAATCGTTTAAGTAAGTTGACTCTGACAGATTAAATAATCATTTAGATATTTTCATTATCTAAACATTTATTAATTTTTCTCGGCCAATGCAATTTTACTATTTAATTTTTTTTTTTTAGCATTTTACAGCTTCATCTCAGGATAAATCAGACAATTCATTATCTCGACAAACAAAAACATAAGTACTGCATAACTTTAGTTATATGATATATTCTCGTCTTTGATATTAACTTGATAATTGTTGTCAGATCATATCCTAATTTGAGCTGAATTATTATCTGTGTTTTCAACATTTAAGAATCACATCGTTAAAAGCATTTCTTAAAAGTACAGACACTTGAGCTTAAAATATCCGACTACAGGTTTTTCACTTGCAAAGAATAAGCCTGGATTAATTTTCTAGCTTACAGAATGAGAAAAGGCTCTCTGATTATTCATACTGGTCTGAGCGTTAGTTGAGACTTTGGCATTTGGACTTTGGCATTCAGACATTGGCCTTTCATTGACAGCAAGTCCTGATCTGAGCGGCACAAGTTCCAGATTCCAGGGAAAAATTCCTTGAGAATGAAGACCCGGGAGTCGGTTTTGAGTCAATTTAAAGCACTGACAGAAAACACTTAATTATCCACAGAAGCTCAATAACAGATCACAGTGGAGACGAAACAGTGAACAAAATACACGCACGTTCATTTACAAAACGACACTGATGACATTCAAAGCAAGGACAACAAATAAAACATATAAATAACTAGTGACAAATATAACACATAAAAAGGACACAGTAAATATATATATAAACAAAGACAGTAACGTCACACTGTACAAAACGAAGATCCTGGAAAAAAAATGGAGGCGTTATTAAGTCATTTCAGTTTAAGATTAGTAACTTCTGATGTCAGCTGATGTCATCTCATGTGTCACTGCTGGCTGTCGTTGGAGTCACTTGTTTTTTCAGGACAGGCGGGTCAACGTAAGTGCGAAAGTAAAGGTTTCAAGAATGCGTAGTCTTTGTTCTTTGTCGAGGTTTGTTGTTTATGTTCCTTTCCTGTTTAATATTTGAATTTTCTTTGTAGGATAAGTAACTGATTACCTTGAAAAGAAATTTTCAACTACTTTCGGTTTTCATTGCTTAAACAATTTCATTTCTATTTTGGTCGTTTCCTTGTCCCATCATTTGCATGTCGTTCAACATACAATTGAATTTGTTTTGGGATTATATCGCATTGCTTTTCAAGTGTGTGTGTCAGCATTTTAAGGATTGCAACGCTGCCAAGCCTGTTTGCTTGAAAGCTAATATATTTTTCTACTGTTTGGTTTGCAAGGTGGTATCTCACAGTGCTTCTGTGAATGAGGTATTGTAAGATCTTTCCTGCTTGGTTAATCCCGAAAAATCAACGCCCAGAGGACCTTCATCACGCATAGCCTTTCTTTCTTTCGAACGAAAACTCGATTCAAACAGAAAGAGTGAACGCAGATACGCAGATTTCCAATGACTCCTCGAGTTCATATGACGAAAGAGGCAAATAAGGATTTCAGCCTCATTGCAGTTCTCCAAAGCTCCTCCTTTCTCAGCGACTTCTCAGGAGCACTGGAATACCGTTTGATACTTTGGAGATAGAAACTAGTATACTCTGAAAAAGAATATTCTCTACTCTTCTCCCTTTGTTCATCAGGTTTGTATTTAAAGTTTCCTTAGGGTACAGTTGCGTGAAGAAAAATGAGGCGTGTATTCGACAGATTATGAAGAAAAATGCGCTTGATCTACTGGAATCAATGATCAGTGTAACAGAAATAAAGAAATTCATTGAATAAATAAAAATATGTTCAAATCTGGATCTATCCTCTTTCTCTAATGTTTATAAAAAGGGGGTCTTGAACAGGAGCGTATGAAGATCTTAAATACAAATAGTGTCACGAAAGACTCATCAAATAAGTGTTGACAGTGTCGGCCAAGAGGGTGAAAGCAAGTAAAACGGGATGTATGGATTCATGAATATCTAAGAATGAACTTGCTAAATAATGTTCATTTCCATTTCAAGCATCTCCTCGCAGGAATGGCTCTGAATCTTGGAAGTATGAAAAGTTGTGTGGAATTATGATAAAACTATGAAATTTATGGAGAGAAATATTTGAACTAGTGTGGTGGAGATACATTTCGCTTGTTTCAGGAGAAAATACCATCACCAACATAGATAACGGATAGATTCCCGCATTCGTGCCACCAAGTTCTCACACGTTTCTTCCATTTAACCCGAAGAGTTAGTCACAACCTCAAACCCTGACAGAAAAGAAATATACAACTGACATTCTGAACTGATTATCCACAACATGTTAAAGGATGGTAAGCAGCGTCAGACGCAAGGAATATGGGACTAGGGTTTTAAAGGACAGACGATCACGAAGGAGGAGGCTGAGAGTTTACAGACATCCTACAAATGTAAATATCCTACGGGAAAGCACACGGAACCAGTAAATGCATTTGGACATCAAACTCATTTTCTCCCGAGGCTGAATTTCTGAGGTTTCCCTGCGGCAGATGCTTGTCATTGGTCGGACCTTTGTAAAACAAGGTGCTTCTTCCATCAAATCAGTTTTTAAGGGGGCTCTTTTCTAACTGGTAAACAAAAAATTTACTTCTTTTTGCATTTCCTGCCTTTTGTCAGCTCTTGTTAAGTGAATTACGGTGCGTGTTGTGAAGTCAGAAACTTTGCTTTATTTGGAAAGCACAAGCGCGTAACCACCAGTCAGTTATTCAGCCTCAGAGGATGCTTCTTCTGCCATGCAACCCCCACTGGACGACTTTGCCCAGAAAGCTCTCAACGTCCCGACAGCATCCGAAAATGAGATTGGAACACAAGGGATGCAGTGTTTGCTTTCGGCCCGTCATTGTTGTTTCTCTAAATGGGGTGGTTCCTTAAGGTCGCCACTAACGTTCAGTTAAACCTGCGCAGTTATGCCTGCACAGTCGGCCTGCACAGGCAAAACTGAACCTACTAACGTTCAGTTTTGCCTGCACAGGCATACCTGCGCAGGTATAACTGAACGTTAGTGGGTTCAGTTTAGCCTGCACAGGCCGACTGTGTAGGCATAACTGCACAGGTATAACTGAGCTTTAGTGGCGGCCTTAAGTGGGGTGGTTCCTAAGTCTTTTCTTTTAAATGTCTCTTTGCTGATTTAAGCAATGTTTCCCACTGTCTCTGAGGCAAATCTCCAGTAAATATTACACCTCCTGATAATCCCCAGGGTGATGCCTAGGGGATACAGGGAGGGAAAAGTGAATGATAGTAAATAACTGATGATTTTCAGCAGAGAGTATGGTATCATTTGCTTGATTCACAAAAGAATAAAATAGAAAGACCTAAAGAACAAAAAAAAAAAAAAACCCAAGTTTCTTATGGAATAATGAGTAATCTTGTCTGAAAGATATGTATCATGGTTCTCTTGGTGGATGGATAATCAACTGATTGATAATGGAAGTCAACTTACATGGCTTATCATGACGGACCAAAAATGAGTCAATCGGATGAGGGACATAAGGTTCAGCTAGTAACTTGGAGAGAATTATTACTCTGAAATCCATGGATTGCTATGCAGAACTACATATGTAGAGAGGTAAAACATGTCATGACTTGCACAAGAGCCTTTGTGTGGCTGGGATGACATTTACAAGGCATGAGATAGTAAACAACAATGATTAATGCTATGCTCAAAACTCTACTTTGGACATCTATATGCAAGAGTTAAAGACAACACTGGACGGACGTATTTATAGGGTGCGTGAGGGATGGACAAAAACACACCTTTCGTTTAAAACCGAGTAATCAAATTCGTCCGCACTTCTGTCGATGTGTTCATAAGGAGAGTATTTCCGTCTGCGGCGGACTATGAAGGTACTTGGTGCAGCTCCTACTTGAGGACTAGTCCCCAACCCACCAGCCCCTGCTGCCCCTCCTCCCAGGCTGGCTCCTCCTCCTACACTTGCCCCTCCTCCTAGGCCTGGACCTCCTCCAAAGCCTGCTCCTCCTCCTAGGCCTGGACCTCCTACTAGGCCTGGTCCTCCTCCAAGACCTGACCCTCCTCCTATGCCTGGTCCTCCTACTAGGACTGGTCCTCCTCCTAAGCCTGGACCTCCTGCAATGCCTGGTCCTCCTCCCAGCCCTAGGCCTCCTGCAATGCCTGCTCCTCCTCCTCCCAGACCTGGACCTCCTATAATGCCTGGTCCTCCTCCAAGGCCTGGTCCTCCAGCTAGACCAACTCCTCCTGGGCCTCCAGCACCAGCCCCGACTAGTGGCTCAGCAAAATCTCCAAATAATCCAAATCCAAAGCCACCATCATCAGCTGCTATGCCAGTGGCATCTCCAAGGCCAGCTCCAAGTACTCCAGGGCCAACTCCAGGGCCAGTTCCAAATCCTCCACCATCACCAGCTACTCCAACGACTGGAGGGGCAGGAGGAGGTGGAGGAGCACCTATGACGGGCACTTGAACTGGTATAAATGTCGGTTCTCGAATTCCAGTTGGGCCGCCACCACCACCTCCAGCAGCTCCTATAGCCACAGGAATTGCAACTGAAGGGGGGATCGCAATGGCTGCAGCGATGGCGGCAAGAACCCCTATTGCGCTTAACCATGCCAGCCACGCCAGTTCATGGACCTATCATGACCAACTCATCAATATAAGGGACATACATACATCTCCAGCGTTGGTGAACCAAAGAGCCCCAGGATTTTTGAAGAATACCAAGAAGATAAGTAAGGTGAATATGATAGGATCTACTGGAAGAGATAAGGCATTTGCACATCCTCCAAAGGAAGAGCAGAAGTATGTAAGAAGAAAATAACTTTTGAGACAGAATAAAATGAAGGGTTTTAGACAGTGAAACAAGAACTGGAATGAATTTCAGCCCCATTTTTTGTTGTTAGCAGAGGGGTGAATCCGAGAATAAATTATACCAATGCTTTGTTGTGTTGAAGTCGTGAAGTCATAGAGAAGTGGGATATTTGCATTCGTCTGATGGAAGGTCTAGTCCTGTTTACCACTTTGTACAACAGAGGGGAAACGATAGTCATAAGAAGTGGATGTGTGACTGATAGCACAAAGACAAACCATTAGATTAGATGGACAG
Source organism: Macrobrachium rosenbergii (assembly GCF_040412425.1). Taxonomy (NCBI): domain Eukaryota; kingdom Metazoa; phylum Arthropoda; class Malacostraca; order Decapoda; family Palaemonidae; genus Macrobrachium; species Macrobrachium rosenbergii. The sequence continues at coordinate 44,305,308 of NC_089743.1, forward strand.
GAAGTATTGTTGGGGAAAAAAAAAACATGAGTAAGTGAGGGTAACATGAAATCCACAGAAAAAGTTATGAAAAGTCTAGAGATGATTTTTTTTTTATCAGAATTTAGGATGAAATGTTCAAAAGGAATTTTAAAAAGGTATCGAGGAATTTAGACAAAGTTTTAAGTATTTATAATAATTTCTACAGACAACTGAATGGTATGAAGTTCTTAGCAAATTATCAGATGGTCAGCAATTGATTCACATAGAGGTTTTGTAACCCTTCATTCTACTAAGCAGAAATACTTCACTTGTCTGTAGACTAGAGGTCATTTATGACGTAAAATCAGTTGAAAATTAATACTAACATTTAAAGTGGGAAATGAGTTCAATGCTGGTAGCTTTAAAGTGCTGAAATTTAAAAGAGTTTAGAACACATGCAATTAAAATGTTTTATCAATTTAAAAAAATTTTAATATTCAACTTTAAGGGACTTTATTTAAAGATTTTTAGTACTTTTACTCCTTCTGCGACTAAACCTTCGATGATCATTGTCTGATTACAGTGGCTGTTTAATAAGAAAAAAAAATTGTTTTTCCTTTACGCTCCATTTTCATGTAAGGGTCGGTGCCTCTCATTACATTCAAAACCATCATACTTTTCTATATCCCAAAAAAGCAATAGAAAATGCAATGTATACGATAAAATTATTACAGGCCAAATAACAAAAGCAGAGAAATTTTCACAGTTAAATAAAAATAGTTCTGTCAATGTTTAATTTTCAGTTCTGTGAAATCTTAGGCGCAGGCGGGAGACATTCTCTGGTACAGCAAACCGCCCCCAGGTACCAGTTCTTTGAAATTCTTGGGCATTCCTTTTTAATGTCTTCTAAAAGACGCTGATAGGTCAAGTTTTTAATCATGTGATCTTTTCCAAGGGAAAACTACAGAGAATATTTAATGATGATGATTGTTTCAAATCCTCACATCGAATTATGTCTTAAGCATCCAACTCCACGTCTGGTCAAAATTTTTTTGTCAAATACAGTAACAATTATTTAACTTGTCCTGAAAAGATTTGCTCACACAAAATTTTTGGATTACCATCCCTAAAATTATGTTCTTACTCTACCTCCAATTTAGGAATAATTTTCTCAACCGATCTGCATGCAACGAAGATTAATGCTAGTGTCCTAAGTCCAGGTAAGTCCCCAGGAACAAACTTTGATAAATTCGGCCCCTGACTTGGTTTCCTATGAGAAGGAGTAAATTTACAAATTATTTCTTATTGAGGCGTTTATCTTTTTTTTTTTTTTTTTTTTTTTTAAAGCCTCACCTGTACATTGTAAAAGTTGACATCCTCGAGGTAGTGCTCCTCCTGGTCGGCACAGCCGTGGCACCTGCCTTCTTCCTGAAGTTCCAGCATCCTTCTCGCCATCTCCAGACCCTGGCGCGCCTGAGAAGCCCAGTTGGAGATGCGACTGGCGTAGTCGTTGACTCGCTCGCTCCATCTGAGGGAGAAGAAGAAGAAGAAACAGATTGAATCACTCTTGTTTTTGGAAGAAAAGCGAACAGTTAAATGAATAATTCATATCTGGAAATAAAGAATAGGAGAGAGATATGTGCTTTTTACACAAAACAAAGGACGAGCTGTTTATTTGGCACCTGAAATTCACCCAGTGATCTTTCAGCTGGTGAACTTGCCGTGGCAGATATACTGATGGAAAGTTGTAAACTGTAAGCAAATTGCTAACAAATTAAGAACCGTTAAAACAAGAGATTATGTACACGTTTTTCGTTCAGTCAACTGACCAGTCATAATCACCAATGACTTTCAATCCATGCAACAAAATTTATCATCTAGCATTGTAAAAATACAAAATAATTATATCTTGGTTCACCATTTGTCTGTGACCTCAATCTCGCCCTACCGGACTTCCCTTGACATAGAGGAAGATCTTTGCTTTTCCTAAAGGTAACATGGCATGAAAAGGTAGTATGGGTTCCTTACCTGCGGTAATAGTTCTCAGGGTATTGGATATCGATGTAAGGGCGCTGACTGCCATCCATCCAAGTTTCAATACGCTCGGCGAAGTCGTATACGTAGTCTGAAATGGGCTCGTACAGGTACGACCTGACTGGCTGGATGACGTAGCTCCTCATGGGGTCAATGACGTAATTATCAATGGCGGGACTGACGTATGATCGCCACACGGACCCCAAGGTTCGAGCGGTTTCCTGTCAGGTAATAATAATAATAATAATAATAATAATAATAATAATAATAATAATAATAATAATAAAGGTTTAGGTTTGCCTAGGTTTACGTCTTCTTTATATGTCCTTAGGAAACTTGATATACCACCTAAGAAGATTGTAAGGAGAATAGAGAAGACTCTGTATAAATCAATAATAATAATAATAATAATAATAATAATAATAATAATAATAATAATAATAATAATAATAATGAGTGATGGAGTGATTCAATTTTAACTCGTTGTTTTGGTACGAACAGTTATGTGACGTTTGATTGATATTAGAAATAAAATGCATCATCATCAGTTTGAGGAGAGAGAGAGAGAGAGAGAGAGAGAGAGAGAGAAGAAAGAGAGAGAGAGAGAGAGAGAGAGAGGGGGGGAAATAAGTAAAGAGAGAATGAGAGACTGACAGTGATATAAGTTATTAAAAAGTGTAAAGTAATCAGACGGAGTGAGAGTCAGGAAAGGAAACGAGAGAGAGAGAGAGAGAGAGAGAGAGAGAGAGAGAGAGAGAGAGAGAGAGAGAGAGAGAGAGAGAGAGAGAGAGAGAGAATAATGTCGACCTACCTCGTCGCTCATATCAGTGAAGATCCTCTTGATCATCATGTTGAGCTCGGCGGTCTCCTTTCCCTCGTAGATCTCCTGCATGGAGTCCATGAGGAGGGTGACGTACATCTGCGACTCGAGGTCGGTCTTGTACTTGGCCAGGCTCTCGTCGATGTAGGCGACGGCGTCCCGGAGCTCCTTGCTCTTCAGGATGGGCTTGACGGCCGCCTTTAGGATCTTCATGCTGACCGCCAGCTGCTTCTTGTCCATCTTGAAGGGCAGCTTGAAGGGCAGGCTCTGCAGGATGAGCTCCTCGTCGGACATGTAGTCCGTCTCGTTCTGGTAGTCGGCCTCCGGGTAGGTGACGTCGTAGGGCGCGTCGCTGAATTCCTCCTCTCCAGTCTTCCCGGCGGCGGCGTCATCCTTCGGGGCGTCCGACATGGCGCTGTTGAGGCTCTGCCAGGGGCTGATGGGGGACTCTTGCGCCAGTGTGCCCACGCTCAGGCACACGAGCAAGCCCAGGAGCATCATGTTTTTCTGCGAAGAAGAAGAGGCGTTGAATGAATAAGGCCTTCGACATGACAGGGAACTGGGTATTATGGCTAGAATAATTATGCACCAGTAAAACCTAAACGCTTTAAGAGTTGAAATAACAATGCCTTTGAAAAGACAAGGAACTGGGTATTCAAATTATGATAAGAATCATTATGCACCAGTAAAAACAAAACGCTTTAAGAGTAGAAATGATAATGCCTTCGAAGTGACAAGGAACTTGGTATTCAAATAATGGTAAAAGGCATTATGTACCAGTAAATAAAAATGCTCACACCTTCATAAAGTTGATTTATATCAAGTCCTTTTTTATTTTTTATCTGACAGCAATAACTGAGTCACACCTAATACCACAAGAACAACATAATTTCTTGTTAAAATTATATAGTTATTATTATGGTGAGTGTTAGAGAATACAAACTGCAGTCAAAACTGCAATTGTTTACGCATATTAAAGCTATCTGAGAAAAAATCTACTGGAAAAGTGTAAACAAAAATAGTCCTCTATATATGCATCTATATGCACCTATGCATCCAAGTCCATGACCCATTTTCTTTCTATGAAGTTTTAGATTTTTTTTTATCTCTCAACAAATGTTTTTTTCGTTCTCTATTGATGCTCCAGCAAAGGTTTCAGGTTTCAATTGTCAAACTTCAGCAGATAATTTTTCTTGTGTAACTTTCCCGTTCAATTCGTGTTTCTTCTGGGATTCTGAGAATCCGATATCTAGCGAAATCTTGAACGATGTGTGGTATAATGGTATGTATTTTCATTCACTTCCCCCCCACCCACTCTCTCTCTCTCTCTCTCTCTCTCTCTCTGGTGAGTTATATTTACACAGACACACACACACACATACACACACACACACACACACACACACACACACACACACACACACATATATATATATATATATATATATATATATATATATATATATATATATATATATATATAAATTATAATGTATGTATGTGAAGATATGTATATAATGTATGTGTGTGAGTACGTGTGTTTCAGTAAGCGTTCAAATCATTGAATATTATGTATACATCGAAGTTCAATTATTCTACCTCTTACAAATAAACACACACACAAAATTACACAGTCCAGGTGTACGTCGTAACCAGATGTAAAAACTTCGACCACAGAGATCAAATGTTTCCTATAATTCATTCAAATTTTGTTAAGGAAAAACTACGGAAGCTCCCAAGATGCCATTCACTACCAGTACGCAATTGTAAGTTTATGATAAAGAATACCGTAATAAATTTAATAAATTTCCTTGTGCTATACTAAAAGGTTTTGTCGCAAAACGAATAGCCTACAGTGGCTGCGTTTGCCCTTCCGGAAGTTATAATTTTACAGCTGATAGCAACAAAAACAGTAGGAATAATAATAATAATAATAATAATAATAATAATAATAATATAATAATAATAATAATAATAATAATAAATAACCATTGTTATCATTATTGCTATATTTAGTTAGGGAGTTGAGATAATTCACTCGATGATCATTATATAGTTCATTTTACAAATAGAGAGAGAGAGAGAGAGAGAGAGAGAGAGAGAGAGAGAGAGAGAGAGAGAGAGAGAGAGAGAGAGAGAGAGAGAGAGAGAGAGAGAGAGAAGCCCATAAAAACTGGCTTCCTTGGCCAATTACCAAGGTCCCTCCTTGATGTGTGATTATAGAAAACGAGGTCAATATTCCCTAAGAGAAAGTATGTCATGTGTCGTAGAGATTCGAAGGGGGAACCATTCTAGTTTTTGTCGGTTGAAAGACACGTTTTTCTAACCTTTTTTTTTTTCAAATTATTTATTTATTTAAAACATGTTTCTTTCATTCTTTGGGTAGTTAGACGGCAGAGCGATATTCATGCTTCGTAGGAACCCATATAAAACCTTAAAAATGGAAAATTTCGGATGATTAGGGAAGAATTGCTTCACAATAAAAGGTAAATGGCGGTAACGGAATTACATGTTGAACTTCCTGTTATATCTTCATAAATATACACATCCGTACGTATACGCTCACATATGCACACATATATATGTATAAACTCATATATTTATATATATATATAAATATATTTAAATTATATATATATATATATATATATATATATATATATATATTAAAATATATACAATATAATTATGTATATAATATTATATATATATATATATATATATATATATATATATATATATATATATATATATATATATATAATTTCCTGATTTAGAATCTGTTAAATTTATTTAAGAGACGTTGCATTCAATTACTTAAAAAATAATCGTGTGCCTGACATACTCAAATAGAGAGAGAGAGAGAGAGAGAGAGAGAGAGAGAGAGAGAGAGAGAGAGAGAGAGAGAGGTCTAAAAAAACTGGAGCGGCGCCTTGAAATTATGTCAGTGGTGCTAGCTCCTCTAGTCTCCCTAAGCTATAGGACTTAGGGCACGCCTCACCCTGGTCACTCCAGAACCTGTATCTGCGGATTCCTTTCTGGAACGCGTGGCCGATAATTTCCAGTTCATCTGCTTCCGTGTTTCTTCCAGACTTCCTGATGGCTCAGCGGTCAAAGGAAGCGACAGGACTCTCTCTCTCTCTCTCTCTCTGTGTTTATATATATATATATATATATATATATATATATATATATATATACATATACATATATATATATATATATATATATATATATATATATATATATATATATATATATATATATATATATATATATATATATATATATAATATATATTTATATATATATATAATATTTATATAATTTTTATAGATATATATATATATTTATATATAAATATATTTGAATATTTAGGTAATTTACCAGATACGTATATCTATACACACACGGACAGATATATATATACACGTATATATATATATATATATATATATATATATATATATATATATATATATATATATATATATATATATATATATATATATATATATATATATACATACATACATGTATGTATGTATAAGCTGCTCGTGTGTATATTATATGTAAAGAGCCAGTAAACAAAAATAAAGCTACGAATAAAAGTCGGAATTATGTATGATCGGATAACAGCCAATTATGTCGTTACAACCAATAATTCATCCAAAATAGCTTTAAGGCAAATGGATATTTTAATGTGGTTAATAGAGAAAGAGCTTAAAATAATCTAAACTAAAGTCTCTCATTTTTCGGTAACAATTTCCCACCAATATCTGGCCATGTTGACCAGATCTCAAATAAACTTCAATTATTGAATTTAATGAATGTGGGACGGATGACTCATCAAATTTTTGCCCACGTATTAAAAGAAAAAAATATTTGAGGGATGTGTTTCTCAACAAGTTTTAGAGAAGATACATAAATAAATAAAAAAAAAAGTTATATTCAATCAGGTGACTGACCTACTGAACTTCAAGAGGACTACTCTATACCTGTCTAAGATGCCTGTGTGAGGTATTTGGCACATAACCCAGCGACGTTCTTCTGTCCTCTCTCTCTCTTTTGTAGCATTAGGAGAGAGAGAGAGAGAGAGAGAGAGAGAGAGAGAGAGAGAGAGAGAGAGAGAGAGAGAGAGAGAGAGAGAGAGAGAATCTTTCGAAGCATGAGGAGCAAGCTTTGATTTAATCCAAAAAGGTGAATCAATTGACGCATCCAGTATAAATAACTGATATTACTCTGCAAAAAGCTAACCTTTGATCATAAACGACCTTGTCTCTGGGACGAATACTGAGCCCTTTTAGCTCATGAATAAAAAAACATCAGACCAACTACGAGGTACCTAAAGACGGTTTCTTGGGCCCAACCCCACGCGGGAGAAATCGTTGTTACTATCCCCTTAGAGTGCCGACAGCAAAGGTCGTTCATCCAACCCTCCCCCCGCTCCCCGACAAAACACGACTTTCTTTCTACGTACCGCTTAGCGCTGAATTTGGCAGCGTCCGTGGACTTACGGTACATGGTTCTAGAAGTCTCTCTCCGTCTGAATTCTTTCTAATTTTTTTAACAGGTTAAAATGTATATCAGTTTGCATCTTAGACGGGGAGTATTCCGTGCCACTAGGCAATTCTCTCTCTCTCTCTCTCTCTCTCTCTCTCTCTCTCTCTCTTCTCTCTATTTTACTAGCTAGGTTACTGACACTTCGTGGTTCGACCTGGGCCCGCAAGAGAGATCTGGGAAAAGTGCCTCAGCTCCAAACGTAATTATGAATGTGGAAAATGTGAAAAAGAAAAAAAAATTTACTTGAGAAAGGCTGATGTACACGGCCAGTTTTTTCCCTTGTTTTCTCTAATCTAATATTTTTGCATTTGTTCGAGATTTGTAAAGTGAAAAATCTGTGAGAGACTTGACTGTTGGATGAATAAATGTGTGCGTAAATGGAGTTACATATAAATAATTAAGCAGAATGGAAAGAAATTAAAAGGTATACTTTGACGAAAGATGGCATTGCCCGTAAAGCAGGCTAAGACCCATTAGACCGCTACCTACAAAGTCTGAATAGAAATGCAAATAATCGATGACTAGAGAGCAAATAGAAACATATCATTTAGCGAGGAATAAAAAGGCGTAACCGGCAGAACGCAGAGACGTCTCATCGGCAAAACAGAACAGGGAACTTCGACAGGAAACCGCAGAGGTTAGGAGTTGGGATTGGCAAATCCACTCGTGGATATCCGTGTCTGTTTCCGCCGGTCGGGAGGCGAAACACTAATCATTATTCTAATGCCTCTTCTTCTTCTTCCACCTCCTCCTCCTCTTTCTCCTCTCCCTCCTCCTCCTTCTTTTACAGCGCTTCCCGTATAATTCAGAGGCCATAGACTCACTCTGCGCGACTTTCTATAGGGGCCAAATAGATTGCTGTCTAGTGGGTGATCGACGTTCTCTAAAACAAAGTCAGAATGACTGTCACTTCCTCCTCCTTCTCTTTCTCCTCCTTCTTCTCGTCCTCCTCCTTTCCCTCCTCCTCCTTCTACAGCGCTTCCCGTATAATTCAGAGGCCATAGACTCACTCTGCGCGACTTTCTATAGGGGCCAAATAGATTGCTGTCTAGTGGGTGATCGACGTACTTTAAAACAGTCATAATGACTAACAGTGACGGATGCGTTTTACAGCTCTTGATTTCCTGACTTTAATTAACTTCTCTCTGTCTCTTACGGTAGACGGGATATCGCTACGCTTGTTATTATAATAATGAGAGTTAGTCAACTTTAATCAATCATATGGATGTGAAGAGATTGTCTATTGTCTAAAATGTAATCAAGACTCTAATAGTTTTGAGATTTTCAGAGG
>NC_089743.1:44318976-44323976 GCF_040412425.1 Macrobrachium rosenbergii
AAATAAGGAATCCGAGAAATAAGTGTTCATAAGACTATGGTAAAAATGAAAGAAATGATCAACACTGGGAACTGATAGTTTTGGAAACTGGCTGGAACGAGAATAAAATTGTTTTTAGTTATAATTTTGGTTATAATTTTAAAGACTTTTCCGATCTTTATCATCCGGAACTTTGCGGAGGAAGACAGGAAACATGAATGAGAACGTCTTCAGATGTCTGCAGATAGAAGACAGGGAAAAAAGCTTCCTGTCCGTTGAACGGACGTGATACTATTCATGTAAATACGAGGCACAATCAGGAAGAGGTCGCTACGGTCGCTGAACGCAAATAACGAGACGGAAAAACGCTAGATTTCAGCGTGTGGACCAAACTTATTTACAAAATACAAAACTGTGAGCGCAAATAATAAAATGGAAGAATGCTGATTTCAGCGAGTGGACCAAATTTGTTTACGAAATACAAAAGTGAGAACGCAAATAATAAGATGAAAGAATACTGGATTTCAAAGTGTGGACCAAACTTATCTACAAAATACAAAAGTAGGAGGGCAAATATAATGGACGCGAGGAAACGCTGGATTTCAGCGAATGGATCAGGGTTGTTTACAAAAGACAAAACTGAGAAGAAGTCAGGTAACGAAGGCAGGAAGGAAGGAAGGACGGAAGGAAGGCGTTGTTATTAAAAGGTGACATATGGCTTGAACAACGATCTTTTTGGAGAGACAAATCCGGTTATGTAATTTAAAGATAAAACTATACAGAGAGCTATTGAGAATCTGTACCAACTCCACAGTTAAGTGTACAAACATACTTAGAAATAAAACATTACAGAAAGCCTCCGAGAATCTGCACTGTGGATTGCTTTCTCCAGTTGAAGACTCATGCTACAGCGGGTATTTTTAACTATCTTTCATAAACCGTAATACCCGATAAAAAAACAGTTAGCAGCTAATATCTATGAGGAATATCTACGAATTCTGGTTTCTGTTTGTTATAAAGATTCGTCACTATTATCACCATCATCATTACGAATTATAACCGTCTTAAAATCTTTCGCTAAGAGTCATGAAGACGTATTTTATTTTCCAGTTCTTTTACAATGCAGTCCATCATTAAAATTGAAATTAAGTTTTTTTTACAGATGTTATTCTCTTGTAAAATCCAGAATACCAGATTTTACCGTGAGGGTTTTTTGGGTGGGGTTTTCTGAGAGACCGTAACTATAAATTGGCCTGGTTTTTTTTTTTTTAAATGAGGGAGTCGCTAAAGAAACGATACAGATCGCAAATCACCTTACTGATATAGGCCGATGCCTTAGTTTTAGGTCTCATAATAAAACAAGTAAAAAACCCGCAATCGAGTTTTCTGTACAGCAGCTATAGCGTATAATCAAGGCCACCGAAAATAGATCTACTTTTCGGTGGTCTCGATATGCTGTATGAGCCGCGGCCCATGAAACTTTAACCACGGCCCGGTGATGGCTTGGCCTATATCGTTGCCAGATGCACGATTATGGCTAATTTTAACCTTAAATAAAATTAAAACTACCGAGGCTAGAGGGCTGCAATTTGGTATGTTTGATGATTGGAGGGTGGATGATCAACATACTAATTTGCAGCCCTCTAGCCGCAGTAGATTTTAAGATTGAGGGCTGAGAGAAAAAAGTGCGGACAGAATAAAAAGCGGACGGACAGACCAAGCCAGCACAACAGTTTTCTTTTAGAGAATATTAAAAAGGAATGTGTTCATAAGTTAATAAAAGGTTTTACAGCAAGTTAATAAACAATTTTATTTAAAGTAAATTCAGAAAGTTAAAAAACTTATTTTTATACGTGAATAGATCCTTTCGTTTTCGGTAAATTGATAAAACATATTGTTTACAATAAGCTGATATAACATTTCGTCTACAGTAAGTTGATAACCGTGAGTTATAATTCTTTCTTATAAACTGGCGTAACTTTCGCGCTCTGTTTGAAATGATTTTAATTAATCTAATTACAAGGCAACAAAGGTTGTTTTTACAGAAAGATGAATATAATCGAGGCTTAGAAAATAACGAGTCGAATAAGCTAAGATAAATTCTTTTAAGAGACAAAGCCACGACGAACATATTATTATCACCCCCCTTCAGAATACTGATATCACCAGTATACGATATCTTCCGACGTCACGTGACCTCGTACGCGATATGCGCACGTTACCGAACTCCCAAAAGATTTAACAATCCGAAAAACATTGCCAACAGAACTTTCGGACGGAGTTACCTTACGAAGAACTAGTCAGATCACTTCCACTTACATGATTCATTTCGGTCTAAAAATTTTTGTCTCCTCCGAGGTTTTCCCAACCGAGGATTTTTTTCCTTTTCTAAAAGGGGTGTGGCGCCCTTGGAAGGTAGATTGCGGGGGAGCCAACAAAACTTCCGACGGACGGAAGGATCGGAGACCTAGTCGAGAGCACAAGACGAAGGTTACACGGAAACTGAAGACAGGACGCCGGTGACCCTCTTTTTATAAACTGCCGTGTGTTGCTTATGTTGCCGCGTGGCATTTTCTTTCGCCCGTGTGCTTTCTAACGCTGGTTTATCATCATACGCCAGCGGTTAGCTCCACCCCCCTTCCCTCCCAAATAGGAGTTCCTTCTCCCCGCCCTTCCCCCACACTCTCCCCCACCCCTGCTTCAGGCACCCCCCGCAACCCCTCTTGTGTTACAAACATCCTGTTCCAGAAGGGAGAGAGCAAGAGAGAGAAAGAGACAGAGAGAGAGAGAGAGATAGAGAGAGTTCAGGAGAGAGAGAGAGAGAGAGAGAGCACGAAACGTCAGGGAATTCCTTCAGTGCAATCGGAAAGATCATATACGAAAGATGACGACATTCGTGGAACTGGGCGTAAGAGAGAGAGAGAGAGAGAGAGAGAGAGAGAGAGAGAGAGAGAGAGAGAGAATGGATTTGTCATCTATCTGTCATTCTTTATTTTCTTCCACAGCGAAAGATACCTGTGTGTGACCCCACCATGCCATGTGGGTCAGTGGGTGCCCAATCACAATTCGTCTCGAACCGGTCGCCGGTCCAATCGACCAATCACGAGCCTAGAATCTGGCGCTAAACAGGAGTTTGAGGCGGCAATCGAAGTGAGTGTTTGTACCAGTTCTCGATTTTTTTTTTTTTTATCTTTTTATTTTTGCAGGCTCAGTTCGTTCTGGACCGGTCCTACTCGCTTCGATATGAACGGGATTTATCAAATAATTCGGCGGTTGTTTCCAGAGACAAGAGACGAGAAAGTTCTCGGGGAGGAAGGAAGACACGTGCTTCCAGCGCGCAATGAGACAGAAACTCCTGCTTGAAAAGCAACTGATGAAAAATAATAATAATAAAAAGGTGAAAAGTGGTATGTGCTGAAAATGCAGACCCCGATAGCCGAAATTTAACCTAAATCGAGTGCTACTGGAAATGCACAAAAAAAAAAAAAAAAAAAAACACTTCAGTGTGGAGACTTCATAATAGGCCTATCTTAAGCAGCCGTAGACCTAAGGTGGAAATTTATCAAATTCAGATTCAAAATTGATTCATATGAAAACAATTATAGTAGATATATAAAAAAAAATGAAATTATAAATATATAAAAATATAAAATATAAGTAGCCTATACAAAAATATGAAATTATAATGATACAAAAAACATAAAGCTATAAATATAAAAAATGTAAAAATATAAGTATACAAAAAATTTGAAAGTATAAATATTGGTAAAATAACTTATCACTTGTGTCTAACGACCTGATAAAATCAGCCAACGCAAATATTCTAGAATTTCTTTCAATTGTTCAAAATAATGACGATGCTAGAGCCAAAACCTACTTTACGGTAAACAAGTTCTTTTATCGCTAATATTTTCCAAACTTCTCCCGAGATCATTAGTCTGTATAATTTCCTTTCAACTTCGTTTGTGCTTCTACACAAAGACTTTTTGGATAAGAAAGAAAAGACTTATTTTGATGATAACACAGACTCTCATTCTGATAATAACACAGACTCTTATTTTGATATCAACAAAGACTCTTATTTTGATAACAACTAAGACTTACTTTGATGATAACAAGAACTTTTTTTGATAATAAAAAAGACTTATTTGATAGTAACAAAAGCTCTTATTTTGATATTAACAAAGGCTCTTATTTTGATAAAAACTAAGATAAGACTCTTATTTTGATGATAACACAGACTCCTAGTTTGATATTAACAAAGGCTCTTATTTTGATACTAACAAAGGCTCTTATTTTGATATTAACAAAGGATCTTATTTTGATACTAACAGAAGCACTTATTTTGATATTAACAAAGATTCTTATTTTGTTAATAAGACCGGATCTTATTTTGATATTAACAAAGGTTCTTATTTTGATATTAACAAAGGATCTGATTTTGATACTAACAAAAGCACTTATTTTGATATTAACAAAGATTCTTATTTTGTTAATAACACCGACTCTTATTTTGATATTAACAAAGACTCTTATTTTGATATTAACAAAGACTCTTATTTTGATAATAACAAAGACTCATATTTTGATAACAAAGACTCTTGCTTTGATAACAACAAGAGCCGACTGATAAAAAAAAACATACGTTTTAGAGTTATGATGCAGAACAAGAGCATTGTAGGTGGAGACTATCTAGTGAGTCTCTGTTTTTTTGGTAGACTCGCCTTTTCCAGAGCACACTCCCCCTAGGGAAGACGAACTGGATTGCCAAGAATGTTAAGATTAAAAAAAGAAGAAGGCGCTACTGAATGGGAATCTGTTCTTTAAGTATGGACAAAAGGCTAAAAAATTTGTTTATATATATATATATATATGTGTGTGTGTATATATATATATATACACATACATACATATATATATATATAAATATAATCATATTATATACATATACATATATATATATATATATATATATACACATACACACACACACACACACACACACATATATATATATATAT
>NC_089743.1:44328976-44336476 GCF_040412425.1 Macrobrachium rosenbergii
GCCGTAAAGTGATTACAGAAAAACGTATTTTCCCTTTTATTAATTCTGTTGAAAATGATGATAAAAATATGGAAAAAATAAAAATAATAATATCTCAGTTCGATCAAAATAAAGACTTCTTTATTCTGTCATTTTTACCTCGTCATTCCTCATCGTATTTTGCCTCGTCCATTACACAATGGAGAGTCATTTTTTAAATGTACTTTTATAAATCTCTGCTAAGGAATTACATTAACATAAAAAAGCCTGTTTTTTACTGATACCAAACATTCCTAAGAAGGCAGAGCTCAGGTTTTTAAAGAACTGTGGTTTCCAGAATAAAATTCTTTATTCCTGTACTTGTACATACATCTGAGAAAACGATTTTATACGTTATTGTTTTTATTTTACTTGTCTAATTACTGGTTGAGTTCAAGGAGAGAGAGAGAGAGAGAGAGAGAGAGAGAGAGAGAGAGAGAGAGAGAGAGAGAGAGAGAGAGAGCACCCAATAGCTAGGAAAGAATTTGGAGAAAAGTTTTTAGAAATCGTCGAGTACCCTGGGTAGGGTTAAAAGGGGTCACTAAGCACACGAATGCTTTGCCAAAAAAAAGAAAGAAAAATGAGTAATGAAGGGGTTGAAAAGGTTCCTCCAAGTGCTTATTCTCTCTTTCCCTTAATTATATCGAATTTATTTTCTCTCTTTTTCCTGTTCGTTATACTGTATCAGATAACTTCATTCTTTTTCTCCTCTCTCTCTCTCTGAGGTGAATGAATTCTTCCTTTTCCTTTCAGTGTTTTACCCCTACCCCACTCTCTCTCTCTCTCTCTCTCTCTCTCTCTCGTCGTTGTTCACGTGTGTAATCTAATACCAGACGATTTTTTCAGTTTTGTTACTCATTGTGTACAGTCAATATTTTCTTTCCGATTTTAGTCTTCTATTTAAGAATGAATGTGTCGAGAGTGTATATAACCAGAGCTAATGTGAGAGAGAGAGAGAGAGAGAGAGAGAGAGAGAGAGAGAGAGAGAGAGAGAGCAGCTACAATAATGATGTTGGCTGTAACTACTGAGACTAGAGGGCTGCAAATTGCTATGTTAATCATCCACCCTCCAATCATCAAGCATACCAAATTGCAGCCCTCTAACCTGAGTAGTTTTTATTTTATTTAAGGTTAAAGTTAACCCTAATCGTGCTTCTGGCAACGATAGACCACCACCGGGATGTGGTTAAAGTTTCATGGGGCGCGGCTCATACAGCATTATACCCAGACCACCGAAAGTTGATCTATTTTCGGTGGCCTTGATTATACGCTGTAGGAGCTGTACAGAAAATTCGATTGCCCCGAAGAAACTTCGGCGCATTTTTTTTTACTCGTTTTATTTTATTGTTAAGGAACAAAATTTTGAAAATACTAATTAAAATACTGCAACCTTTACTCCTAACCTTCGTAGACCCATGACAGTTAAACGGCTTTTTTTTTTTCTTACAAATATTTTTTATTCTGTTCGTCATTTTCTTATAGGTCATCCTCCAAAATCCTCTTTCGTTAACCTTTACCACATTATTATTATTATTATTATTATTATTATTATTATTATTATTATTATTATTATTATTATTATTATTCAGAAGACAGAACCTATTTACCACATTATTATTATTATTATTATTATTATTATTATTATTATTATTATTATTATTATAGTTGTTCAGAAGACGAACCCTATTCTAACGGCACAAGCCCACAGGGGGCCATTGACTTGAAATTCAAGCTTCCAAAGAATATGGTGTTCATTTGACAGAAGTAACAGATGGCAATAGGAAATCCAGAAAAAGGAGATCAGTTGCTGGAAAAAAAAAATAATGTTTTTGTTAGTATTAGATCTCCAGAATTCCATTCTTCCAGACTCTAAACTCCAGTTCCTGATTTCTCCTTCCTTCTCTGGTTTCTCACTACTTTTGCACATAGCAATCTTCCAGCTATCCGGAAAGGAATCTCTTCTTTTTCCTTCGTACATTTCTGAAGATTTCCTTTGCTGACTCTTATTATCTAATGTTAAACTTTCTCTTTTCCCTCTGTCTCTATTCAGCCATTTCTTTCATTCCTTATTTGTACTAAATTTCATCGCTTGAAAAGACACTAAAGTTTATGTCAGTAAACACTGATATCTCTACGTATGATGCAAGCATGCATGTCTGTTTCTGTAAAAATGCAGGCATGTGTTTATATATATACATACGGCTGTTACTTTAAAAAAATAGGTTTTAGTATTCTGTAAAAGAAAACTGTTGTGCCGGCTTTGTCTGTTCGTCCGCATTTTATTCTGTCCGCTCTTTTTTCTGTCCGCTATTTTTCTGTCCGCCCTCAGATCTTAAAAACCACTGAGGCTAGAGGGCTGCAAATCGGGATGTTGATCATCCACCCTCCAATCATCAAATATACCAAACTGCAACCCTCTAGCCTCAGTAGTTTTGATTTTATTTAAGGTTAAATTTAGCCACATTCGTGCTTCTGGCAACGATATAGGATAGACCACCACCGGGCCGTGGTTAATTTATTTCTTTAAAAGAAGTTCTACCCTCAGTTTAGCTTTAGACGAGGCATAAGAAAATGATTGATGTTACATAGTAAGAAAAACTGTCATAGGAAGTGAAAAGCTGTGCTAAGCATAATTATGATCTTATATCTATACCCATACATAAACACATGAAAGGAACTCCTCATAATACACATCCTCCCGTTTTATATCAGTTATTTATGAGGTGAGGTTGGCAGCCTCATGTCATAACCTATGAGTTTTCAAAGGGCTTATATATATATATATATATATATATATATATATATATATATATATATATTGTGCCCTGAAGATGCGTGAATAAACACGTGAAAGTGCTTGGTAATGAACTTTTGCCTGTCATCTTCCTGTGGTGTTCAAAACTTTATATATATACATAAATATATATATATATATATATATATATATATATGTATATATATATATATATATATATATATATATATATATATATATATATATATATATGTGTGTGTGTGTGTGTGTGTGTGTGTGTACACATATATATTATATACATATATATGCATGTACGTAAATTTCTGACTCACATCAGGATCGAACCCCGGTCTTTCAATTGAAAGGCAAGGGCATTGCCTGCTAGGCCATACAAGTCATAAAAGAAGTTGCAACCTGAATGATACTGCACCCAAGGAATTACCTGGGAAAGCTAACTGCTTGCATACCAGCGTGTTTTCCTCAACTTCCTGACTCAGCAATGACCCAATTGACGGCATTTCATTCGAATTATCCCCTCTGAGTGAACATGATAGAAATAAACATCACACGATCACGTGTGGGACAGAAATAAATTTCTGACTCACATCAGGATCGAACCAAAGGTCTTTCAGTTGAAAGGCAAGGGCATTGCCCACTAGGCCATACAAGTCATAAAAGAAGTTGGAACCTGAATGATTCCGCACCCAAGGAATTACCTGGGCAAGCTAACTGCTTGCATACCAGCGCCCTTGGCTTTCAATTGAAAGACCTGGGTTTGATCCTGATGTGAGTCAGAAATTTATTTCTGTTCCACACGTGATTGTGTGTTGATTATTCCTAATATGTATGTACACACACACACACACACACACACACGTATATATACATACATAATTGTGTATCATTATACATACGACGGACACCTATGTATGTATGTATATATTAAAGTGAAAGAGAGTCAGTCATACAGACAAACCAAATGCAAAAATAATTACGTAACACTTTCGAAGAAAAGAAAACAATACCTATAGTCAGATAAATCAGAGCAAGACTAAGAAGTAGGTGACCAGGAGTGAGGAAGTCATCTCGACCGAAAGAGTCGTCCGCCCAAAACCGGACGGAGTTTTAGCACAGGTGGGAGGATTTAACTCGCGGCTGGAAGAGGTCCAGGAGTTTTATTTTCGTGTTTTTCCTTCTCTTCGTTTCTTCTTCGTAAGGCGATCTCATTTTTTAACCCGGATAGAGGTTTCTTTGTTTGTTAAATTTAAAAGGAAGTGGGAACGTATATCCTCTGATGGATAACGTGAGAGGCGCAAAGCGGTTCGTTTCAATCTTTCCTCTACATCTCTGTCGGCGTGATTTTATCTTTTTGCCGCTACGAAACGTGATGTGACCTTGTTTGTACAAACACCTTATGAAATAGGGGTGCATAGAAATATATTATATAGATTATAACATAACATTAACACCTGAAAGGAACACTGGAATAACTATATTTAAACCTGTCTTTAGCTTTTTAATCTTAAAACATCTCATAAATACTTGGAAATATTATCGAGAGGTAATAATGAAAGAGAAAGAAAATGATCTTAACCCATAAATTTAACAAAGTTAAAATCAAATTTGAATTATATTTTACAAAATAAAAATCAGATTCAAATTATACTGTACACAGTTAATATAAGATTTGAATTATACTATGAATTTAAAGTCAGATTTGAATCTAGATTCGTCCAGTTCTTATTAAACTTTCAATAATGATTACTGAGACTATAAGAAAGATGCCGAGACGAGGAACGAACGCTGAAAACGGAAATAAAAGAATAAACACAAAACAGACTGTTAAGACTACCATTACAGACCTAAAGAAAAAAAAAATGAAAATTGCCTTCGTCGAAAGCGCCACAGGTGTGATATGATTTGCATATGGCGTCTGGAAATCCTCTATCAGGGTTTTCTTTCCCACTTTTTTTTATATATGCAATATGTGCCATGGGATGGAACCATACTCTCTGAGTAATTAGGTTACCACTGACACAATTATTAACACCAGGTGCGAGAGGTGATATACAGGATTGATTTTATGAAATTAAGGCTGTCGAGCCAAGCTCCGGGGAAATTCGGCTATTCGGCGCTCAAGAAAGTTAAAAGCGGGAGTTGGAGTGGCTGGACAGCAAGGTAAAGAGATCCGGAAAACGAAGCAGATGAAGTACAAGGATCTAAAGGCGGAACTGGAATCAAACGCCACGGTTTCTTAAGAAGTAACAGTTAGAGATGCTGGACAGCAAGACTGAAGAAAAGAAGTGGGAATGGAGGTAAAGTAAGAGACTGAAAAATTAGCGTAACTAGTGGTCGAAGGGACACTGCAAACTCCCTTTAGCAATGCCTACAACGCACCACGCGAGATGCATTGAAGGCACTGCCCTCATATAGTGCGAGTGAAATCAAGAGAAATGGCTGGGATGTGTAAGAAAAGGAAACGTCTAGTGATGAATCATAAACAAGATACATGAATGAGTCAAGAGACAGTCTGCATGAGAGAGTAAAATTTCTGACAAAAAAGGAACAAAAATTGCAGACGAGTGAATGGAAATCTGAGAACCACCACTAAAAAGTGGGAAGAAAGCAGACGTCGCACCATATGCAACAGCAGATGTAAAAGGCAGGCAAAAAGATGGAAATAACCGCAGAGAAGGGTCAAAAAATAATACTCGGGGTTCAACCAGCAGTGCCTTGTGCTAGTCTGTTTAACCCTGAGGTTCTTGGCTTGCGAAAGCCCCTTTGGTAAACCGTAAAAGGTGATTGATTGATTGATGGCGTTTCAAGAAAGTGGACTTGGAAATTGAAAAGCTTGAGAAAGCGAAGTTACACCACTAGGAACAAAGCTTGAAGGATGAGAAGTGTAATTATTTGTTACAACTAAAATCAGCGTAGGTATCCTATATGATACGTAAATACGAGTAGAGGACATTAAGTTGCGTAAGAATGCTGGTCTGTACTATAAAATTTTAGCCATTGAAAAGATGGTCCAGGATTGAACTGTGTATTCTTATCGTGCTATAGCAGAAATACCCATGTTCTTAAATTCTTTGTCTAAGATTATAAGAAAACCGAAACTGGATCCCACAAATCACAAAGCACATTGTAAACAAATAAGTAAATGACACCTGACTAATTAAAGGCAACAGGAAGAGTGATGTATATAGTCTCTAACACACCTGTACTCTCACCATAAATGGGTTTGCGAAACAAAATTTAAATTGATTTGAGAATAGCTTTTTTCCTATTCTAGTTTTTAACATTCGAAGGAGACAAAGCGTTCCAAGTCAATCAGTCACTAGGTATTAGGCATCAGTAAGGAAAAAACTCTTAAAAACTAATTTAACGAAAGCGCTGGATATCTAGAAAATGAAACTGCTCGGGCGACAGGTGGCATTAGCAAGGAGAACTCTTTGCAACTCACCAGCCTCAATTATTTTTAGTCTTCCCTAAGAGAAAACTAATGTGCCGGCTTTGTCTGTCCGTCAGCACTTTTTCTGTCCGCCCTCAGATCTTAAATACTGCTGAGGCTAGAGGGCTGCAAATTGGTATGTTGATCACCCACCCTCAAATCATCAAACTTGCTAAATTGCAGCCCTCCAGCCTCAGTAGTTTTTATCTTATTTAAGGTTAAAGTTGACCATAATTGTGCATCTGGCAACGATTTAGGACAGGCCACCACCGGGCCGTGATTAAAGTTTCATGGGCCGCGGCTCATATGGCATTATACTGAGACCATCGAAAGATAGATCTATTTCAGGTGCCTTGATTATACGCTGTAGCGTCTGTACAGAAAACTAGATTGCGCCGAAGACACTTCAGCGCATTTTTTACTCATTTTGTCTCTACATTAGTAGATTAACTGTGCTCTGTCTAAACTATTGCACAGGCTATATCCATGAATTGAGATGTACGGATACCCAAGCATATTGTTGTCTGATGGAGTCCATTCCGATGCGAGATTTCCCCGGGATTGCATAATACAAAGTGTAAGATGCCTCAGGAGCGTGAGAATATATTACGTCCACTCTTCCTCCTCAGTTTGAATAAGAGGTGCAACTGCTCGGAGTCTACTTTAGGCTAAAGAGAAAGTAGCAAGTAGCCTTTTGAAAGGGATGAGTATTGGTGATTAAATTTCACCCATGATATATATACATAAAGGGGGAACTTTCTCTTATCTTTCAGCAAAGCGACGATAGAAAGCAGTGCCAGCGTCGCCCATGAAAAGAAATTTTCATGGCTATATAAGGCCAATGCCCACGCAGCTAGGGTCGAGAGAGGCCAAATAGTATTGAGTCACTTTGGTGGTGTTTGTCACACATAAGCTTCTGGTGAGGTCATTGTCACAGTCCTCACTTGGGTGATAGTGAAATGTCTTTATTTTTTGACAGTCTATTGAAATTTCGTTTACAAAAAACGAGATTTGAAAATGAACAAACTGGAAGGTTGAAATTCAGACTAATGGATAATCCACGGCTAAGTGGTATTGAATATTGCTGGAAAATTTTCTTGACGCCATTAAACTGTGTATAAAACAAACATTTTGTTATACGAAAGAAAACTTTATTTAATTTTTACAGAGTAATTCAATCAGACATCATATTCTTTTTTATCTAAAATTATTCATCCATAGGGCACTATTTTGAAATTCACAAAAAATAAGTTATTTTTATCTAATTCTCCCAATG
>NC_089743.1:44341476-44353976 GCF_040412425.1 Macrobrachium rosenbergii
GACCAACGAGTCTGAAGGTTTCATAATGGCAACCAATCGTTGACCTGTAGGTGCCCAGGGCACGATTATAGAACCTTTAGAATCTTTGGTCTTGGTTATAACAATAGGCAATTAGAAGTTATTGTATAATCAATTTGAGAAACTATTTTTTTTAACCGTGTAACAAAAATTATTAGAAAACCCAATTCGAAGACCTCTGGGAATGTAATTGTACTATACAAGCCCAAAACAGTATAAAACAAGCAAAAAATGAGCCGAAGTTTCTTCGGCGCAATCGAGTTTTCTGTACAGCCGCTACAGCGTATAATCAAGGCTACCGAAAACAGATCTATCTTTCAGTGGTCTCGGTATAATGCTGTATGAGCCGCGGCCCATGAAAATTTAACCACGGCCCTGTGGTGGCCTGGCCTATATCATTGCCAGAAGCACGATTATGGCTAAATTTAACCTTAAATTTAGCCATAATCGGGCTGCAACTTGGTATGTTTGATGATCGGAGGGTGGATGATCAATATACCAATTTGCAGCCCTCTAGCCTCAGTAGTTTTTAAGATCTGAGGCCGGGCAGGAAAAGTGCTGACAGAAAAAAGTGCGGACAGAGTAAAGTGTAGACGGACAAAGGTGGCCGGCACAATAGTTTTCTTTTACAGAAAAATAGAAACCTATTTATTTTAACCGTGCAACAAAAATTATTGGAAACCCCAATTCAAAGAAGACCTCTGAGAATTAAATATTACTATACAAGCCCAAAACAGTATAAAAATTGTAGACACATTTAGATCTTTAGTAAAACTGAAGGGAATAACACCTAGTAACAGTCTGTAGGTCTATTAATATGGACGGCGCCTTCTTTTGGAATAAATACATGAACAACTAAGTGAAGTCTTGCGTCGTAATATGTAGCCATAAAAACATATCTCCTTTTCGTTATGAGAGAGAGAGAGAGAGAGAGAGAGAGAGAGAGAGAGAGAGAGAGAGAGAGAGAGAGAGAGAGAGAGAGTGATCATAATAACAACTGTATTGTCATTATTATCATTGCTAAAGTATAGTTGTTTCTTCTATCATCATTATTACAATTCTCCTTATTTAATTGACTTCATTTCAATTATTATTATTGCAATTCTGAAAACGTAGTTTCCTGCCTTTCTCTTTACTCTCGATGAACCACGCGAAGAAGAAAATAAAATGCCACTGCCCGAAAGAGACTAACTGTTCATTACCTATTCTTTTCTATGAGACTCTGCCAATATATTAAAACTCTTTGTATGCAATCAAATCCCAATAACAGAATTACAGTTGGCAAGTTTAATTGGAAAACAGCTCGGTAATATGTTTAACTGCCATGCTAATTTAACCCTAAGAGAGCGTTTGGCTCCATAAGATGTTATTTTGCGAATACTGTTTGCAAGAAGTCTCATTTTCGGATGAGGTGAAGTTACTTGTCCCATGCACTACCAAATGGATGTTCAGTTGGCATCAGGGATAAAAATGTGACAATGAGCAACGACATATTCATACTTTAACTATTGAGTAGAGGGGTGAACCCTGGCACAGACAATTTTTGTAACATTTTATACATAACCTGTCTATTTGTCAGTTCTCATGATTCTTTATTTTCTTTACATATATAGATGCATACATATTATACACACACATATGTATATATATATATATATATATATATATATATATATATTTATAAATCATAAAAGGTACAAGTGTGATGATGATACTTGATTTTCAATCAATTGTTTCAAAAAGGTACAAGCGTGATGATTATACTAATATATACATATAATTGTTTTATATTTTCCTTACGTGGCTGGAGCTTATCCGTATATATATATATATATATATATATATATATATATATATATATATATATATATATATATATATATATATATATATATATATATATATATATATATATATATACCTTTACCCATCTATTCTGAAATTAACAGACCGTCCCACATCCGTCTTAGAACCACACTCTCGAAATAAACAAGAGAATGTGATATGTCCCACCGAGCATCATTTGTTTCACATCATCTGCGTCACGAACTTTCATCTAGGGGGGAAAGGGGGAAGGGGGAAGGGGAGGGGGCGAGGGATTACGCACCTTTTCACTTCTCGGTTTATATCCGGCTGTCTTTCTCTGCCGGATATGTGTGTGTGTGCTCCTGGACCTCCCTTTTCTTTCTTTCTTTCTTTCTCCCGGATTCCCGCCAGATCTCGCTCTGGAAGGACCAGGAACGCTATCCAGACATTACGCTGGAACGTCGCCGTCAACTGACTTCTTCTTGATTAATGAACGCCCAGCTCTCTGCCTTCCTTCTCATGTGTCTCCGTTCTTCTTCTTCCTCTTCTTCCAATCTCTTATCTGGTCGATCACCTTCTCTTTTACCTCCCCGTCTTCTTCTTCTTCTTCTTCTTCTTCTTCTTCTTCTTCTTCTTCTTCTTCTTCTTCTTCTTCTTCTTCATATTACACTTCTACCCTTTACTCTTTCTCTTCCAGTTCTCGTATGTCGTCGACCACTTCATTTTTGACTGCAGCCAGTCTACATTAGTATCTCCTTTTTCCTCCTCCTCCTCCTCCTCCTCCTCCTCCTCCTCCTCCTCTTCTTCTTCTTCTTCTTCTTCTTCATATTACACCTCAACTCTTTACTCTTCCTCTTCCAGTTCTCGTATCTGGTCGACCACTTCTTCTTTGACTCTAACCTGTCTTCTCAAACATTTGTATTCCCTTCCTCCTCCTCCTCCTCCTCCTCCTCCTCCTTCTTCTTCTTCCCTCTTCTTCTTCTTCTTCGTCATAATACACCTCTACCCATTACTCATTCTCTTCCAGTTCTCGTATCTTGCCGAGAACTTCGTCTTTGACGCCAGCTCGTCTTCTCCAACATTTCTCCTCTCTTCTTTTTTTTCTTCCTCCTCGTCCTCCTCCTCCTTATTTTTCTTCTTATAATTCTTCTTCTTCTCCTTCTTCTTCTTGCCTCTTCAGCTCCTCCTACTTCTGACGTCAGTCTTAGACAACTTTCTCCGTCGATGGCGTTTTTGCTGCCCGGGGCGCTCTCTACCCCGATGTTACAACTCTCTCTTTTTCCACCACGCTCTCTTTGTCTCTCCGCCCATCTGTCTATCTTTCTGCCCGTCTGTTCGGTCTGTCACTGGTTCATATACTCGCTGACAACGGCTTAGATCTGTAAAAGGCCCTGGTTAATATTCCTTATTCTCTCGTTGCTGGCTGTTTGTAAGAGTCGTGCCTGGATTTCTTAAGAAAATCTAGAATCTTAAGAATGACAGTTTTTTTTTATTTTCTGTAAAAGAAAACTATTGTGCTGGCTTTCTGTCCGTCCGCACTTTTTCTGTCAGCCCTCAGATCTGAAAAACTGCTGAGGCTAGAGGGCTGCAAACTGGTATGTTGATCATCCACCCTCCAGTCATCAAACATACCAAATTGCAGCACTCTAGTCTCAGCAGTTTTTATTTTATTTAAGGTTAAACTTAACCATAATCGTGCTTCTGGCAACGATATGGGATAGGCCACCACCGGGCCGTGGTTAAAATTTCATAGGCCGCGGCTTATACAGCATTATACCGAGACCACCGAAAGACAGATCTATTTTCTGTGGCCTTCATTATACGATGTACAGAAAACTTGATTCAGTCGAAGAAACATCGGCGCATTTTTTACTTTCATATGTTTGTGTTTCTCTCTCTCTCTCTCTCTCTCTCTCTCTCTCTCTTGGAGAGCGTTGCACCTTTCAACAGTAGAACAGACCAAAGTTAGAGATAGGTGACTTGCAAAATTTTGCTGTTACTGCTAATATTAATCTGGTATTTCCACACTGGTCTCGTGGATGGCGTATATAATAAGTCCTCACGTGAAAATAAATGAAGGAGGTACCAAGACTTTCAACTTTCATTCCAAAGAAAACAACATACAGAAGAAAGCAATATGGGGTCACAGATAACAATAAAACATGTCAACAAGCTGTGTAAGAATGGAAACAACATTCTTCAAAATGAAAACATACTTAGTGGAAATATGCAGTTACTACCTTCTTCTTTTATTTTCAGGTGAGGACTTATTATACTAATATCAATGAAAACTGTGAAGAACTATAATGTTTTTTAAAGATGAGGAGAAAGGAAGACCCTTCTTGGAGCATAAATCTTGGTATATTTCTATGCCAAGATTAACACTCAAGAAATTAGTCTTCCTTTATCTCTGCTAATATTAGTAATAAGGATAACAGTAGCAATGACATGATAACATAATTCAAGGGTTTGTATATGATATGGAAAACCTGATGAGGGGGACGGCTCTATTACTGAACTGTATATGACGAAAAAAACTGATAATTTTCAGTTCCTCAGCCTCATTCTCTATGCCTTAGTTAAAGCTTGATAGGTCGGATTTGCCTCCTAAACTAATAATAATAATAATAATAATACTTCTTTTAACGTGCTTTTTTCCCATTTTTTGTATGGTAATAATAATAATAATAATAAAATAAAATACAATAATAATAAGTAATAAAATAATAATTAATAATAATAATATATATATAATAATAATAATATAAATCCACAATGGTGTAATATATATATACATTATAAATATATATATATATATATATATATATATATATATATATATATATATATATATATATATATATATATATATTTATATATATACACACATGCATATTTTCATTTAGCCTACATCACTGTGGGTTTATTCACAATTTTTGTCACCCAATAATAATAATAATAATAATAATAATAATAATAATAATAATAATAATAATAATAATAATAATAATAATAATAATAACAGCGAGAAGGCATACGAACAGTAGACTGAAGACCAAGTAAATAACGAATAGCTTCCCCGTTTCTTGTTTACTTGATTTTCAATCTTTTTTAGCTACTTTCCTTTGCTATTATCATTATTATTATGATCATCAATGAAAGAAACATCATCTGAAATTTCAATGACGTCCCTGCAATGAAAACAAACAAACAAACAAAGAAACGACGACGGAAAGTTATTGAGGGAACATACACCTTCCCTGGGGAAACGAGAAACGCCGACATATATTTCACCAGGCTTGGGAAATAATGATTTCCCTCGCCTTATGGTGAACTGCACTGACGGTCATAAGCTGTCGGGATTTCTGACGAAACTGGGGGAGAGGGAAAAACGAGAGGCACAGGCCTCAGAAGCGGGGTGGTGGTGTAGGGTGTTGGAAATTACACCGAGAGAAAGTTGTTAAACTAGAAACACCATAAACTACACTCGCATACACACACACGCACACTCTCTCTCGCTGGAAGCAAGGCGAAAACGGCCGGATATTTTGTTAAAGGAGCCGCGGTAACTGAAGCTCCCGATGACGACGGAAGTTCTCAAAACAAGACTGGCGTATCCCGGGGCGTAGAAGGTCTGTTTTCTTCGGTCGTCGGCGTCTTCTTTTTACTTTCGATCATATGGTCCATCATCCGGCTGAGTTGCAAGCCGATCACTCGATCAATGACCAGGTCCGCTCCGCGTGCGGGGGCTTAGTCACGTCTTCAGTAATTCTTAGATTTGAAAACTGACGAAAATCACGCTTTTCTTGGCCGAGGAACCGCCTGGGAAATGTGGAGGTTAGTAATTACGGCAGTAGTGTATTATTTTATTCTAGATTTCATTTCTGTGTTTTTATGATCCATTTCGTTTCAAAGACATTCTGATGTTCTTAGAGTATCACCTGTTTGTTTGTTTTCAGTTCAGAACTACACAATGATGTTATATTTCCCTTGAACGCTTAACGACTCGATAAATTATTACAACATTGTGAGTAAGTTCATTCACACCCCCATCGCCCCTATTACAAGAAGGATTATCTCTCTCTCTCTCTCTCTCTCTCTCTCTCTCTCTCTCTCTCTCTCTCTCTTTACTTGTTAATCTGTAATCAACGTCAAGAAAATGCTCTCTCGCTTTCTTTGGATATTTTTTCCAAAAGGTATGTTTTCTCTAACTCTGCTTTCTGTGCATAACTTTCATTAAAAGAGAGGAAGAAAGAGGGACTGTTGTTTACACAAAAAAGAGGATTCTCTCTCTCTCTCTCTCTCTCTCTCTCTCTCTCTCTCGTTGCACACATCTCATCCAAAATGGCTATAGAATCCTCTGACTGATAGTTCTCCCAGACTCTCTCCCAGGTCATAGCAAAGAGCGACAGCAAGAAAGTAAGTTATTTCCAGGGGTGACTCACCGCGGGTCAGGTCAGATCCCAGGGAGAGAAAGCTGACTGAGAGAAGGTGGGTCTGTCTTCATCATCATCATCATCATCTTCATAGCTTGCAAAGAAAATGCGCTGAGAAGGAACTGCGCTCAGAATGAGTTGCGCTTAGAAGGAACTGAAGCTGAGAAGAAACTACATTAATGAGAGAAAGAACTCTGCTGAGAAGGAATTGCACTGAGAAGGAACTGCCCTTAAAAGGAACTGCATTAAGAAGAAACTGTGCTGAGAAGGAATTGCACTGGGAATGAACTACGCTTAGAAGGAACTGCTCTAAGAAGGAACTGTGCTTAGAGGGCAGTGCACTGAGAAGGACCTGCGATTAAAAGGAACTGTCCTGAGAAGGAACTGAGCTAAAAAGGAACTGTGCTTAGAAGGAACTGTGCCGATAGTGATCTGTGCTCAGGAGGAACTGATGAACTGCACTTAGAAGGAACTGGGCTCAGAAGGAACTGCACTCAGAAGGAACTGGGTTCAGAAGGAACTGCATTCAGAAGGAACTGGGCTCAGAAGGAGCTGCACTTAAAAGGACCTGTACTGAGAGGGAACTGTACTAAAAAGGAACTGTGCTTAGAAGGAACTGTGCTGAGAATTAACTGTGCCCAGAAGGAAATGTGCCGAGAAGGAACTGCCCTCAGAAGAAACCTGCGCTGAGGGGGAACTGCAGTGAGAAGGAACCGTGCTTAGAATGAACTGTGCTCAGAAAGAAGTGCACTTAAAAGGAACTGCGCTGAGAAGGAACTGCACTTAGAAGGAACTGCTCCAAGAAAGAACTGCTATAAGAAGGAAGTGCACTGAAAAGGAACTGGGCTTAAGAGGAACTGTGCTGGGAAGAAACTGTGCTTAGAAGGAACTGTGCTGAGAATTAATTGTGTTCAAGAGGAAGAGTGATGAGAAGGAAATGGTCTCAGATGAAACTGCGCTGAGAAGGAACTACCCTAAGAAGGAACTGGGTTTGTGAAGAAACTGTGCTCAGAAGGAACTGTGTGCTCTTTAGGAACTGCCCTGAGAGAGAACTGCTTTAGGAATAAACTGACAACGACAGAAATATTAATGACGTTTTTCTTAAGTCTAATAAGCGTTGCCGTCTTTCCTTTATTATTTATCTCTTCCTTAACTTGTTTGGGCGTTGTTTTCCATTTGTTGTCTTTCCTGAAGTGCATCTTTCTCTATTAGTGTGGTTTTCATTTTGTTTGTTTGTTTGTTTCCTGTTTACCTAATATATCTTCTTTTAAATTCGCTCATTAGATTAACAGAGGATATTTACTTTTTTTGCACAATTTACATTCGAATACTTCTGAATAATAATAATAATAATAATAATAAATAATAATAATAATAATAATAATAATAATAATAATAATGAATTTATATTCTAATACTTCTGAATAATAATAATAATAATAATAATAATAATAATAATAATAATAATAATAATAATAATAATAATAATAATAATAATAATAATAATAATAATAAAAATAATAAGACATCTATATGTCATTCATAAACTTTACCATTCCAGGAATGTCACAATGTTAAAATGGTTCCTAAAGGTCATCGCTCCTGAATCCAGGAAACAATTTGAAATCTTTAGTGAAAATCTCCCAGCGATTACCTTAGCGACATACCTGCATCCGTTTCCTTTTTACGACTTTTCCTCCCACTGATCGTGACCTCGTGACCTTGAAAACGTATCATCGTCGTAGCCGTCAGAGCGATGCAAGCAGGTGACAATGGAGGGCATCTTTCGAAGAGAAAGTATATTAAAAAGTACATTAAGAGAACGGACGAAAATGCCGACGACAAACTTGTCAGCAGTTTTTTGGCAAAGCTGAAATCTTGGATCAAGAAGTCATGATCCAGGTCCACCTGCCGTCAGGGCAGCTTGCACCTGCTGGGTGACCTCCCCCATTCCAAAAAAAAAAAAAAAAAAAATCCCAAGTTCCTCCGAGATTATTCAAAGCATCAGAGCAAGATCCCAGAGTAGACGGCTGAGACCTGACGCATGTCAAGTGATTTACTCGACAAAAGACCCCGTAATTGCTCCCGGGTAATGACGCAGACACGGAAGTGACAAGAACGCGGAAGAAAGTTCATGAGATTTAAAGAGCGTAAACAAAAAAAGTAAAAAATGCGCCAAAGTTTCTTCGGTGCAATCGAGTTTTCTGTACAGCGTATAATGCTGGACGAAACTCGCAGCCACGGCCCATGAAAATCTCAGTCTCGGCCCATGAAACTTTCAGCCACGGCCCGGTGGTGGAATGTATTGTTAATCATAGCTAACTTTAACCTTAAATAAAATAAAAACTACTGAGGTTAGAGGGCTGCAACTTGACCTGTTTGATGACTCGAAGGTGGATGACCAACATACCAATCTGCAGCCCTTCTAGCCTCGGTAATTTTGAAGATCTGAGGGCGGACAGAAAAATTGCGGACGGACAGACAACGCCATCACAATAGTTTTCTTAAAAAAAAAAAAAGGAAAATTTACTTCGGAAAGTAAGACGTATGTTGGGATACAGTGTAGCTCTTTTGAAATCGCTTGATCGGACGTTGTAATAGAATTGTTAGTGGTATTAATTGTCATGAATATCGGAGCCGAGAATAAAATAAAAAGTAGGCGAAAAACTTGGATGGCAGGGGAAAAGAGAGAGAGAGAGAGAGAGAGAGAGAGAGAGAGAGAGAGAGAGAGAGAGAGAGAGAGAGAGAGAGGTTAGAGAATTATAGGATGGAGGAAGAAGTGATGTTAATGCAGAGTATATTTCTTATGGCGTGTTTAGAAACAATGGGCAGTAATGAACTGCCATGATAGAACCCCCAAGGGTAATTAACCAGTTCATTAACTGATCATTAACCCTGCTTGACTCGACATGTAAAAAGTGGGAGGAGCTAGTCTGGCAGGTGTTACACCTTTCACCTTGAAACAACTGGATGGAGTAGAAAATTAAAACCTATGGAACAGAGAAAAACTTCTATTTAACTGAACGAAGAGAAAGAGCTTTAGACTAAACAGTTTTATTTGATTCGTGTGTCGCCAAGAAAAGAGAAACGGATCAAGTATGAGAGAAGCGTACAAACACTGGCAGTGAAAGTCTCTAGGAAGCACAAATGAAGCTTAATGACTGTTCTGTGGCAATACAACACCAAATTTCTTAACAGCAGACCAAGTAGCCTGGATGAAATTACCTCTCAAGGACAATATGAAATAACTCGTATATCCAAAACAAAGGATAAATGTAGAGAAAGACTAGAAGTACATATAAAGAGAAACAGAGAATCAGTACTTTTGAAGAAGGGGAGTTGACAAAATTGCAGGGTTCTTAAAGCTATATAAGAGAAATCTGAGATTTGAGGCGAGAAGCAGAGTAAGGCTCTAGGACGTGAATGTAGAAGAATGTTGGCTTGGCGAACCAGCAGGAAGATCACGTATGGAATATGAGGTGAGTTGCTAATGTTTGTGATAAATAAAAGTTATACACTTCAAAATATATATAGAGGCTAGATGGGGTTGTAAACAATGAATAAACCTTTGCATGGAATGTTTGGGCAAAAGAGCCCTGTGTCAGACTTGAAAATACTTCAGAGATTTCACGAACTGATCTGATCAAAAATCTTTAAAATGACGCGGAAACTATAACCAAAATACACGTAAAACGAAAGAAAACTCCTGCAGCAAATTTCTTCTTAAAGAGTATTAGAAATTCCAGACAGACAGTGAAACTCAAGATGTTGATCAAGGTGAATGTGAGAAATTCATGCGAGTCTGTAAAGTCACTGATATTATCGATTTATGAGCTACAGTGGACAACTTATTTTTTTCTTAATTAGTTGATCTACGAACGATTTTAAAATACAAAGCCATAATTACTTCAGAGACAATGAAGCAAAAAACAAGCGCTGGAGTATCAGTCAAACCAGTTGTTTTGTCAACTGTGAGAGGGGCAAGGGACTTTGCTGCTTAAACAACAATGGGGAAAGTTAGGAAGGTACAGAATTAAAAAAAAAATGTTAACAATAGCATTTTGTTTAATAAGTAAGCCAGCTGGAAAAAAAATGTTGGTGGAAGAAGTTACTGAAGTAATAGATCACAAGAGCAGGGGAAAAGAAAGGAAAAGAAATTGAACTGGGGAAATTTTTACATATTCTATTAACATGAAAAGCTGTTGGAGAAACAATGTCTGTTTTACTCCAACTACAAAAACAAAATTACAGAATTTTCTTGAAATTCCAATATTTGATCAAAACCTTATCTATCTATCTATCTATCTATCTATCTATCTATCTATCTATCTATCTATCTATCTATCTATCTATCTATCTATCTATCTATCTATCTATCGGTCTATTTGTTCATTTATTTATTTATTCATTTTAGCTGGAGGCAAGTTTAAGACATGAAATTTTCTCTTAATAAAATTAGTACTTTTTAATCAGAACGATCTCTTGATGACCTAAGTTAAAAAAAAAAAAAAGTTCTGGATGACTGATGTGGTTGCTCGCTGGAGTGGATAAACCGAAGTAAAGTACTTCAGTCGAACTTTTTCCGGAGAGAAAGTTTTAATGAGAGAAAGAGGCTCGCTTCCCAGCCAGTGAGAATATGACTGCTTCTAGAAGCCAGAAGCCATGTGACAGTCACCTCAGGATTTTATGATATGACGTAATAGTCATTTTAAAATTTATCGTTTTACAAGGCAGAAAACCGAGAGAGAGAGAGAGAGAGAGAGAGAGAGAGAGAGAGAGAGAGAGAGAGAGAGAGAGAGAGAGAGAGAGTTATGGTAGAATTAAGAGAGATCCATATATTACCACTGTTCTTTAAATAAATGACAGAGAGAGAGAGAGAGAGAGAGAGAGAGAGAGAGAGAGAGAGAGAGAGAGAGAGTAGGAATATAAGAGAGATCCATGTATTAAACTTGTAGCTGTACCTACAGTAAGTTCTTCAAATAAATAAATGAGAGAGAGAGAGAGAGAGAGAGAGAGAGAGGATAAACATTAAGAACCATTTTAAAGAGTTTCTTCCTTTCCAGTAAGTCAGGAAGCCGATCAGGACCATAAAATTCATTGACAGAAGAAGTGACATGTCACAGACTAAGCAACAGAACTTGGAAGAAAGAGACATTTCTGAATTAAACTGAAAAGCAAAGAAGAAAGTACAAACGCTGAATACATTATTGAGACAACCACCAGAAGTTTTTGGTTCTTAACGATCTGGTCCACCTCGATTAAAAGACAAGAAACCTCATTTACCTTGTATAAATGACTGTGGGTAAGCAAGAGAAATTTTATGGCACTTAGAGCAAAGTTTCTTTTAGTCTAGAACTCTTATGCAGAACATCAGTTCTGGAACCAAGTCAAGAACTCCGAGAAGTACAGGTTCTCATCTTCGGCTGGATGCAGCCCATTACCTCAGGAATCCTTCGTACCCTGAATTGAGGGGAGGGGGTCCTTGAGTCCATATTGAATGCTAAAAGTGAAACACGAGAGAGGACCTAATTATCTAATGGCGGAGAAAGGAGTGGGATCACCAAACGCCCCCAGTATAATGTTTCTTGTGTTATATTCTTTTGAATATGTGACAAGCCATAACAGTATACTGTCTGTTTTATTCCAACTGCAAAAAAGAATATTTGGAAGTCCATTAGTAACTTGTACTTGAATTTTCACTTACAGTTTATTGATACATACATACATACATACATACATACATACATACATACATACATACATACATACATACATACAATATAATCTAGATTTTACTAAAACTATAGCGTCCTGTATCTTGTTCTAAAATAAATAAATCGAAATAATCTGCAGTTCTAAGAAAAATCATACGTACATACATATAAAATTTCAAATTTGAAATTATAGCGTACTGTGCCACATTAGGATAAACTAAATAAAGTCCGAGTTACCTGCAGTTTTACCTAAAAGTCATACATACACACATACATAAATTTTGCTAAGAATATGGTATTCTATATCATCCTAATTCTCAATAACCTGTATTCTGGAACAAAATAGACATACATAATACATACACAAATACAATCGAAATTTTACTTAAAAGCACGGTGCCACGTGCCATCTTTAAATTTAACAACATAATTTCGAAATAACCTGTCTGTTTAATTAAAAAATCGTACATATATACATACGTACATACATACATATATACATACATAGATACATACATATATAAGT
>NC_089743.1:44361476-44383976 GCF_040412425.1 Macrobrachium rosenbergii
GTAACTATTTTTGATTCTAAAATAAGAGGTAAGCAGTTGTTCTTTTAGTATACTTTAAACCAAACTTTGCAAGCTAATCCTCCCCCTTCAGGGGCGGTACCCCTGAAGTGGGGAGGATCTCCTTTTGGCATACAGTAGACTTGTCTACTGTATGTCAAGAGGGGGGCTTGCTTGTACACACACACACACACACACACACACACACACACACACACACACACACACACACACACACACACACACACACACTTACACAAAAAACAAACAACCTACTTGGTAAGTTTAACCTTTTATTGCTCTTAGGGAATGCAACTTTCATGCCTTTGAAATTCTAAGGGCCAAATAAAAAAATTCTTGAGTTAACGTAGTAATTTACTTTGGTAGGCTTTTGTTTTAAGTTCTGAATGTGTATCAAAACTATGGAAACTATCCTTAAGTGAATTTTACTAATTTTAAATGTTTAAAGTTACTCTTTTGATTGATATTAGAGGAATATTAATTACTAAGTCACAAAACTATTAATACAAATCAGATTTGATAAAGTTTCTAAAACTTAATAACTGGTACAAGGTTTTATTTCTTAATTCAAGGTGATCAAAAATTTCCCAAGGTCCTAGATTTTCAAAATAATTGGCACTGAATATTACCTAACCAGTATTGGTGACAATAGCTAACGAAATCATTCTTTCAGGTTCTGCTGCTCGGAACAGTGAATGCAACAGTCCTCTAAAAGCTGTTTCTAGACCTGAACACATTTCGAACCACCTTGCCCAAGATTGCCAGTGAAGATATGCCAAGCTGAAGGCGACAAGAGCACTGTAATAGCAAGGATTCAGTTACCATTGAACAAACCTTTAGACAATTCGAACCACCTTGCTTAAGACTGGAAGACACCTAGTAAGTTTGTGCCTGAAGCAGATGAGATGGTTTACTGATGATAGTTGGATCTATAAATGTTATCAATAAATTCCAATAAAAATTTCTTAGTTTTTAAGACCTGTGATTTTACTCAATTTTAAGTCTTTCAAGTGTACATAAGATTTTTTTTTTATGAAGTTTTTGGGATCTGTACGTATTTTAGTCTATGCACATATACAAATAGTTTTATGAAGTTAGTTTTCAGACTTAAGTTATTACTCTATTTTAGCCTAAAGTGTAATGCTATTCAAAAAGGCTGCTTATGAAGTTACTTCACATACTAAAGTAAAGTGTACATATCACACAAATACGATTTTTACGTTTTTGCAGATCTAAGATTTTAGTCCACTCTATTTTAGTCCACTCGATTTTAGTCGAAAGTATAGTATATATTATATAGATGGGATTTTCATGAAGTCTATCAAATATGATTTTGTCGAAAGTGTACATATATACAAATAGTTTTAGGAAGTAGTTATTAAAGGATTATTTGGTTGCAAAAATAAACCGAAATTGAGGCACTTGCAAATCCAGTTAACATGAATCAATAACTGGCTGTCAATGTAAAGTTTCCAGTGTTAACGTAGTAAAATAAACTGATTAACAGAGCGAAGTCTATATATAAAACTGATTAACAGAGCGAAGTCTTTATATAAAACTGATTAACAGAGCGAAGTCTTTATAACTCAATTCAATTTTCTAATTGAGTTTAAATTCCTTGGGTATTTCTTAAAGAGCATGTAGAACCTTAGCGTCCATATTCGTATGCTTTAGGGCTTAAATAAATGTCAACTATGTAATCGGTTTGGTCTAGCTGTGAATAATCTTCGGTTAACTAATAAGATCTCGAATAAGGATATGGGGAAGGAGTTTGGTCTAACTTTGAATAAATAATCTTCGGGTAACTAATAAGATCTTGAATAAGGATATGGGGAAGGAATAAGGTAGTTAGAACAATTGCACCAAAATCTTAAACACCAGGGAGAGCTATGCCAAAGGGAGATAACCGCCAAGAACAGGTAGTTAACTGCCACCGGTCCTAGTGCTTGGCCTTTGGCTTAAACTCTATATACCATTCCATTTTAACTATTATCCATGCTGGTGCAGTAACATGAGCTTAAAGGCTTGACTCTTGGGGGTGTGGCGATTTGTTGCAAGGTAATGCTTACGTTGTCTTGGCTGTTGCTCCCTGTAGATGATACTAATTTGGCGTCCCTTCAACCGCTACTACTGTACGTTGCTTTCTGCCCCTAATATCTATACATAGCCACTTGTCATTCGGATTCGGGCGACTTCTTGAGTCTCTCTCTCATTAAGGAAACGATCTTTGGGGTGGTAAGTGTGGTAGTAACTCAATGTTAATATTCGTCGAAAGACCTTTGTTTCCGTTACGAAGCCGATTCAGTGTTGAACGTTTTTGTCGTAAGGTCAGTGATTTCATATGAGTTTTTTTATTTAATTTTCTCTCTCTCTCTCTCTCTCTCTCTCTCTCTCTCTCTCTCTCTCTCTCTCTCTCTCTCTCTCTCTGGGGTGAAAGATAATTTAAGAAGTCACTTAAGCACCCGAAGGCAGGCCGTATACAGTGCTCATTGTATTAAGGAGCTGCTGAAATAAAATGGAATAGTTTGTTGTTGAAATAATTTCGTGAAGGTTATCTGTAAACTAATTATCCTTACTGCAGTCTGTCGCTTATCACTGGTGTTCGAATCTCCTTATTGGCTGATATTCCCCTTGTTAAAATATGCATACATAATCTTTCTCGCATCCTTTACTTTGCACCTGCTTGTACAGCATCCAGTTGATAGATATGAACTTCTTAGGGGGTCACTGCAAATTTAACGATTACCCTTATATTGGAGGTCCCGTAAGGAGGGGTGGGAGGTAGGGCCGTCAGTGCACCTCAGCTGCGGTGCACTGTAGGCATTACTTAGGTTCTTTGCAGTGTCCCTTCGGCCCCTAGCTGCACCCCCTTTCATTCCTTTTACTGTGCCTCCATTCATATTTTTTGTCTTCCCTATTACTTTCCACACTCTTCTAACAATTGATAAGCCCTTTGTTGGCCGAGTTGGTTGAGCTTCAGACCGTCATTCGATGGGCCGGAGTTCGATTCCCGCCGCCGGCTGATGAAGAGTTAGAGGAATTTATTTCTGGTGATAGAAATTCATTTCTCGCTATAATGTGGTTCGGATTCCACAATAAGCTGTAGGTCCCGTTGCTAAGTAACCAATTGGTTCTTAGCCACGTAAAATAAGTGTAATCCTTCGGGCCAGCCCTAGGAGAGCTGTTAATCAGCTCAGTGGTCTGGTAAAACTAAGCTATACTTACTTACTTTTTCTAACAATTGATTCACAGTGAACCGGGAGGTTTTCCTCCTGTTACGCCTTTCAAACCTTTTGCTGTCAATTTCCGTTTCAGCGCTGAGTGACCTTTGGCCTAAATTTGATATTCACTTCAATTAAGTTCCTTCAGCAATTGTCATTACCGGCTCTCCCACGTAATTATACTGAAATCACTCCATCCATTAACGCATTAAACAACCATGAAGACATAAAGAGGTCTTGTTGTGGACCCACATCCAACTATGAATCTCTTTCTTTTCGCGAGGGAAAACTTAAGGTACTATTTCCCCTTCATGATTTAGGGTAAGGAATGCATAAATAGCTTTGTATCAATACATATACAGCATATGTGTATGTATAAATATGTATAATAGACATAAACATATGTGTGCTTGGGTATGTGTATATGTTTGTGTGACGGGCAACTGCGTTATCTAATTAATAGATATACACATATATATATACAGGACAATTTAGGTCGAAGGCCAAGCGCTGGGGCCTATGAGGTCATTCAGCGCTGAAGGGAAAATTGCGAGCAAGAGGTTTAAAAGGTGTAACAGGAGGAAAACGTGGCTGTTACACTATATAAACATTGTTAGAAGAGGGTGGAAAATAAGATGGAAGAAAGAATATGAATGGAGGTGCAGTAAAAGGAATGAAAGAGGTTGCTGCTAGGGGCCGAAGGCACGCTGCAAAGAGCCTTTAGTAATGCCTACATTGCACCGCGTGAGGTGCACTGATGGCCCTACTCCACTACAGAGTTAATTTTAATGTATTTTTGCTCTTTGCAGGTTGCGGCGGGCACTCGTCACTTCTACGCTGCAGGTTCGGAAAATGGTAGTTTTAATCAGCTGTCGAGTACTACGATCTTTTGGTCTGTACTCTATACAAAATCATGCCGAATTAAGTGCATCGCATTACACGCTAAAATGTTTTGTGTTATAATTACTGGGATTCTGGTAGCTAAGGCACTGCATGTCATTGAATTGCTGTAAATATTTAACAGGTCATAAAGTAGTCGAACAAAAGACAATTGTTAGAAAGGTTGTCTATCTGTTGAAGTAGGGGGTTCATTAAGGTAAGGAAGTACCGTAGGTATACGTTAACTTACGTAGTTATCTGTTTGTATATATTTATGTATACACATATATGCATATCCCCATATATAAATCTATGTATATATATGTATTAATGCAATATATATATATATATATATATATATAATATATATAATATATATATATATATATATATATATATATATATATATATATACATACGTTAAATCTACGTATTAATGCAATATATATATGTATATATATATATTATATATATATATATATATATATATATATATATATATATATATATATATATATATATATATATATATATACGTTAAATCTACGTATTAATGCAATATATATATGTATATATATATATATATATATATATATATATATATATATATATATATATATATATATATATATATTTTATTCAGTCCTCATCATAGGTGGGCTAATCCTGGGTGAGATAGGCATGGGGATATGGAAGGGCAAGGCACATTATATGGATTCTTTATTCACTAGCGACGTATCGAGACAGAGTCCCATCTTCAGGCTAAAAGCAGAAAATAAATATTAACATTAATCCAAAACACATTTAAGAAAAGAAAGCGTAAAACAATGGTGAATTTATAAACAATTAAAAAATTTTTTTTGTAAAATTACGAGTTAAAAACTCAAAGAATGAGGAAAACCTTCCCTGTACGATGGTAGTGCCGCCAGTGCACCTCATACGGTGCACTGTAGGCATTACATAAGGTTCTTTGCAGCGTCCCTTCGGTCCCTAGCGTTAACCCACTTTCATTCCCTTTACTCTACTTACATACATTCCATTTTACTTTACACCCTCTCCTAACAATGTTTCATAGTGCAACTGCGAGGTTTTCCTCCTGTTACACCTTTCAAACCTTCTACTGTAAATTTCCGTTTCAGCGCTGAATGACCTTATAGGTCCTAGTGCTTGGCTTTTGGCCGAAATTCTATATTCAGCCAATCAATCAACACCTTGCTCAAGCGGGGTCATGCCAGCCCGTGTCAAGACGGTGGAAAAGTCAAGAAGAGCCAAACAACAGAGTGACGTTGCTTTATGTTAATTACAAGGGTACTGAGGTGGTACGGTTAATTGCCAAACTTTCAAGAACGACGAGCTCTGGTGTTCATATGATGATGTCATGATAACCTTAAAGTTATTATAATTTATGTTTGTAGTAAGGATTCTGGCGTGATTCCTGATATTTGATTGTTCCGAGCTGGATTATTTGCTGCCCGTTCGGCAACTTACACCTTTGTGAGCATCGCATCTCACCTTAAGCAACAGGCTCGTACTTCCTATGTAGGTCTGCAATTAAATAAATCCACGACACCAGACTGCATGAAGGGGGGCAACTTCTCTTTGTGTTTTAGGAAGCCACCGATAGTTCTGGGACTGACATAAGTGAATCTGGCAGCAACTGCTGGAAAGTGGTGATTCAAGATTTTCTTGAGAGAGGGTAAAAACTTCTTACCATGTATGTAAGTCAATTTGACGTTAATATCCTAGTTTCTGTGTCAAATACACTACACCAGGTGGATGAAAAAAAGTAATTGATAATTTTATTGGCATATTTAAAAAATAGGTCCGACGAGTAACAACAGTTGTTAGTAAAAAATCCCTCAAGAAATTTTATTTCATCATGGAATAATTTTCAACTCGATGTTAGGTTTACACCCTGAGGATGAGTGTTGACAAAGCATTTAATTTAAAATTATAAAAACAAAAACTAAAAATTCAGGCTAAGGCCGGTAAAAGTAGGTTTCCCGTAGATGGTCATGTTAAAACAGTTATTTTTTACTAAGTACCATTGTATCTAAAAAGGC
Organism: Macrobrachium rosenbergii; assembly: GCF_040412425.1. Lineage (NCBI taxonomy): Eukaryota > Metazoa > Arthropoda > Malacostraca > Decapoda > Palaemonidae > Macrobrachium > Macrobrachium rosenbergii. The sequence continues at coordinate 44,367,658 of NC_089743.1, forward strand.
TAATTATCCATTTTCTTCTAATTCGCAGGTAAATTTGATATTTTGAAGTTTAGAATTAGCATATTGTAAAAGGACTCGCTATGATGCCTATCTTTAAACAAAACAAAAGAGTCATCTGCGTCCCTCCGATGAAAATAGTAGTTTGAAAGATGAAGGGCAATTGCCCAGCAGCTCCCTTTAAATTTAAGCATAAAAATATTGCCGAATGGGCAGCTTAGAGGGTTGCCCATACCCATACCCTCTATTTGCAAATAAACATGTCCATTCTTTTTTTTAAACGTGCTTCGGATTAATGTAATATTTATTTTCTGCTTTTAACCTGAAGATGGAACTTTGTCTCGGAACGTCGCTAGTGAATAAAGAAACCTGACGCGGTGCACTGTAAGCGTTACTTAAGGTCCCTTGCGGTGTGCCTTCGGCCCCTAGCTACAACCCCTTTCGTTCCTCTTACTATACCTACTTTCATATTCTTTTTCTTCCATCTTACTTTCCAGCCTCTCCTAACAATTGATTCATAGTGCAACTGCAAGGTTTTCCTTCCGTTACACCTTTCAAACCTTTTAACTGTCAATTTCCGTTTCAGCGCTGAGTGACCTCATAGGTCCCGGTGCTTGGCCTTTGGCCTAAATTCTAAATTCAATTCAACTCAAGCAATTACCCCTTACATTAGCCCCCATTCTTATGACTGCTTGCAAGGCAATCACACGAAGAAAGCAAGCATAACGTCACAGGCGCCATCAATGCAAGCCGTGACTGCGACGTAATGAGCCCGCCTCACAATTAAGCTTTTGTGCCAAATGACAAAACAAGCGATTAGAAAGCAGGAATAATGAGAAACGTGAGAATGAGAACGCGTCAGAAAAAAGGAAAGTAGGAAACTCAGATCAATCGGGGGTCGATTTATTATTATTTTTGTCGTCGCATCGTCTGTCTCCTAAGATCCGGGAGTTTTGGTGGGTGGTACTTTCGCTTGTTATCTACATGTCTCCTACTCCGAGGTGCTAGTACTAAACATGGCATAGGCTCAATGGGACGCCGCGTTTAGTACTAGCCCCTCGTAGATCAAAGTATTGTATACACTCATTTCTATAATGTATGGTCGACATTTTATGTTAGTAAACGATATCTTTGATCCCCGAGGGGCTAGTACTAAACGCGGTGTCGCATTAAGCTTCTGCCATGTTTAGTACTAGCACCTCGGAGGTGACACGTAGACAGCAAGCCAAAGTAGCACCGTTTTGGTATTCATGCCGGCATCTATTTTGGTATTCTGGATTTGTTTCCCAATTAGAATTCGTTACTTCGGGTTATAGGGGACGGCTTCTGATGCTATAAGATACAGTACCTATCGGGTATTCTGTTCGCGGTTGGGAGTAAAAGTAAAGTCGCGCAAGCGCACACTTTCATAAAATACACACACACACAACCACGCACACACTCGCAAGTGAATACATACACAAACCCTTTCATTCCCTTTACTTTACCTCCGTTCACATTCACTTTCTTCCGTCTTACTTTCCACCCTCTCATAACAATGGTTTTATAGTGCAACTGCGAGGTTTTCCTCCTGTTACACTTTCCAAACCTTTTTACTGTCAAATTCCCTTTCAGTGCTGAATGACTTCATAGGTCCCAGCGCTCGGGCTTCGCCCAAAATTCGATATTGCGTTCCATTCCACACACACACAGATAAACTAAGATACGGTAATTTGTAACTGTGTGGAGCTGAAGCCATGATGAACAAGTGGGGAATGTTGATGAAGATCCACTGTGATCAGGAGAAAAAAAAAACAAAGTAAATATATGCGGAATATCTGATAGCAGCTCATTCACAACATTGGTCATTTCTCAACATATTTTGATTCAGCCTCATTTTCTTCTATCATGAGTTACTAAAGATGACTTCAGTACATGATCTTTATATTCATCTCTCTTGCACGATATGTATGTATGTATATATATATATATATATATATATATATATATATATATATATATATATATATATTATGTATGTATATTTATGTATATTATATATACAAGAATGTGTTATATATATACATATATATAATATATATATATATATTATATATACAATACATATATATATTATATATATATATATATATATATATATATATATATATATATATATATATATATATATATATATATATATATATATATATGTGTGTGTGTGTGTGTGTGTGTGTGCGTGTGCGCGTGTGTGTACTAATTTATATTCACGAATTAATAAAAACGACACAGTTTCCTCACACCTTCAGGAAATATCCTGAAGAAAAGCTTCGGCAGTATAAACCAGTCTTTATGTCAAAGGTACCTACCTACAGCATACCTATGGTTGACTGAGAGAGAGAGAGAGAGAGAGAGAGAGAGAGAGATTCCATACCAACCTTCACCCTAATCATCTTGCGACCTCCGGGACCGCCCTGTGCCCCCAAACTTTCTATAAGCCTTATCCTACCATACCTTTGCCTATCCTTACATCCTCAAGCCCATCGAAGGAAGGAGGAGCTTAGGAGACGTGACATAGAAGCTGAGGAGAATGAGGGAAGAAAGGAGGAGGAGGAGGAGGAGGAGGAGGAGGAGGAGGAGGAGGAGGAGGAGGAGGAGGAGGAGGGGGGGGAAAGCTCCAGACCTCTGTAACTGGAGAGAGAAAGTTCGCCCAACGACAGTTCCTTCTTCTTCTTCTTCTTCTTCTTCTTCTTCTTCTTCTTCTTCTTCTTCTTCTTCTTCTTCACGCCAGCGTGAAGAAGATGCCTCAGGGAAAGAATGATGGATAAACGATCCTTACAGTGGAATGCGAAAGAGAGAGAGAAAAAAAATACTGATGTCAACATAACATTAAGTATATTTGAAAAAACAGAGATCGGTTAAATATAATTAATTTCAAAGTTTAATTTTTAAGAAAGACTTCATTCACGAGAGGCCGATCGTCTTTTCTTCCACTGTCCTTCGACCCTGAGCATTTATCCTTTACGGTACGTCTTCCTCTCCACATTTTTCTTTCTTGTAGGCCTAAGCTCGGGAGGGCTTCTGATGACCAGCGCTGTATACACCCGGAGGTCGGTTAGGTGAAACGTACACATAAGATATCTAAGTAATTTCCCTTCATACATTCACGTAGTTTTTATGAATCAAATTGATATACCGCAGGACTTGTCGATACTCATAATTAATTTGTACACGAGTGTATAGTTAACAAATGGTGTATTAGGTACAGCGCAGCCATCTGTCAATATATGTAGTATGAACGTTAGTATGTCTGTATTGCATATATGATATGTATGCATACACGCAAACACACACATATACTATATCTATCTATCTATCAATCTATATATATATATATATATATATATATATATATATATATATATATATATATATATATATATATATATATATATATATATCCATCCCAAAATATTAAGCCACAAATATCGTTTAATATCGGATTCACTATACCTTAGGAATAACTTTTACCCCAGGGGAATTATAATTAGTAATTGCATTTATCCTTTCCAAGATTGAAACCTGGGTCTTTAGTTTACATGCAATAATAGATATTCGACTGTGACCGCTCGATTATCTAGGGAGATGTGCTGATGTCGACTCTGCTGTACGTATCTCTGTCGAATTCTGGTTCTGTACTTGAAATCGATATTAACTCATCTCCACCATGGTAGGTGATAGGCAAGTTTGTAACACTTGGCTAATTATGAATTTTTGTCACTTGGACACGCGTGAGTTTTTCGTGTTCCCGAATATTAATCCACAAATATCATGTAATATTGAGTGAGGTCAGCATACCTTGGGAATAGCTTACTCCCAAGGGGAGTTATAACTGATATGTCCAAAATCACACGCACACACACACACTCACACACATAATTATATATATATTTATATGTGTGTGTGTGTGTATGTATGTATGTACTGTATGTATGTGTGTGTGAGTGAGTGCTCGTTTGAGTGTTCGGGAGGTTAATATTGTTGTTTTCCTACATCAGTGAATCAAGTATTAATCATAAATCACATCCTTAAAGATTTCACAACTTCATATATGCAGTATAGAACACTCAAACATAAGTTTCATCTGGTCCATTCACATGAAACTTCTCACATATAGGAAGCTCTCTTACTCCGGGCAGATGCTGAGGCATTTCTTGCTAACAATTATATAATTCTTTTTACTTCATCGAGGCATCAATTCAACACCAAGAATCTGTAGATCTATTCCTCTTTTCCATAGATTTAATAACATTTCAAAAATAATTACTCCCAATATGTTTTCCCGACAAATAATTGACAAAGCATTCATAGATTTTACTTCACATTTTTTTTTCTGAACTCCTGATGTCGATCTAGTTCCCACCTACTGTATGATTATTCTTTACTCTCATTGCTCCATTAGTTATTGCATTAACTCTAAAGACTCAAAGTTAATCCATCACTATGTCCTTCAAGGCCAAAGTAACATTTACCAAACGATATTCCTAGCTTCCATTTACTCTTTTGTTTGTAGTTAGAAATATGTCTCTATTCTCCACAATTTCTCTTCTCTGTCATCAGTAAGCGTTCACTGTTAACAAACTTCAGCCTCTCCTGTCTTGTTTACAATTTCGCCTCTTGTCTGTCAACTTTGTACCTTTTATTTCCCTTCCTGACTTCTGCCTTCGCTCTTAATAAATGTTATGCATCTGTGGAGACAAGGTAAACCTTGACTTTAGCTTGTAATAGATCTGCCACTCTCATCTACATATTCTTTCAAAGGATTAACTTACTTTTAATCCTATTCGACAAACTATACCCATCCCATTCATATTCAAAATATTCCACACTTTGATTAAATTAGTTTTATCCCAAAATTTCTTTTAATTTTAAACACCTTCCTGGGCCTTGTAAAATTCTAGGTCTATGAACCTTCTTCGTCACCTGAAGCCTATTTGATTCGTTTCGTAATGCACTATCTGTGTTGACCACTTTCCTTATACTTTCGCAGATATTCTCTGAAATGTTAAATTTATGCAAGTCTTTCAGTCCTTTCCTGTCAGGCTTCCTATGGCATGTATGGAAAGTTGATCTCGTCATCTGTTTCTCAAGAGCATTCTTTCCGTGAGCTATAACTTCCTTTCCCTAGTCTACACTTTCACCATCATTATGAAACATCACATTTGCAATTCTGTCGACTCTGCTGTCTTTCCATTCAACATATCTTTGCCACCTTCCCTAAATCTGTAGCCGTCACTTCCATCAACATTCCCAGTTTTTAGTCGGTCGCATCAACTCTGACACCTGTCAACTCTCTTCATTCAACAATCCATTTAAATATTGACATCAATACCACATTGCATTCTTTGCTGATTGTCCATTTTCTCTTTTGTTATTTATTTCGATGCCAATATCCTTGTTTCCCCGAAATTTCATGTTCATATCCATCTCATCCATTTCACTGGATCTTATTTTCTATGGAATAGTCTTCTCCAGTTTTATGAATTCTCCCAAGTGTTATATCTGTCTTGCTATGACGCTACAAGTGACTTTACATTCTCTATCGTTGATCATATTAGCATTATCCTTCCATTAACCTAATTTGTTTTTCCTTAATGCCTATATACCACTTCACTGATCCATCCATAAAACCGATTAAATGGCCCTTTTTACTTCTATCCCACATTTGTATCTTCTTTCTGTATTTCCCTTTATTTAATCTTACTTCTTCCTTTTGAGCACCATATTCTTTGGAAGCTTGAATTTCAAGTCAATGGCCCCTGAGGCTTGTTCCATGTGAATAGGTTTCATCTTCTGAATAATGATAATAATAATATGTTGATTATCAGCCTGTTCTTCACGAGGATTCCAAATATACAAACACCCCCACTATTGGACTCTTCCAGCCAACTAAAAAATCATCCCAATTTCACTTTCGCATCCTTCCAATGATTGACTATACAGTGAACGTGACGTCAAGTCTAGCGTAGGCAATAGGCAATACATACAGCCACGCCCAAGAAATCAGTCGTTTTGGCAACGCTGAAGAATCAGAGCTCCGGTGCAGATGGTCAATTTCGCTCCTTGCTGGATAGCTGACATAGAAAAAGTGACCATACTTTAAGAAAAAGTGCCATTTAAGATGGGGCTTACTTTAGCTGTCCTGCCCAGATGCACGCTTTCAGATTAAGCTTTCGTTCATGTTCCTGGCCATAAATAGTGCTATGTTGTCCCTGGAGACATCTGGACACAGAAATGAGTGAATGAAACAATCATTAATAGTGGGGCAGATAAGAGGAATTTTTTAGAAGAATCTTGCAAATGATGATACAAGCATCAAATTTGGCACAATTGTTCTAAAAGGGATACTAATCAAACTTGCCCGATTGGCCAATTGAAAATCCAAAATGACGGCCATTTTTCAAGATGGCCGCCAAAATAACCACCTGAAGTTGATGTTTTGCTTAGAAATATTTGTAGTTGTCTGAATTGCATGATCTAAGTGTGGATTCCTATGTTTTTAAACCTGCTGATGTATATTTTCTAGTTTATAGCATGGTTAAGGCACTGTATTAAAGGAGTGATTGTCGGGCACTACCAAGGCACATTGGTGACATCACTGCTGTGAAACTCAGCATGGGGTTCAGTGTCAGCTAAGTAGGAAATTTATGTTGGCATCATACTGCAACAACCTACTAGTATCCCACATGCTGCCTAATCAACCCCAAATCAGTTAGGCAGCCGCACCTGAATGGACAGGACGTGCCAGGGCGGGAGAGCTGAACCAAGGATAACAGGGTTTTAGTTGTCTGGATGGTGTACAGATTGCACGGGACTTATGACACTGGATGAATGATCGGACAAGGTGTATGGCACAGTGCAAGAACCTAGTTGTATCCCGTACAGGAAAGTGCCTATTGTATATTACAGGACATAAGAGGCCTATTATACTATTACATGTACAGGGTGGTAAAAGTATAAACCCTCGACCCTGAACGTCATCGTAATCATGGATGCGAACTCTACTGGACGATCATGGAAAACAGACTGGACCAAGTGTTGCCTATGTCAGGAGGTTAAGAAAAAAGATCTAAAATCTCCCCAGGCCAATCCTACCAGAAGAGGGGATGATGGATATATGAACCTGGCAAAGAATATTCCTCTGTTTCACTCACTCAATGGGCTACCAATCAAGCTAGACCCTGCAAGACTTGACGAAGGTTCTTGGATAGAGGAAATGTTGAGAAAAAATAAGGCACAATATCATGAGAATTGCAGGCTTCTGCTCAACAACACAAACTTACACCGAGCTGAAAAAAGAGCAAGTCATGTAGGTACTAGTGATGATGGCAGTAGAAGTAAGATTCCACGAAAGCTCCAAGAAACTAAAACAAAAGAATGCTTCTTCTGCGAAACTGAAGGAGGGGAACTTAGAGAAGCAATGACAATGCAAGTGAATAGGAGAATAAATGAATGTGCCAAAACACTCAGTGATACAAAACTTCTCACCAAACTAAGTGCAGGAGATGTCGTAGCCCAAGAAGTGAAATATCACCCTGGCTGTTTGGTGGCATTGTATAACCGAGAACGGGCATTCCTAAAGGTGCAGGAGCAAGAAAAAGCACAGGAACACTGGAAGGATGCATATCCAATTGCTTTCTCTGAACTAGTCACCTACATCTACGAGATGAAACATGCCAGTGGGAGGCCACCGATTTTCAAGCTTGCTGATTTGACCAAGCTTTACAAGCAGAGGCTGGAACAGCTTGGTGTTGACTCGCCTAATGTTCATCCTACTCGACTCAAGGATCAGCTGCTTTTGCCCATTCCACAGCTGCAAGCTAAATGCCAAGGATGAGAAGTTCTGTTGGCTGTTGAAACTGATGTAGGTTCAATCCTATCAGAAGCATCCTGTTATGGTGAAGCGATCCATCTAGCAAAAGCCGCTGGGATAATAAGACAAGACATGCTCCGTCAGAAGTCGAATTTCAGCAGCTATTTTCATGACAAAGACTTAGAACAGGCTGTGCCATCATCACTGCTTCAGTCTGTATGCATGATCGAACATGGTGCAGACATCAAGTCCCAACTCCAACATGGAGCATCGAAATCAGACTTTGCTATATCACAACTTCTACAGTACAACTGCTTCGCCAAATACAAGGAAGGAACTGATGTTCATAGGCATTCCAAGGACCGGGAGCCACATTTTGCACTCTACATGGGCCAGTATGTGTTTGCCAAGACGAGGAAGAGACAGATAATTGAAATGCTCCATGAGAATGGGCTCAGCATATCATATGACCGAGTCCTAGAAATCTCAGCACAGTTACAAGAAGCAGTTGTTGCACAGTATGTGGAAGATGGAGTAATCTGTCCCCCAGTCTTGAGAAAGAATTTGTTCACAACTGGAGCAATTGACAACATAGATCATAATCCGACTGCGACCACAGCTGAAACATCTTTACACGGTACAAGTATGTCCATTTTCCAGCATCCAAACACAGAAAATCCTGGTGATGAACGTGAGCCACTCAAACTAGATATATAGTTCCAGAGCTTCCAGAAGCATACACCAACATTCGACCAGCATACATCACCAAAAACCCCAATCCTCCTCCAGTTGCAAGCCAATCCTTACCAGCACCAGAGTCGATCAGGTCACATTTGAAAGGTGACGGAGGAGCAACTGGGTTGACAGAAGACCCATCAGCACTTCGTAGGTGGATGGTCGCTGGACCTGAAGTTAGTCGTCTACTAGCTGGATACGAGGCCATGTCTGGTATGAAGGATGCCACATACAGCAGCAGACACCACGAGCAAACACCGAGTGCCCAGAAATCTTTCTTTGAAAAGGTGAAATCACTCTCTGCAGTGATGCAGGAGATGGGTAGCCCATTCCAAGAAGAATCAGAAGACCTGATGGTGTTAGATACAAAGAACATTGCAGACCCAACTCTAGCTGAAATGGTAGCTACACATCACTGGTTGGAGGAAGTCTTCCTCACTGAGAATGTGGCTGATGCAGTCAGCATATCATGCAACACAGAAAAGGAGCCGTCCATTTAAAGTGAGCATATCGGCAATGATGCCTATGTGGCGAGACCAGGCACACACTGTCGCAACTATCAAGCATGCCATGGAGAAGGTCTGTGATACAGTGGCTTTTTTGAACCCACAGCAGACACCTGTAATTGTTGCTGACCAACCATTGTATGCTCAGACGAAACAAATACAGTGGAAGTGGCAAAAATATGGAGATGACAAGTTCATAGTCATGTTTGGAGACCTTCATGTAGAAATGGCTTCACTGAGATCGATAGGAACATTACTACGAGACAGTGGGTGGACCAGTGCCATTGTGGAAGCAGGGGTGGCCTCATCTGGTACATCAGAGTCTTACCTGTCTGCATCCAGTATCGCAAAGACAAGACAAGCACACCAGATTACAGCATGCAGCTTGTACAAACTGATGAAGAAGGCATATCATGATTTCTGCTCTGAAGAGTCTAGCACATCAGAAATAACCTTTGAGGATTGGTGCGAAAAACGGAAGAAAGAGAGTCCTCAGTTCCAATTCTGGAGTCTGGTGCTGGACATGGAACTCACGATGTTCACCCTCATCCACTCATTCAGAGAAGGAGACTTCAACTTGTACTGTGAAGCACTTTCAGAAATGGTGCCTTACTTCTTTGCAAATAACAATGTTAACTATGCCCGGTAGATCACTATTCACCTCTGAGATATGATGTCACTTGAACAACAACATCCAGATGTGGCCAAGAAGTTTCACAATGGTAACTTTGTCATCCACAAGTTGAGAAGAGAATTCTCTGGCATGGCAATTGATCTAGCGCACGAGGACAATAATGCAGTGATCAAAGGTGACGGAGGAGCAACTGGGTTGACAGACGACCCATCAGCACTTCGTAGGTGGATGGTCGCTGGACCTGAAGTTAGTCGTCTACTAGCTGGATACGAGGCCATGTCTGGTATGAAGGATGCCACATACAGCAGCAGACACCACGAGCAAACACCGAGTGCCCAGAAATCTTTCTTTGAAAAGGTGAAATCACTCTGCAGTGATGCAGGAGATGGGTAACCCATTCCAAGAAGAATCAGAAGACCTGATGGTGTTAGATACAAAGAACATTGCAGACCCAACTCTAGCTGAAATGGTAGCTACACATCACTGGTGAGGCAAAGAGCAGTTCCTATCATTTATGAAAGGGCTAGAGGATGAAGCTGAAAGTCTTTTCTATCATCCAATCAAGAAGAACCTGTTTCATTCTTCAAACAAGAACAGGTTGAGGGAATTTCTAAGGAGAAAGTCCTAAAAGATGACTGTCATTTATTCTTGCGACTGTTCATCTCAAGCCAGAACAGACAGTGTGACTTGCAAGAATTCTTCAAGCACGAGAATCAGTCATATCCTGCATCTCTCAGTGACAGCGGCAAGCTTCATACGTGTCAAAAGTCACAGCTGGTTGGAATTCTTGAAGTGCAAGTGAATGTCCCAGTGGGAGAACCAAAGGGAGATACAATCATCATTGATGGTTCAGCACTTATCAATGCCTCACCTCCACGTACTTCAAAGACATTTAATGACGATGGCAAAGAAGACATCATCCCAAAGGTGGAATCCTATTGTGCTCGGTACAAGCGGGTGGACATAGTCTTTGATGTATACAAGAACTCAAGTCTGTAATCAGAGACGAGGTCAAAAAGGGGGAAAGGAATCAGAAGAAGAGTGACAGGAACAAGCAAGACACCAGGAAAATGGCAAAGCTTCCTTCGTGACCCCAGCAACAAGACTGAACTGTTTCACTTCCTGGCCAAAAAGATGTGTGAAGCAGAAACGACAAGCACAGTCATCATCACAAAAGGAGAGGATGTCATTAGCAACACAGTGAAGTCTCTGGATGCTGTGTCCCCATGTTGTCATGAAGAAGCTGACAGTCGAATATTTGTTCACGCTAGGGATGCAAACTTTGACTGACGGAGACAAGTCTATAATCATCAAGGCTAATGACCCAGATGTGCTAGTCATAGCACATCTGTAGTGCCATCCTTCCAGAAACTAGGTCTTTAGGAAATGTGGATTGCCTTTGGCCAAGGAGCCCATATACGATGGATTCCAGTCCATGAGGTAGTTTTAGCAATTGGGCTTGAGAAAGCTAGAGGGATCCCCTACTTTCACGCATTCACTGGATGTGACATTGTGTCTTCCTTCCGTGGGAAAGCGAAGAAATCTGCATGGCAGACTTGGAATGTATTTGATATTACTGAAACATTCATCAATCTCAGCCAGCATCCAACATTGATTCGTGATCTTGACATGCAGAGGCTGGAAAGATTCGTTGTCCTCATGTACGACAGATCAAGCGCAGCCACTGGTGTGGACGAAGCAAGACTAGATCTGTTTGCCAGCAAGCAGAGGCCGTACCACTCAATTCCACCAACACAGGCAGCCCTCAGAGAACATACAAAGCGTGCAGCCTACCAAGCTGGGATCATCTGGGGCCAGGCAACCCACTGTAATCCACACATGAGCAGTCCAGCTGAATGGGGTGGACATAGAAAGGAGAAGCATGGCAGATACATTGGACAACACTACCACCGATTGCAGCAAGCTGTCAAGAATTGACAAAGTGCTCCTGTAAGAAGGTTTGCAAAGAGAGATGCAAGTGCTCTCAGGCAGAGCTTCCCTGCACATCACTCTGCAGCTGCATATGTGAACAGTAGCAGATCGAGAAACAGCAGCACTGTACGCATAACTTTGAAAATGTACTAGCTGGGACAAAACTCATGTAAAGAAAGACAAACATCTTGGTGGTCATCTTGAGAAATACGTCTCAGAGTGCTTTTTAAACAGGAAAATATAGTTCAGCAGGCTACAAAACATAGGAATCCACACTTAGATCAAGCAAATCAGACAACTACAAATATTTCTAAGCAAAACATCTACTTCAGGTGGTTATTTTGGCGGCCATCTTGAAAATGGTTGCCATCTTGGATTTTCAATTGGCCAATCGGGCAGATTTGATTAGTATACCTTGGAGGACACTTGTGCCAGGTTTGATGCTAGTATCATCATTTGTATGATTTTTCTGTTATCTGCCCCACCATAAGCTCCAGTGATCACAGTGGCTGACAAAGTTCATCACAAGACGCATATTTTTTCTCTTCCTCCTCTTTGCTTGTATTTTGATCTATGCGTCTATCTCTCAGTCTCTCTCCACACGTTGCTTCAAGTGCTCAAGTGGCAATTAGTAAATGTTGCATTAAGCTGCAAAATGGTTCTTATTCATATTTTTAGCTGCTTTTTCCACTTATTTATTCCATTCTATACCTTTGTTACTAAACATTTCGTTCTCTGTATCCTTCCCTCGATTCCTTTCCCATTCCCTTTTCTAATTTTTTTTAATAGGTTATCACTCAAACAACTACAGAAGCAATAGTTATACCATATCCTTGAAACTTCTTAGTAAGACCTCTGTCCAACACATGACAAACTCAGAACATACACAGAAAGGGCGAATGAAGTGACAAACCATAAAGTAGAATTCTACCTCAAGCAGAGGAAACACAGAAAACCAGGTACAAAACTCTGTAGAAAATATTCAGTTTAGCGTTTCATCTATTTGACTTTGCTGGGCAACTGTCGTTTCGACAGATTTGCATAGCAGCTCAAAGCATTCTTAGGTTTTTACCGTGGAGTCAGCCTGGCACCTGATTGCTTTGAGATTGCATAGCACCTCCTGTCCTAGTGGAGATTTGGTGTTTCCTTTCCCGGGCCAAGGGGGAATCAGACCCTGTTTCCTTTTATTTGTTATTTATGCTGGACACTCCAAAACCACTGAGTATTACATTTCCATTACTAATTATATTAACAGTAACCTGTGCATCCACTTTATATATATAGATATATAAATAAATAAATATATATATATATATATATATATATAATATATATATATATATATATATATATATATATATATATATATATATATATATATATATATATATATATATATATATATATATATTATACATATACATACATATGCATATATTGAAATATATATACATACATACTGTATATATACCATATAATATTTGAATTAAAGTAAACCACATTTTAAAATCACCTAGACTGTATTCTTTTTCTTATTATTCCACAAATTTTTCAGGTTTCCCAAACAAAAAAAGAAGGCAGAATGTACTATATTCCGTGGAGAGATGACCATACCGCGCGGTAAGAAAAGACCTGTCATTAGGACCATTCACACCTAAAAGGTCACGAGGTGGAAAAAAGCAGGCTGGAACTCTGGTCAAATCAGAGGTCCCAAAACAGAGGTAAGACTTTAACAGTATTCTTTGTTGTATTGAATTATCTGTTTATGTTTACCTGTGGTTGTCAGAAACCGAAATCTTTGTAGGAGACGCCGACAGAAAATATTAAAAGGAGTAAATTAACTCACGTGTTGTGGTACTACAATTACATATTCCTGTAATGTAGAAGCTTTCATTACACCCTCCCATACTCACACACACACATGCATAAATATATATATACATGTATATATATATATATATATATATATATATATATATATATATATATATATATATATATATATATATATATATATGCAAATATACATGGGCGCGCGCGCACACACACGTATGCTCAACTGCACTTGTGCGTAAGTGTGATACTCTAATTCTCGGGCCATTTCCTGAATCGGTGAAAGCATATGCCAGGTGTGTACTGAACGTACCTGAATAACCGGGTTCCATATGCTGTCATAACCTTAAGACAATAGTTGAAATTTCACAACTTTTCCCGACATCAGGAAGCTAGGGCGAAAGTTGCAATGAACGAGGACCTGACTAGAAATGCAAAGTGCTCCGGGTTAGTGGCTGATCTACAATTATCGAATGCGTTCCCCCTCCGAAATCAACTTCCTGCGCACCCCGTGAGATAATGAGAAGTTTTGTTCTTCTTAAACTGACCTTTTCAATTGCTACCTCATGGGAATCTTGTCAGCGGGCAAATTCGTTCCTGCTCTCTGCTGACGTCTTCTGAATCCAGGTGTATCTGTTTTATCTACTGTTCCAGCATATTTATTTATTTATCACCTCGTCCTGTAACTTGTCTCTCTCTCTCTCTCTCTCTCTCTCTCTCTCTCTCTCTCTCTCTCTCTCTCTCTCTCTCGCTGCAGGCTGATTTTCCTTTGGAGTCCTCTTGGGTTTAAAGTCTGTTGACTCTGTCCATAAGGGTTTTCAGCTGAAGATTTAGAGAAAGAAAGAAAGAAAAGTGTGTCTGACAGTTCTTTGTGCTATTGAACATGACAGGTATTGAATGATTCAGGACTGGAAGTGCAATATCAGTAGTTTTCTGAAGCCTCCTTTGACAGAGTATCCGTTTCCTTCCCTAAAAATAATCTTCTTTTGTTCCTAAAGCATTTGCTCGCTCAGGTTTACTTTAAGTTCATTCTTATTTTCAATGCTAGTGGCAAACCTTTTGTCTTGCAGCTGCACTTCATAAAATTACCTTCTTTGAATTCACTGGCATTCTAAATTCATCATCTTACTGTTATGCTGCTGTGATAACAAACATACATATGCACACACATTTATATTATATATATATATATATATATATATATATATATATATATATATATATATATATATATACATACATACATATATATATGAATGTCTTTTACTGTAATACTACAGTATAATATGAAGATAAAAAGGCCCATAAAACACTATTTGAACGTTGCAACCATATATTTCGTTCACTTCCTTCTGTGCCCCTGTTCACTGGTAAAATATGAACAGATGAAATGTTACAAGGGTATATATACAATGCATATATAGGTGTGGCATTACCATCGGAGACTTAATGCCACACCTATATATGCTTTGTATATATACCCTTGTAACATTTCATCTGCCCATATTTCTCCAGTGAACAGGGGCACAGAAGGATGTGCCCGAAATATATGGTTGCAACGTTCAAATAGTGTTTTATGGGCCTTTTTATCTTCATATATATATATATATATATATATATATATATATATATATATATATATATATATATATATATATATATGTATGTATATACATATATCTGTATGTGCTGTATCCTAATATGGGATATAAGTCCACAATGATGTTTGAAATTATGTAGACACACAAGATCCCATTTTTTCCAGTAGAGACTATTACAGAATGCTCAAGATAAGAATGATTTCTTTTAAAGCTGCATTGACGATAACTGACAACCCGTGAATATCTATATGCCAGTGACATAAATTGGGATATCATCACCTATCCATAAACTTGATTATGTTAATGATGCATTGATATGAAGTATAATCATTTTTCAAACTTGGCTACTTCCCTATTTTCAAGAATGGATGTGCATTATTTCATATATCCTAATCAAAGTGTTCCTCGTGGCTTTCTTCACATTAGAATCCTATATTAAGATCAAGGAAAATATCTCCATTATGTCAAGTTGTCCATTGCTGACCAGATTCCTTTTAAATAGTAGCACAATTATGAGGAATGACGTGAATTTTGCAAATAAAGCAATAGAGGGTGAAATTATGGGTTTAAATACCGTAGAGTTTACATCGTTATACCCTTATAGTACAGTTCGGTTAAATTCAGTGTTCATATAACGCGTTTTTTTTCAGTTGTGCCATTTCTAACCGCAGGTATTATTCATGTCAGCCATCTCGTTTTGAAAGAAGACAAAAAGGCAATGAAGAAATCGAGAACTGGCATTCATACGCGCTTAAGTTATAGCACCATTTTGGAAATATGGTGGAACGAACTCAGCAACCAATATTAGTCGGAGAATCTTACAGTAACGGGTCTAGTTGTTAGAAAAATTGCCTTGGGAAGGGTAGGGAAAATATCGTGCTTATGTAAAGCAGATCTGAGGAACTGTAAAAATTATTACGCGTGGGAAGAGGCAAAAAAAAAAAAAAAACCTGACTGTCTAGACCGAAAAGAGTAAAAAAATTGATCTCGTTTTGTGGTTAAGATCATTATCACGAGAGAAAACAACTTGCTAACCTGGCCCTACCGCCGAGTATAATCGGTAACATGACTCTTTTTATCACAAATCTATATTTATCTCTCTACTTTCAAAATTGCGCTGAATATGTAAGTAGGCCATTTTTTCCGTAGAATGTAATTCGTTGCCTCCTTTTGTCTTTCGTTACTTAATGAACGATGGGTCCTTTCGTTGTGTCTTAAAAGATTTGCTT
>NC_089743.1:44386476-44413976 GCF_040412425.1 Macrobrachium rosenbergii
GTTCGGGGGGTTCTAACCTAGAATTCTTGCGAATACTAATCTAGGATTGTCAGGGTTTCTAGGTCCCGGTGGAGGACTACGCCCCAAGGACGTTGGCAGGGTTACAAATTTTTTTGTGTGTGTGTGTTTCACTTCGACCCAACTAGAAATGTTCGTCATTAGAAATGTTTTTTAATTTTTGTTTGCTTAACTCCTATACGTCTTTTTTAAGTTATTCTTGTCTCCCTTACGACATTAAACACCTTTTGATAACAAATCTTCGTAGGTGTATACTTCAACACCTCTTGGCAACATTAATTACTGGTTTAGTGAAATCACAAGAAGAAATGAAGTATTTAATTAAGGAAGGCATTAAACACATAAGGTGATGTTATCTTCAAGGAAACTATAAAGAAATATTCTCCAAACCGAGCTGATTATATGAAAGAAAACATAAAATAATTTCGGTTCTTATAAAAAAACCGATGAATGCGCGTGACGCTCAAGCGATTATTTGGGTTTTTATAAAACTTAAACCACTCTGAGTTCGTCATCATTTACTGGTTTTCTCAGGAATTTCTGATATTGTGGTTTTAGATATATCATGCTGTCACAGCCAGTATATTATTAGTGTCTAAAATTTAAGGCGTCTTGGTCAATGCATCAGTTCATAGATTTTCAATCAAGACAGAAGAGAAAAAAGCGGCAAAAGGTATAAAAAAAGTAGATATAAAATTAATGAAAGGAGAATCATAGCAAGAAAGATATCTCTGTTTATATTGTCCTTTCAACATAAAACAGATTTTATACAAAAATAATCGTCTGGACAAACGCAGAGATGAAGTCGTTCTTCAGAGAGAGAGAGAGAGAGAGAGAGAGAGAGAGAGAGAGAGAGAGAAGCAAACATACCATATAACCTTAGCAACAAGGAAAGCCACTTCCCCGCCATTTGCATTCAGGCAAGGCTTTCCTTTTTTTCTTTTTTTTTGATCACGAGGCAACAATACCTACTTCTCTTGCAGTTCTGTAAAAAAACAAATAAGGCGAAGAAAATTTTGTATTATTCATAGGACCTTTAACTATTTTCTTTATCCTCTCTCTGTTGTAAGTGTAATTGTCTTTCAGTAGGTAAATAAGGAATAATCATTCAGTTTTCGTGACCATATCCGGGTTGACTTTCAGACCATAAATCAGAATCGCGTTCGGGAACTTTTTCCTCTCTCTTCCTCTATTTATTCTCTTAAGAGAATAGACCAAGAACTCAAGAATAAGGAAATGAAAGGAAAAATACTGACGATGGTTTTTCATGATATATCACTTTTGGCAGCCCAAAAACTAAGTGACCTGGAGTAGCAAACGTTGGAGGTGGTGAAGATGGTGGCCCTCATAAGGCCACCGTGGGTATGTTCATAGAGCATGTCCCAATTAACTTTTCAAGTCAAGTTTCTCTTTACAGGCTTACAAAACTTTACTTGCTGAGAAATTCACTATATCCTGATAAACGGTTATGTAATAGAAATCCATAAATATATAAATAAACTGTATTAATATGCAAAAGATAAAACAACGTGGAACACCGTTGAGGTGGCCGAAAGTCTTTGTCGTTATCTTTTGCCTTTCAGTACAATTTACTTATATAATTGTGGAATTTTATTACATAATGGAAACTTGATTGCAACCAGATTGCAATATATTGCAGTTTATTGCAATTATGGAGTCGTAATCATGATCAGCGACCCATAATGCTATATACCTAATTAAACAAAGTATTTTTTACGAGAGTACTGGCCTACTAATACCCTTTTCTATCCCAGGCCTGAACAATGCAAGACAAAAATGAAACAGAAGGAAGTATTCTATTCTTTAACCACGTGGGAAGCGATAGACTTCTCTGCCTCTTGAAGGAAGAAGGTTTATGAGTTTGTGAACACAGACACAAATAGAGAATTCCAGAGCATAGCTGTGGAAGGAAAGGAACAGTAACAGATAATGATAAGCGGGCTGCTGGCTCCCACAGAGTAAACGTAGAAAGTAATTCAAAATATACAAAAGAAATATGTTGTCACTAAAGATATTGTTCTGATTACTTTATGACGAAACAGTCGTCTGTAGATAAGAAACATATTAGCGTTAAATAATAATAATAATAATAATAATAATAATAATAATAATAATAATAATAATAATAATAATAATAATAATAATAATAATAATAATAATAATAATAATAATAATTATAATAATAATAATAATAATAATAATAATAATAATAATAATAATAATATTATTATTATTATTATTATTATTATTATTATTATTATTATTATTATTATTATTATTATTATTATTATTGTCGAAAAATATTCCATAAGCATGTTTCTCTATATTTCCCAGAAAAAAATTATCCCTTTCTTGGTCATTTGGAATGAGTAATTAGCGGTAAACACACAGCTGTAAAAGCACGTTCACTGATTGTGTTGGTAAATAATACATGAAGATTTTTTCCAATAATATGCAGAATGTAGTCAAAATTCTTTCTGACCTCCATTGGTTGTTTTATCTGATAAAATATAGAAAAAACCTATCATGAAAAAGAGTTGTACAAGGTCATTAGTAGGAACTATTGGCGATTAGAACATTGAAGACACAAAACATGTAATGATTAATTTTCAAGAGAATACATCCCTATGCTTCCCATTAATCAACAATAAAAGCTTGATGACAACTCAGAAAATTAGGAAATACCAAGAAAGGCCAAGAAATTAAGACACAAAATTAAACATGAGGCCATAAATAAACTTGCTAATGAAAAAAATGACCCCTCGAGAGAATTTTTGTGAGAGTTCAACACTAATTCTCTACTTCCCTTCCCATGTCTAAAAAGAGGAGGCCTTTTACCAACATGGTATTAATATAACGGATTATAAATCTAGGTCACATATTTCATACATGGGTGAAGACGGCCTTGGAGCTTTCTCCTTACGGAGATTACTGGCAGGTGTCCAAAAGAATATAAGCCCTTACCTTCCGTCTTTGTGTCTGCTCGTAAACGCGCACACAGACCCACACACACACATACACACGCATAACACATATATACATATATATATATATATATATATATATATATATATATATATATATATATATATATATACATATATATATATATATATATATATATATATATATATATATATATATATATTGTATGTATCTAAACTGTATATATATAATACACATACTTATTTATGTATATATTGTCACGAAGTGTTCCAAGTATCTGGATATTACACAACTAATCACAGAATTCAAAAATTTACCTCACTTCAGCCAGATACCTGAATTCTCATAACAATAAAAATTACGACTGAGTACTCTAAAGGCAACAGTGATCCCTTAAAAAGCTTATTAATCACGTAGAAAAATCAAACTAAGCTGATCAAAACAAGTGTGAGGTATCAACAATTAAACAAGAAATATATTAGAGCAAAAGGGCATCACTCTATCAAACAACTTGAACTGTTTCCCTGGTCTTAATTCACTTCAGCAAAACCAAAGGAACAAAACGTCTTTATCACTTTGCATTATGCACACAAATAATCCTATTCACTGGTGGTCAATAAACGAAACACTTTTTTTTATATTAAATACAAAAATTTATTTTCAAATTCGAAATTTATAATTAGAATTCACAATCCGAAAAAATTACTATTATTTGAAAACAACACAATTTGATTAATTCTTGAGTTAAATTACAAAGGTTAAGTTATCAAAAATTAAATCAATAAAGCAAAATTTAAACTATCAAGAATTACACAAGATTTGAAAAGAAAATCTTAGTAAATGGAAATTAAATCAAGTATGCGATTTTAAATTACCAAGAAATATTTAAAATGCTAAGTAAATAAATGTTAAATCACCAATATACAAAATGTGAAAAATCAAGAGATTGCAAACATAAGAACACACAAAAACACACAAAAAATTTACCAAAATAATTTCACTATGCAAAAATTTCTCAATATACCTTATTATACCATGGTAATAATAAGTGAATTCACTTTACCTTACACAAGCTTGTGAAAACTTTTGCAAAATTACCTGAAATGCAGCTGCTTGCGATTCACAAAATTTTTTTGTTAGGCGCCGTTACACACTTTTCCTACATTCAGATCTCAAAAGCTAAGATTAATACCAGTGACCACACAAATATTTTATGTTAGTAATTTCTATCTTTTGAAGAAAGAGAGAGAGAGAGAGGGAATCACACAAATGGTCTCTAAAATCAGAATGAACAAATTTTTGGATTCCAGTTAGAAATGAAACAATCAGACGATGTCAGAACAATACATAATCAGAGCAATGCAACCTTACAAAACATGACGTAATCAATTGAGATATGTGCATTTACTCTCACAAAGGCATACACGATTCGAGCAGAATATCATGTGGGAGGAAGCTCTTTACAAAATCTCAATACAACCAAAACGGACGGCAGCTGGCAGCCACAAATGGTACGATTTCAAAACGAGACAAAGAACCAAAGTTGGTTTTCAGAACAGTACATGAAACATTGCGAAATCATTTGTCTCATCTTTTTCTCATATGAGACAAAACCTTACACAACTTGATTGCCATTCCATCACTTGTTAATGCATTATCTTTCACAATGACAACTGAACCAAAACACGACATACGAAATCATGAGTACAGAACACATGTTGCTGGGAGACAAAATGCGCAATCACATACTATGTTATTAATTCTAAATTACGCTGTTAATTTATCTAAATCATTAACTCTTTTGAGATCTGACATTACACTACATACGATATTTCAACAATTATTATTACTACACAGAACACATTATAACTAGAATAGTAAATATACCAAAACTATGGAATCATATATATACATATTAAAAGGCAATATCATGAATATATATATATATATATATATATATATATATATATATATATATATATATATATATATATATACATATATATATATATATATATATATATATATATATATATATATATATATATATATATATATATATATATATATATATATGTATTCTATAAATCTTATATAATTATAAAAGTGAATGTTTGTATGTAAGTTTGTTTGTATATTTGTGCACTGTAGACATCTGAACCGCTTGATTGATCTAGAGAAAATTTGGCACTTGGCCATCATTTGACCCAATTTAGATAATCAGGTAGGTTTCAAAACCGACCCACCGCCCCCTTCCCCTTCCCCTTCCCCTTCCCCCATCTCTCTTCCCCCTTCCCCTTGCAACTTATGTGGTAAATAAACTCTACCGGTTTATCATACCTCATTTCATGCACTGGAGAACATATAGAAATATATTATTGAAAATGCTTTTCAGTCACCACAGTAATACCTGGATACAAGGGACAGAGAGCACAGTAATATCTGGATGAAAGAGGCAGTCACCACAGCAGTATCTGGGTAAAAAGGGCAGTCACCACAGTAATACCTGGATAAAACGGACAGACAGCACAGAAATACCTGGTTAAAGGTGACAGACAGCACAGTATTACCTAGATAAAAGGGACAGTCACCACAGTAATATCTGGATAAAAGGGACAGTCACCACAGTAGTACTTGGATAAAAGTGACAGACAGTACAGTAATACCTGGTCAAAGGGGACAGACATTACAGTAATACCTGGTTAAAGGGGACAGACAGCATAGTAATACCTGGATAAAAGGACAGTCACCACAGTGATACTTGGACAAAAGGGACAGACAGTACAGCAATACCAGGTTAAAGGGAACAGTTATCACAGTAATGCCTGGTTAAAGGGGACAGACGGCATAGTAGTATTTGGATAACAGGAACAGTCACCACAGTAATGCCTGGATAAAAGGGACAGTCACCACAGTAATACCTAGTGAAAGGGGACAGACAGTACAGTAATACCTGGTTAAAGGGGTCAGACAGCACAGTAATACCAGTTTAAAGGGGACAGACGGCATAGTAATACCTGGATAAAAGGGACAGTTACCACAGTAATACCTGGATAAAAAGGACAGACAGCACAGTAATACCTGGTTATAAGTGACGGGCAGCATAGTAATAACTGGATAAAAGGGACAGACAGCACAGTAATACCTGGTTAAGGGTGTCTGACATCACAGTAATACCTGGATAAAAGGAAAGTCACCACAGTAATACCTGGATAAAAGGGAGTCACCACAGCAATACCTGGATAAAAGGGACAGTCACCACAGTAATACCTGGATAAAAGGGACAGTCATCACAGTAATTTCTGGATAAAAGGGACAGTTATCACAGTAATACCTAGTTAAAGGTGACGGACAGCATAGAAATACCTGGAAAAAGGGACTGTCACTGCAGTAATACTTGGTTGGACAAATTAGCAGTCACCACAGTAATACCTAGTTAAAGGTGACAGACAGCACAGTAATACCTGGATAAAAGGAACAGACAGCACTGTAATACCTGTCAGTTCACCCATGACTGTTCAAAGGGTGAACCTTCTCATGAAAAAAGTAGAACTGCCAGTTGGACCGTCGACACAAACCCCTCTCCCTCTCCCCTCCCCTCCCCTCTCCCTTCCCTATACCAACCTCCTCCCCCTCCTCCCTCCCCAACCCTTTTCCTTTTCCCTCCCCCCTATATGTCGACTGTAAGTCAGAGTTTTCCCGGGCAGTGCTGGGTTGGTCATCTAGTATGTGTGTATGTATATATATGTATAATACATAAATTGTCATCACAGTGACATTCTTCATATTCACGTTTTTCATATTCACTAATAAGCAACAAAAGTTTAATACCCAATTCGTTCTACCTTGGAAATAACACTGAGGGGAATTATAATTGATAAATGATCCGTCACTTGGGAGATTCGAACTCCCGACTGTGAAAACCTCCAACTTCAGTGACAAGTATTTTTACTACTGTGCTTTCAAAAGAGGTATAAGTTGATACCGACTCTGCCTAACTTATGCCCATTGAATGCAAGGTTTTGTACTTAGAACTGATATCCGCCCACGTCCCCTGATGACAGCCTACATTCGATGAGCATATGTACAGCAGAGTTGGTATCAACTTTGCCCTTATATTACTGACATACACGTCTTTTCCTTAACATGTTCCTGCGATAACTTATCACGTTTCCCTAGTTAATTTTTCATTAACTGCATTTCAAACACTAGCCTTTATTTCTTCATTATACCTCCAATACCAGCATCCCATTGCAGACTGTTTTTATTGCTTCCCCTACCCTCCTATACCCTCAGTCATTCCATGATGATTCTTTGATCCTATTCTTGATTTTTGTTTGTCTCTTTCAATTCAGGGTCCTTAACCCTAGCCGTTATTCAGTTTATTCTTTCCTTGTCCTTGTATCCTGTTCTTAATTCTCTCTAATCTGGCTCATTTGACTTAGTTACTTTCACAGGCGCAATTTCAATCCTGCCTCTCAGGTCAAAGTGTCTAGCTACTTTAACTTTGGCCTCAGTCCACTCCTTTTGATAATAATCAGATACACTTTTGCTAACAATCAAATATACTTTCATACACTCCTATTGGGAATAAACAGATATACCTCCATCCACTCCTTTGCTAAAAATCAAATATACCTCCATCCACTCCTTTTGCTAATAAATAAGTAAACCTACATCCACTCCTTTTGCTGATAATCAGATATACCTCATTCCACTCCTTTTGCTGATAATCAGATATACCTCCATCCGCTCCTTTTGCTAATAAAGATACATATCTCCATCCACTTATTTGGATAGTAACCAGATGTACATCCACCCATTCCTTTGGCTAGTAATCAGATGTACTTGCATCCACTCCTTTTGCTAATAATCAATTATATCTCCATCCACTCATTTGGCTAGTAATCAGATGTATCTCCATCTACTCCTTGTGCTGATAATCAGATACATCTCCATCCATTCCTTTTGCTGATACTCAGATATACCTCCATCCACTCCTTTTGTTATAATCAGATATCTCTCCATTCACTTTTGGGAATAATGAGATATACTCCATCCACTCCTTTTGTTAATAATCAGCTATATCTCCATTCACTCCTTTTGGCAATAATCAGATATACTCCATCCACTCCTTCTGCTAATAATCAGATATATCTCCATCCACTCCTCTTGCTAGTAATCAGATGAATCTCCATCTATTCCTTGTGCTGATAATCAGATATACCTCCGTGCACTCTCTTTGCTAATACTAATAATCAGATATACCTGTATTCATTCCTCTCCTCTTATTAATAATCACTCTTATTAATAATCCACTCTTCTTGTTCTATTGCATTCTGTCAGCTTGTCTATCCTTCTACTCTGCACTAACACCTAACCTAAAAAAAAAAAAAAAAATAGAAAGAACTCATTTCCTCACTAATTTCTCTTTTCCACTGGTTCTTATGAGCAACTATTTAGAAACAAGTTTCTTACATATTCTCTTCTTTCTAATTCACTCCAGCAATACCTACCAACTACAATGAATGCGATGAATAACCCACAGTTTTTTCCAGTCACCATCCAAAAATAAAAAGAAAATTTTTCTCCTCCATGTTTTTAAAAACTTTCAGATTAGCTGACCCTGAGTTTTGGAAAAGAGAATTCAGATTTTAATTTGGCGTCTCCTATTTATGAAAAAGCAAAAAGTCCATACTGCCCTAAAATGGAAAACTGCAGTATCTGCAAAATTTTCGGAATTGAGATAAGCAATCTATTGGGTTCGTGAAGCACCAATACACAAGTTACTGCAGTTTCAGAGTGATACTTCAATGCTTTATTTAGGGAGTCCCATTTGCACAGTACCTGCAAAATCAGTAGCAAGGCAAGGGAAAACTGCAGTATCTACCATTTTTCTCAGTTTTGTATTTTTGCAGATACTGCGGTGTTCCATTTTAGGGCAGCATAAGTTTCCGTATGAATCAGGATCTGACTAGACAAGTTGAGAATCATAAAGTAGGTCTTTTCATACCTCGGTAAATTCAGGACGCAAAACAAGCGGCGTTTGCTTTTCTTTTAGCAGATCCAGTCACGTCAATAAAGGCGTTCGTGTGTTTGCTGGCGAATCTGTTCGCTCCCATTATTCGATTGTTTGGTGTTTTGCTGCATGATTTTCCGTTACCGGATTTTCACTCTCGCCCCGTGGACGCTTTAATTAATGCATATTCCTCTTTCTTCTTTCTTGTACTTATGAATGCGACTGGATGGGTGCCCCTTCAAGAGTAATCTCACAGGGGAATTACTAGTGTGTCGTTTTTGCTTAATTGTCGTTACCATAATTCACTTCGATAAATATAACCAGCGAATTAATTTTTGAGATGCACACGAAATCTGTTTCTAAAGTCCTTTTTTGAATAACTTATAAACAGTGAATATCATTCATGCGTATATGAGTAAAGCAGATTAAATTATTAGCTAAATAGGTTAACAGAATACTTGACTCAAGGGTAACGGGACCAAAAGAGGTGAAGCAAGTAAAATATGCGCCGAAGTTTCTTCGGCGCAATCGAGTTTTCTGTACAGCCGCTATAGCGTACAATCAAGGACACCGAAAATAGAGCTATCCTTCGGTGGTCTCAGTATAATGATGTATGAGCCCCGGTGGTGGCCTATCCTATATCGTTGCCAGAAGCACGATTATGGCTAACTTTAACCTTAAATAAAATAAAATCTACTGAGGCTAGAGGGCTACAATTGGGGTGTTTGATGTTTGGGGGGTGGATGATCCGCATACCAATTTGCAGCCCTCTAGCCTCAGTAGTTTTTAAGATCAAAGTGCGGACAGAAAAAGTGCGGACAGAAAAAAGTGCGGACAGAATAAAGTGCGGACGGACAGACAGAGCCGGCACAACAGTTTTCTTTTACAGAAAACTAAAAAAAACCATACAAGTAATTTTTGGCAAGAAACCTATTTCCTAGGGATCAGTTCCCAATTTCATGATGGTTTTGGGCAATGGGGTTAGCTTTCTATGATGCATAGGGACGAAAAATAGTTTCGACCGGTTTAGCCTCAGTAGACGATTTTGTCAGGTGTAATATATATATATATATATATATATATATATATATATATATATATATATATATATAGTATATATATATATATATATATATATATATATATATATATATATATATATATATATATATATATATATATATATATATATATATATATACATACAAAGCTACAAATGTCGATGTAATATACAATTCGCTGTATCTCGGGAAAAACTTACACCCTAGGGGGGATTAAAATTCCCCTGCAGTATAGTGAATTGAATATCAAACGATATTAGTGGCTTTATATTTGTAATTATTATATAAAAGCTGCGAGAAAACAGGTGACCAAAATTCACATATCTATGTATATATATATATATTTACATATATATACATACAGTATATATGTGTGTATATATATGAACATATATACATATATATATATATATATATATATATATATATATATATATATATATATATATATATATATATATATATATATATATATATATATATATATATATGTGTATATATATATATATGTATATATATATATATATATATATATATATATATATATATATATATATATATATATATATACATACATTGTACCGTTATACAAAAATCATAACGGTACAATGACGATGAACACTTGGGTACGATAACATTTCTATGCCTGCGAGTATTAAACTTTAATATAAAAAAATAAGGCATCCAAGATGATATCCACAATTTGTTGACTGTAGGCAGATCATCTCATGACTTTCCAGAATTCCGGATGATGACGTCTACCGAAAGAATCCTTGTCAAAAGCTGAACGCATCTCGTCGTCAGCAGACGAAGTCTGTGAAGTCAGCACATTACTCCGTGATCGTAGGATGAAACTTACTTGGAGATACGGCACTTTCTGATCGTAGGTACGATACTTCGTAAAGTTTGCGGGTTATCTATTTTTTTTTATTATTCGAAACCCTTTCATTTCTTACTGATTAAATTTTTTTTTTCTCAAAGAAATTCTGCAAGTACTCACATCCGTATCTGTTGGGTCAATAGGAAAGGAACTTGTTTCGTAGATGTACAGGAATTTTTTTCAAATTTGTTCTGGTAGATTTGATATTTTTGCTTCAGGAACGAATCTTCGTTTCTCTTTACGGGTATGTAATATAAAAATGTTTGAGGGAATTTTTTTTTTTTTATTAATTTTTTGATTAACATTGATGCCTTGCGTGAATTACTTTTTATTGAAGTCAAAATAGATTATTAGGAAAGTTATATGCATATATATATACACACAATATATATACATATATGTATATATACATATATATATATATAAATATATATATACATATATATATATATATATATATACATATATATATAATATATATATATATATATATATATATATATATATATATATATATATATATATATATATATATATATATATATATAGTATATAGCTAAAATATGTTTACCTTCCAAGAAGAAGTTTCCCGAATCTCTCTAAAAAAGAATAGAAAACCCGTACGGCATAAGTAGGACGGAATACCAATATTTGTGCGGTAGAATCATGCATTGACCTTAAAATGAACGTACACGTGCCGGCGGTCCTCAGAGTACCTCCAAAAATATTTTGGTAATTTTCCTTATTTGCTCACATGGTTTCAGCATTCTGCAAAAGAAAAATATTGATATGGCTATTGTTCTATCCGTCCGCACTTTTTCTGTGCTCCCTCAGATCTTAAAAACTACTAAGGCTAGAGAGCTGCAAATTGGCATGCTGATCATCCACCATCCACTCATCAAACATACCAAATTGCAGCCCTCTAACCTCAGCAGTTTTTTTTATTTTATTTAAGGTTAAAGTTCGCCATAATCGTGAGTCTGGCAACGGTGTAGTAAGATAGGCCACCACCGCCCCGTGGTTAAAATTTCATGGGCAGCGGCTCATACAGCATTATAACGAGACCCCGAAATATCTATTTTCGGTGGCCTTGATTATACTCTGTACAAAAAACTCGATTGCGCCGAGGAAACTTCGGCGTATTTTTTACTTGTTTCTTTTTATGAAGACGGAAGAAAAACGATTTCGCAACAAAGGGTTCCGAGTAACTTATCATCAAGGAGGACGTGCCATAAGTTCAGGCCCCTCATTCCCCAACCATTCGGCGGTTCGAGCCCACCTGTTGACAGTTCACTTATCATTTATGGATTCCCCATTGGTGTAGGTCGTTCCGAGGTTGAGTGAGTTTGATATTAAACGAAATTTGTAGCTTTATGTTTGCGATATATATATATATATATATATATATATATATATATATATATATATATATATATATATACATATATATATATATACATATATACATATATATATATATACATATATATATATATATATATATATATATATATATATATATATATATATATGTATGTATATATACACACACACACACACACACACACATATATATATATATATATATATATATATATATATATATATATAATATATATATACATATATACATACATCTAACTTGTTGCCAAGAAATTGTATATATATATATATATATATATATATATATATATATATATATACATGTAACTTGTTATAAGCAGTTATGTATATATATATATATATATATATTATATATATATATATATATATATATATATATATATATATATATATATATATATATGCATATATACATACATCTAACTTGTTGCCAAGAAATATGTTATGGGTACGTTAAGTGGATGACATTTTCTGCTCGTGGCCACTAGAAAGGAATGTAAAAACAGCTTTCTAAATAGACTAAATAAACTGGTACCCTCCATAAAATTTTGCCCTGAGATATAAGGCGGAAAATTGCCCGAAATGCTTTAAAGGGCGTTGCAGGTCAGTAGCCCCGAAATGTCAGATCAAGCGCTCGACGATATAAGTGAAATTGCAGGCAATCTGAGGTCTCCAGACAGTTTTGCCGAAATTGCTTTTTATAAAGTCGGGAAAACTCTTTACGGTCTGACGAAAACTCACGAATTTGAAAACAAAAACTTTCTAGCGATTCATTTTCGTATCTGTTTTGATAAGAATGTCGAGACTGGTCAAGCCGCTATGTGTTAATGTTGTTAAAACGCTCGAGTCAATTAGAAACACGCCGATAAGAAATGATCAAAGATAAAGAACGTAATGAAAGACATAATGTTTGAAAAGGAAACATGTCAGATCGATTATTTGTACGCATGAATAACACCAGTCATAGTATTAACTGAACCGGATACAAGGAAATTGTTTTTTACAGGGCATCTGGTGGAAGGAAATTTAGTGTGGGCTAAATATTAATTAATAACACCATTTTAAAACAATTGTCTGCTATGTTTATCTTGCCACGAAGTCTTCTTGTGACTTTTCTTGATGTCCTTAACTTTCCCTTTCTTCAGTGATTTGATGCAATACATTTTTACCTCCGTGTATCATTCTTTTAGAAGTTGCTGCTGCAACTGAATGAGACGAAACCATTCAAGATTCATGTCTTCTGTTTCATTATTTCCTTGCGGTGCTTTGCCTTTCGTATGTCTTGGTGATTTCAACCCTATATATATGTATATATATATATATATATATATATATATATATATATATATATATATATATATATATATATATATATATATATATATATATATATATATATATATATATGCGAACACAAACACACACGTTTATATGTATACACACATATACATTATATATATATACTGTACATATGTATATATGTATGTATACATACATACATATATATATATGTATATATATACATATATATATATATATATATATATATATATACATATATATATACAATATATCAATATATATCATTATAAATCATATTTGTAAAAGTATACATATACAACTTAATGTAAAACAGAAAGGGGGCCAAATAAACTTCACAAAGGAAACATCATATCACTGACTAAAACATAGATAAAACGAGAGAAAAATAAGGCCGCGAAATGAAACTGACAAACAAAACACCAACCAAAAACCTTTTCATAACAAAATGTAAAAAGGTGCAGCAAAGTCTCCGTCACTACTGGGTACAAGTTCGATCAAAAACAGGAGTGAATTATCAAGACAAGATTTCTCTGGAAGAATAAATAACCCTTTCTCTAAATGTATTGTTGCGTTTTCTTCTTCTTCTTCCTCTTCTTCTTCTTCTTCTTCTGGACCGAAGGTGGGCAGTGGCTACGAGTTGACGCCATCTGAGAGTATGTGGGGCAGCGAGTTTTTACGAAGAAGCGAAACTCCCGCACGTTTTTTGTTTTTCTCCCGATAAACTTCTGGGAAAAGAAATCGGCGACCCATGCAGATAATTTTTTTTTTCTTTAACAGTGCTTTATACGAAATGAGATGACGATGATCGCCATGACATTTGCAGTGGTATGTTGTTACAAAACGATTAAAAAGGAGGAGGAGGAGGAGGAGGAGGAGGAGGAGGAGGAGGAGGAGGAGGAGGAGGAGGAGGAGGAGGAGGAGGAGGAGGAAGCTGGCTGTAAGATCTTCAAGATCAGATCAAGTCCAGGAGTTACTCCTCTCATTTTACGTAATGGACGCTGACGATCGAATCCTTCGGCTAGGATCTTCGTCCAACACACAGGACGAGGATGACCGTGGCCTTAACCTCGCTTCATTTCTCTCGGCATTCCTTCAAACATCCTAAAGTATCCTAAAGAATCAGTTATGTCTAGAAAGACGCAGCATGTACGACAGAATGAAACGCCAGCTCTAAAATTTATTGTACTATCGAAACGAATTCCTAGCAACAATAAACAAGTAAAATATGCGCCGAAGTTTCTTCGCCACAATCGAGTTGTCTGTACAGCCGCTACAGCGTATGATCAAGGTCACCGAAAATAGATCTGTCTTCCGGTGTTCTCGGTATAATCCTGCATGAGCCGCGGCCCGTGAAACTTTAACCACGGTCCGGTGGTGGCCTGTCCTATATCGTTGCCAGACTCACGATTATGTCTAACTTTAACCTTAAATAAAATAAAAACTACTGAGACTAGAGGGCTGCAATTTGGTAAGTTTGATGATTGGAGGGTGGATGATCAACATACCAATTTGTAGCCCTCTAGCCTCAGTAGGCTTTAAGATCTGAGTGCGGACAGAAAAAGTGCGGACGGACAGACAAAGCCGTCTCAATAGTTTTCTTCTAAAGAAAACTAAAATGACAGACACAAAGGAATTTGTATCAATAACAGGATCACTCAGTCCATCATTGATAAAGACATGAAGAAGACCCATTATAATGATGAGGATGGTAATGATTATAACAATTAGAACGATTGCAGATAAGAAATGAAAGAAGCAAAAGATGTTTGGGTAACACCTACCGCATGGCAAATCCAAAATACCACCTTACTGGAGGAAATTTGAAGAAAGGTCAAACGGAAGCTTTCTTCCAGTGCTTGTGAAATTCGCAGGCAAGCTGCGGTAGTCAATCGCCTCAGACACAACCAGTCGCTTTGATTAAAAAAAAAAAAAGAAAATAGATAAATAAAAAGAAAAAGAGAAAGGGGAAGATGAGGAAGAAGAGGTTGTAAAAGAGAGTGCAGTCTCTGGAACATCTGATAGAAAGAAGTTTATAGCACGTGTGAGAAACATGGAGGCACTCTGTAAGAACACGTGATGGCGTTCCTGCTTTCGATAAGGTTTTAAAATAAAAGGTTAGATTAATTAGCAAGTTGTCCATCTTTTATCTTTCCAAAGGATCCAAGCTTTCCTTCCATTATGACTTTATAACTTCATATTTGTAAGTAGTATGTGCAACGTATGTGAAGTTTATGCATTTTTTTTCAGCATTAATCCTCTTCTTTAACAGAGGGTGGCATCTTCTCCTTCACCCTTCTAGCACTTGTGAACCATCCACTTTTTTCAGCAACCCTTTCACCTTCCTTTCCATATGACCAAACCATCTCAAAGCACTCTCGTCTTACCTTTTATCTATGATTAAAATTACACCAAGTCAACATTTCTTCTCATGACTCACGATTTCACTCATTCTTGCGCAACATATGCGGTGCAAGTAATCTGTCATCAGCTTCAGACCATTTTCTATCATTGTATTCAAGACCTATCATTTATTTCCATAAATGAGAGTTGGCTCAACAAATCCTTGCATACATTCCAATCTTGGCTTGTACAGACACTCCAGGTTTCCTCTTATCTTTTATCCAGCTACCCTCCTTCCTTCACTTGTTCTGCAGTTCATCTCTTCTCTCATGTACCCATCATCTGATATATTTACTAACAAACATCTATAGATATAAACTATTCCCATTCTTCCATAAAACCACATTAACTTTCATTGCTCCTTCTTGATTTTGCTTTTACCACTGTAACGTTCACCTTGGTTGCATTTATCCTGTTGAATCTGTGACCAAATTCTGTAAATTTACGTTCTCCAGATACTCTCTTAATATTTGGGTTTTTATCCAGGAACCAAATATTCTTTCTATTTCTTTTCCTATATGCACTTCTCAATTCCCTGTAATTAAACTCATTTGCATTACTCACCCTTACAGCTACATTTTCACCAACTTCAGCTTACATCTATCTTAACTTTAGCTTCAACCAAATAGTAATCAGATATACCTCCAGCAATCCTCCTTTCACATTTCATCCATCAACTTGATACTCCATCTACTCTTTAATAACACAAAATTTATCAACTCTTTAGCTCACATTTCCAAGCACATTTTCTCAAGATGCTCTCCATTTTCATAAATCCCCTATCACAACCACCCTCTCATGGTCACTAAACCCAGCAATGCAAAGATTTGTGCCTTCATAATAGGCTAAACTACGGTGTTCAGGAAGTAATTTTGGGATGAAGTTGCATACTCATCTTTAACCTGGCTGTGATCTGCTGTAGTCGATTTACCATCAGGTGCATTATCCACTGCTTTGGTCAAGAGAAACAAGTGAGATATTCCAAGGAATGGTTCAAGTGGTTTTTCCACCCAGAGTATCACTCTTAGGTCTCTAATGGTGAGGTAAGGTTAGTAAAATCTGAAATCCAGAGGTACATAGATGTGTTTGTGTGTGCATTCATGATCTGCTTCTCCAGACAATACTTATACACACTTCAGTCCAGTCCATATTGCTCTGCTTATCCTTCAAGCTACTCTCCTGCAAGTTTTAAATCTGTGCTTGACTAACTTCATACTGCTTTATTGACTAACTTCATACTGCTTTATTTGTAAACTTCAGAACATATGTTGGGGGTCAGGTGTTTAACCAGCCAGTATTCAGGAACCTTTGATACTTTCGTCTTGCTTGGAAACATTGTATCTGGTCTTCTGGCTCATCCAGTAAAGTTTTCTTTAGACCTAAAATGATTTTGAAACCAAAGAAAAGATGCTGATGAAACCTCTCTTCATATTCTCGAGTCTTTAACTGTCAAAATAACAGGCTTCATCACTGAACAGCCAGTCTTCTACTGGTTGTAACTAAAGATGTTTCTCAGTTCACTGAGTGCTCTTCTTGGTCACTCAGTTTCTATACTTCGAGGCGTTAGCTCGGTATTAGCCTTATGCTAATGTTTGCAGCTTACATATTCATTCTAATTTCATATTAATGGTCTTTACTGAGTAACAATTATTGATCTCAATCGCTGTAACTTTTGTATTTTAAACCTGGTGATGGAGTAATTCTTCGAAATTGCCACAAATAATTTTGACCAGAGAATAAGTTGAGATAAACTCTGCTGTACACATTCCTGTATTCCTGTCGTATTCAGATTCCATACTTAGGGCTGATATCAACCCATCTTCACCACAGTATCTGATTGGTAAGTTTGCAACCTGTGGCTAATTATGAAATTTTGTCACTTACAAGCATGTGATTTTTATGCTCAAATATTAAACGACAAACATAACTTAAAATGGAATTAGCTAGACTTGGAGAGTAACACACAATTGTGTATATATACATACATACACATATATATATATACACAGTATATATATGTATGTATATGTTAATTTTAATCACATACACCATGACGTTTATTACATTCATAAAAATTAAGTTACAAAAGTCGTTTAACATCCAATTCTCTGCCCCTGGGATATCACCGAAAGTAAAGAGAATTGGGTATTAAGTGATATTTGAAGCCTAGTGTTTGTGAATATATATATATATATATATATATATATATATATATATATATATATATATATATATATACTGTATATATATATACAGTATATATATATATGACTGAAATATTTTCTATTAAAACAGAATTCCATTAAATATAAGAAGCCCATTAAAACGCCAAAAATGTGGAAAGTAAAGGCCATATTTCAAAGATCAAACTGTCTCTCCTCAGGCAAGTAGTGAATCACTACTTACCTGAGGAGAGACACTTAGGTCTCTGAAATATAGTCTTTACTTTCCACATTTTTTATTTTTATGGTCTCCTTGTATTTGATTTGTATATATATATATATATATATATATATATATATATACAGTATATAAATATATATATATATATGTATATATATATATATATTTATATTTATATATATATAATATATATATATGTATATATATATATATATATATATATATATATATATATATATTATATCTGTATATATATTTATATATCTGTGTGTATATAATATAAAATGTAAACAGAATCTATGGCCATGAGGAAAGTGAAGCAACGGAGTGCATTTCTCAGTCATGCTACATAAAAGAGAAACAATGATTACAAATAAAACGCGATTTCCTAAAAAAAAGAATAACAACTAAGAAAAAAGAGAAATGAAACAATATTAGTCCATACGAGCTGTCCTGGATTAAACTCAGGTGGAGGACTAACCAAAAAGAGGCTGAGACATTAACAAGAACTACTGATAATCTTAGAGTCTCTTTCAAGTCTCCACTGGAACATCTTGTTCAGAATGGGGTCAGGCGTATATAGACCCAGACTTGAAATTAATAGCATTTTCATTTGTTAGCTGTATCAGTGCATATTCCAAGATTTTCCTCCAGAGAGTTTTATTAGTTTTCTGAAAAGAAAACTATTGTGCCGGCTTTGTCTGTCCGTCTGCACTTTTTCTGTCTGCCCTCAGATCTTAAAAGCTACTGTGACTAGAGGGCTGCAAATTGGTAGGTTGCTCATCCACCCTCCAATCATCATACATACCAAATTGCAGCCCTCTAACCTCAGTAGTTTTCATTTTATTTAAGGTTAAGGTTAGCCATAATCGTGCTTCTGGTAACGATATAGGACAGGCCACCACCGGGCCGTGGTTAATGTTTCATGGGCCTCGGCTCAAACAGCATTATACTGAGACCACCGAAAGATAGATTTATTTTCGGTGTCCTTGATTATGCGCAGTAGCGGCTGTACAGAAAACTCGATTGGGCCGAAGAAACTTCGACGCATTTTTACTTGTTAAATTTTATTATACTATATAACTAAGCGACCAGTGAATTATAAGTGGTTTTCCACTTAGGTGTTAAAAAAGAGCATTATTCTTTTGGCTATTCTAATCTATTATTCATGTTAATTCATTCTGACACTCAGTTCCTAACTTGTTTGGCCGTAATCGAATGAATTCAGGAGTCCCCTCAAGACAGAGGTGACTGGCTGGCGAATTAGCCCTTTGGCCCTCGAATTATTACTGATTAAACTTCTATGTAAGAGTATCAAGAGGATGATGTTGTGGTTGCAAAAAATCGTTGTCTTGTCTTTTCTCGGGAGCCACCCCTTGTTAGGGAAAAACTGAGAGAGAGAGAGAGAGAGAGAGAGAGAGAGAGAGAGAGAGAGAGAGAGAGACGATGTATGCAAAGAGTAGTTTCTTGTGGCGAATGTGTAACAGCAGGAGGAAAGGCTTCTTTTTACCGATTTTTATATATTTATTCTTTTTTCAATTTTGGAAACCTCATCCCTTACCCTTCCCCTGGCCTTGTACAGTACGAATTGACCCACCAAGGTCCCTACAGGGTTTCCAACCCTTAGGCCACCCTATGTACCTATTCACGAACTACAAATTGGTAGTCATAGTTTATCTAACAAAAAACCAAATTGATCAGGCAAGAGAGAGAGAGAGAGAGAGAGAGAGAGAGAGAGAGAGAGAGAGAGAGAGAGAGAGAGAGAGATTCCAAAACGACGGAAAAATGTAGGCCATCGAAGCACCCTTACAAATCGTAACACGAAAGCCTACGCAGCGGTGTTGGATGGGAGTCTGTGCGTAAGATATGATCTCGCTTGCTTTAAGCCCCGAAGAACCTTCTCGTTGCATGAGACTGCCGTTCGGAGATATTCGCCATGACTTGCGAAAACAAGGAGGAGCTTTCTTTTTGGGGGCCCGTCTTCTCTTGGCCAGATTTGTAGCGATGAATTGTTTTGATTTCTCTTTCCTCCCTCCCCCTCTTTTTGGTGGTAAGTTTTTTTGAATTCCAAGGTTTTGCTCGAATCTCTCTCTCTCTCTTTTCCATATTTATATATATATACGAGTATATATATATATTATATATATATAATATATATATATATATATATATATATATATATATATATATATTTATGTATATATATATTTATGTGTGTATATATACATATATATATTTATGTGTATATATATATATATATATATATATCTCAGGACAGTGACAAGGGAGATAGTCGGTCATCTGTAGGTGGTATTTTGTTGCTGACGCGTTTCGTAACACTTTGTTTCATCAAGGCTAAAAAGAAAATTTACAAATTAAAATACATGGAATAAAACTAAACTTCAAGAGAGTCTCAACATGCTATATAAATATACATTAAAACAAGACAGTTCATAAAAAGCACCTTCTGAACTAAAAAGGTTGAAGACTGAATGACTAAAAGAGAAAAGAAGGCAAAAGGCTCCAAGCCAGATACAACTGAACAGAGGTGGTGTGTTGTCAACTTAGGAACTAGCTGTTTTATGAATAACGATTCCAAAATTAGCAGTTCGTGATGACTTGTTTGAGAAAACAGAGAGTCAGAATAATCAATACTTGTATTACATATATTTGAATGATTTCTGATATTAGAAAATTCTGGATTGGACAATCTGCAACCAGTACGGTGACTAACACCTTTATGTGAATCTGCTCTGACCCTCAGCAATCGTTTAGTCGATCCCACGTAAGTCCCCAAATTACATCTGGGGCATTTTTATATACGACTCTTTTTCATTATTGGGCAATTCTATCCCTTAAATTTAAAGGGACCTATTGTAAAGGTATTAAAATGACTTGCAACATGTTAAAATGTTTTTCTATTGCAGACTTCAGATTACTTCTAAATTTATCGTCTAGGACGTATGGGATAGCCATAGAGTTTCTTCCGTGGTACTGTACAATAACAGCCGAGTGAGATAGTTTCTTATTTAAGAAATTCTTGCAGTGTTTAAAGAAAACAAGATGAAACCAATTATCAGTAAAATATTTGTGCAAGAAAATTATTTCTTTATGATAAGAGTCCCAAGAAGAGGTTAGAGTATAAGCCCGAGGAGAGTAAAAATTGAATTTAGTTTAAAAATAATAACCTCTTCTTGGGACTCTATCATAAAGAAATAATTTTCTTGCAAATCGTAATATTTTACCTAATTGGTTTCATCAGTGTTGGATTTAAACACTCAAGAATGCGTAAATAAGAAACTATCTCACTGGCTGATAAGTACAGTACCACTTGAAACTCTAAGCTATCCCATACGTCCTCGTTTTAGAAGTAATCTGAGACTGCAATAGAAAACATTTTAACATGTTGCAAGTCATTTTAATACCAAAAATCCACTTACAATAGGGTCCCTTTAAATTTAGCTTTCTTTTTCGTCAGTCGTATATAAACATACTTGCCGTCTTCTCTTGGCCGAGAAACGATTGCTGAGGGTCAGAGCAGATTCACATAAAGGTGTTAGTCACTGTTTTGAGATTGTCCAATCCAGAATTTTCTAATATCAGAAATCATTCAAATATATGTAATACCCCTATTTTATTGGACTGTCATCCAAGTTTTTTTGGAATCGTTATTCATAAAACAGGTTTTGAACTCACACACTCTCTGTTCTTGTATCTCTCCTTTTTGCTGCTATATCTTTTAGTCATAGTCTTCAACCTTTATATATAGGTGCTATTTATGAACTGTCTTGTTTTAATGTATATATATATAGCATGTTGATCTTGAAGTCGTTAGTTTTATTCCATGTATTTAATTTGTAAATTTTTTATTTAGCCTTGATGATGTAACATATATTATAAATATATATATACCACCTACAGATGACCGACTATCTCCTATCACCCTATCCTGAGATATGCTGTGTATAAATATTGCGCCAACTACTTCTGTTTTATATATATATATATATATATATATATATATATATATATATATATATATATATATATATATATATATATATATATATCAGGTGTTTCGAAATTAGAGACCCCCTCCACAGAACATGAAGTTTTCTGCTATAGCCCATCTCCAAGTACATTATTTTAAGTTTCTATTAAGCTATTTTTCATTTTACATTTCTTGTATTTTCAGACTGAGTTATGGAGTTAGATGCAGCCATGGCTAACGACTTGGAGGAAATCAGATGGATTGACTGAATCCAGGCTATAACCTTTAGAGAGGGCAGGGATGCTGGCACATCCTTCATTTCACGTTCTTGAATAGCTAAATACATTAAAAGAGATGAATCCTTTGTTAAAAGAAACTGGAACAAAAATCCATATGACTGTCATCGTGAAAAGAGTGAGAATCTTGGAAGGCTTGAAGTCCTTTCTCAGGAGTAAAAAGACATCACAGCTGAGGCAGTGGGTAGACCAAGAAAGACTTTACGTAAATTGGCGCTTGAACTAGAAACAAAAAGGGGAAAGAAGAGAAGTTATAGTGCTGTATATCATGAGTTGAAAAAATCTGGTATGAAGCCATTTCATGTTATCAGCAAACCCAACATCACTCAGCAACAGAGAGAAGACCGTGCATGATTTTGTGGTTCATTTCTTAAAGATTGGGATGAAGCTGACTTTCTCCATGTTGCTGCATCAGATGAATTCTTCATTTACACAGTCAGGAAGCCAAATCATAAAAATGACATCATTTGGGCTGCAAAGTTGGATATCAGCAATGACGTGCTCTATCACCAAGTTGTGAAATTTCCTGAATGTTTGGGAATTTTTCTCTGTTTCACAGCCAAACAGCCAAATGAAAAAGGACAGTCATGGAATGGCAAATACTTCAGAGAAACTGTGCTTACTGGTGGAGTATTACCTTTCCTCAAAAATCCTGAAAATGTGTTATCTGTTGAAGAAGTCACATTTTTGCATGATAAGGCACCATGTTTCAAAGCTCTTCAGACACAGGAGCTGCTTCGAAACAGTGGTATTGATTTCTTCTCGTCAAGTGAATTTTCAGGTACCCCCCCTGACCTTAATGTGTGTGAAAACATTGGTAGTATCTTAAAGGATTGTGTTGAAGCGCTCACAGTGAACTATGATGGTATACCAAGCCTCGATGACCTGTGAAGAGAGGTGACCAAAGTGCTCAGGGAAATGGAGTTTGATCTCAGCTTTTTTGAGATTTGCTGAAATCATACCCCTCAAGAATGCAGGCTGTGGTACAGGCAGATGGGGGCCACACAAAATATTAAATACTCAGAGAAAAACTTAAATAAATACCTGTTCTGAATTACTTTTGTTTTTGTCCATATCAATTTTAGTTTATGCTGTAGAGGTCCAACAGTAGCTGGTGATGGAAATTTGGGTGTAGAAATTACACCGAGAGTGCAGGCTGGACGGAAAGATTGGAGAAAGATGTCGGGTGTCTTGTGTGACTGCAGAATCAACTTAAAGGTTAAAGAAAGAGTGTATAAGACAGTAGTGAGACCAGCTTTGATGTATGGAGCTGAAACATGGCCGGTAAAGAGAATGCAAAAGAAGAAATTGGATGCGGTAGAGATGAAAATGCTTAGATGGATGTGTAGAGTGACAAAAATGGACAAGATCAAGAATGAAAGAATAAGAGGAACTACTAAAGGTGTAGGACTATCAAAGAAGGCCCGGGAAAGAAGACTGCAGTGGTATGGCCATGTGATGAGAAGGGATGAGACATATGTAGGGAGGAGAGTGATGCAGATGGAGGTGCCCGGTGGAAGAGCTAGAGGAAGACTGGAGCGAAGGGGGATGGATGTAGTTAAAGAAGATCTGAGAGACAACAATTGTCAGAGGACGATGTGTTTCACCGAGCCAGGAAGAGGAAAGCTGTCAGAAACATCGACCCCACATAGAAGTGGGAAAAGATACAGAGAAAGATATATATACATATATGTGTGTATATATATATATATATATATATATATATATATATATATATATATATATATATATATATATATATATATATATATATATATATATATATATATATATATATATATATATATATATATATATATATATATATATATATATATATATATATATATATATATATATATATATATATATATATATATATATATATATATATATATATATATATATCTTCTTCTTCTTTTAATATGCTTTTTTCCCATTTTGCATGGGGTAAGCACGATGCCTTCTTTTGAAGGACTTTTGATTTGCCTTTGGGGTAGACCGTAGTCTCGATCGGCTGCCCTGCCTGACATCGCTTAGACCCCGGTAGCGTATGTTACATGTATCATGCCATACCCAACGCCCTTTCTCCCAGCATCGAGAAGTTGTTGCGCGGGTAGGTCGAGAGTTCGAGATGTGTGAGATGTTTATTATGTTTTTAGATGTTGTAGTGGCTTTGTTTTGTGTGTGTATTTAGTCTGTAACACCCATTTGCTTTTTAAGCAAACCTATACGTTGATTACATACATAATCCCAGGGTGTCTACACAGATAGCAAAGTGTCCGTCTCTCTGATCAGTCGGCTGCGGATTTGAACCTGCGCCACAGACCTCTACGAGGTCCAAAGCTGCTGCTGTAACCGACTGTGCCATCGAGGCTCCATTTAAATATATATATATATATATATATATATATATATATATATATATATATATATATATATATATACTTGTATAGAAATAATCAACACTATCTTGTATGGAACAGAAATAAATTTTTGACTTACATCAGGATCGAACCTAGGCCTTTCAATTGAAAAGCAAGGCCACTGCCAACTGAGCCACACAAGTCTTAAAAGAACATGGAACCCAAGTACCACTGTGCCTAAGATTTTACCTGGGCAGGCTAGCTGCCTCGCATACCAGCATGTTTTCCCCAACTTCCTGGTTTTGCTTGATTTTTTTTCCAATTCTCTTCATTCACGGCTTAATATATATATGTATCCACACAACACACAATATATATATATATATATATATATATATATATATATATATATATATATATATATATTTATATGTATATATACACACATATATATGTGTGTATGTGTGTGTGTGTTTTGTGTGCGAAATATTCATGTATAAAAAGGATTAAAAAATTTTTATGGAAGGTGATAAATATTATCTGCACATTTATTGTCACTGAGATAAGCATTGT
Source organism: Macrobrachium rosenbergii (assembly GCF_040412425.1). Lineage (NCBI taxonomy): Eukaryota > Metazoa > Arthropoda > Malacostraca > Decapoda > Palaemonidae > Macrobrachium > Macrobrachium rosenbergii. Next base: position 44,412,178 of record NC_089743.1, read on the forward strand.
TATATTTCCTAACTCTCATATAAATTTCGTTGTTTTCTTTATCTATATCCTCTTTTTAAGTATTTCATTTGTTGCCCGTAGTCCCTTTTCACTTTCTTCGATTCCTCTTCCTTTCCTCTATATAGTTCACTTTGTTTTCTTTTATTTAGTGGACAATTAAAGAATCGTTCTTTCACTTTATCATCTTGGAAAGCCAATAGTTTTTAATTATAATTTTGTTTAATCTGTAATGACTTGATTTTCCTTGACAAGTCTTAAACTTAATTTACGTGTTTCATTGGAGAAACAAGAGGCTTAGATGCCGTTTGGCATGGCACAATTACGCCGAACTAAAAGCCAGGCTCAGAAACTTTATTCTTCAGGTGAAAATGAATGCAATTTGGTTGTGAAAAAAAAAAACACTTTTGAAAATATTCAAGGATATATCCGCACATTTTGATGTATGCTCAACAGTTCTTCCTTTGCTTAAACCAGATGGCTGTCACTAGCTGTCCAAAGAGAGAGGCGGCCCTTTTGGTTGATGTGTTCAAGGCAGTATACCTCATTTCTGTTTTCGTGAAGCTAAAGTAACCAGCTGAGCTTTTTGGACCAATGAAATCAGGAATTTTTACTCAATTTTCATTGGCCGTGTTACTTTACTACTGGCAACTCATTTGAAATCCTGGGTGTCATTCGTGATTGCAAATTCACCTTTGAGAAATATATCCGGTTTACTCTTCTTCAGTGTATTAAAAAACTGGCACACTGAGAAAGTCTTTCGAGAATTTTGGAGACATTTCTATACAAATGACGAAGTTTTATTTCTTATATTCTTTCATGATTTGAAATATACTATTTCAGGGACGATTAAAAAAAATTAGCTTTGCATTTATATTTTCAGGAAAACATGTCCTTCTAAGGTTCCAACATTTCGTGACTATAAGCAAAGCATTTTGTTGTTATGTCTGAAGAAAGTCTGCATCCAGTATCCTAGTATTTGAGAATTTTATGTGATTTTATATGTTTTGTTAGCCATTAACTGAGAGAGAGAGAGAGAGAGAGAAGAGAGATAGAGAGAGTAGGTAAGGCATTGAAAGAAAAGGGAAGAAATCATTCACTTCAGAGAGAGAGAGAGAGAGAGAGAGAGAGAGAGAGAGAGAGAGAGAGTTAGTGTATGATGATAAACGAGAAGTATCGATGAAATTCGCTGACCCTAGGCTTCTTACAAACGAAGACAATCTCGTCAAGATAATTCCTTCTATCTTCATCATCCTTCCATCGAAAGGAATGAGGAAGCTTTCAAGATAATGTTACTCCAATCCAATCATAATGGTGCTAAATACGATATCTGATGAACAGACCAGAGGTTATGGTTCCCATTTCTCTGTTAACGGCGACGCAATACCTGCCTGAAGGTATAGCGAGCTAAGGCAATTATTAGTATTGTTTCTTTTCCATATAACTGCCAGCGGTTCGAATCGATTATTAGATGACGTAGTCACTGGATTGGAAGTTCTTAATTGTCTTAAACTGTGATTTTAGTCATCGGAGGTATCTTCACACGAATGACCTCATTGCCCCTAAAGAAGACAGAGAAAGCTGAACGACGTTTGAGCCGACAAATAGCTGGTATGTTGCTCTGGCAAATTACTCCAGCAGCCACCACTACCCAGGCCGCCCCCCCCCCTCTTTACATTCATCTGACAAGTCTCCCACCTTCTTTTCTTAGCCATAAATTGGTGTTAGTCTTAGGAGTTCAAACTAGAGAGATAGCTTAGCTTCACAGATCACTGACCGAGACAAGAGGAGTTAATGAACCT
>NC_089743.1:44416476-44423976 GCF_040412425.1 Macrobrachium rosenbergii
GATGATTCTGTCTGCATTTACTTCCTTGCAGAATAGCTGTTATTCTTCCTATAGTCTTTGCTTACCTTCTCTCTACTGTTTAACTGAATACTGCAATTTTCTCTAACTTCTTCTGCTTGACCAGTTTCTCCATCCATCTTTTCTGTCTTTCAATTGTACCTCAAGGATTTTTTTTTTCATACGAAGCACGTCATTCTCTCATCAAACCACTCACTGTGTTTATTCCTGCTTCCCATCCTCCTAAAACATAAACACTTCCTTCTGACTCTATGACCCCTCCTAGAGTAATTTATTCTTCATTTATTCCAGTCCTGTACCTTAAACACTAACCCACTTGATTGCGCTCATTTCCTCCTTATACGGTCAAATCTCTTCCTTGTTATTAAACTCACTTCTCTTAGTAGCCCTTTCAAGCACATACTCATCCCCTCCTCTCCAACCTGAACTTCCATCTACTCATCTATTTACTTCAACCAAATAATGACGAGGGATGTCTCCAGCTGCTCCTATTTTCACCCTTATGTACATCAACTTGCCCTTCTCTTTACTTGTACTAATATAATTTAGAACTCCCTCTTTCTCACAGTTTTCTCTTTCCCATATATTTTCGTAAATAGCTTACTTTGAAAAACATCCACATCAAACACTTTTCAAAACACATCTTTAAAAGACTCTCTCCATCCTTATTTTCTGTAGGAACTCATTATCTGCCCATAATGCTAGCTGTTTTTGTCGTTATCTTCTCTTGCTCCTGTATTGCTTTACACAACCATCCTTTCATTCTGTCCAAACTTCATGGGGCATAAACCCATAATTTTCCAGTACACTTGCATCTACTGCATCCTTTTCCAGTCTGTTTTCATTTTGTACTTTCACTGTCAAAATTCTTTTCCTGCCAAGCTCAGTCTTACAAATATAATGACTGAACTCACATATTTTACACTCTTCAACCTGTTTCCAGGGTTTCCCTGATGCAACGAATTCCAAACCTTTCAGCTTACACAGACACAAGATGCAATAACCTTTTGTTTTTAATCATTCCTGCACACACTGACTTTTCTCATATGTCTCCAGCTGTCAGTCTTAGTCACATCATCAAAGATTTAATCTTGTTTCCTTTCCGAAAAAATGCCAGCTGTCAGTCTTAGCCGTAGAGGATGGGATAATGAATATATTCCACTGGCATCATGTAAAGAAGGTAATCTGCATCTTAGGATGCCCTTTGCAAGTCCTCGCTGGGGCTACATTTAAACTGTATCCCAAACCTTTGTTAGTTCTAGGGAAAAATAGGTCGAACCCCCATGATAGAGACCAGCCTGACAAATGTGGTTGCCATTGGTCTTACTGGACACCATCCTCCCAATGTGCACACAACCATCTACAGACATAGCTGTGCCTTGGGATGCAGTGCATTAGAATTCCAGGATATTGGCAATTCCTAGACCAGCATCAACCATGTAGTACTGCTTACTTACCACTGTAGTAGCATTCAAACTTTAACTGACTGACCTGACTGCATATATCATCAGCATCATTACTTTCACTGCTGTGCAACGCGAAGGGCCACTTTGAAATTCTGCCACTCTCGTCTTACCTGTGCTTCCACCTTTACAACTTTTCACATATTTCTCCCTCTCGTGCCATAGATCTCCCACTCAGGTAGGTCTGGGTCTTCCAGCTGTTCTGGTGCCCACAGTTGAACATTGACACTGTCACTTACTATGCTCCCAGGATGGTGAGGAGGACATATCCATGACATCTCCATCTCCCTTTCATCATTATCTCATCTGCATATGGAGCGTCTCTAAGTTCCCTCATGGTGTCATTTCTTTCTATATCCTGCCACTTGACTTAAAGTATTTTTATCATAGCCTTATTCCCAAATGGACGAAATCTTTTTGACATAGTTTCATCGTCTTACCATGATTTATTTCCTTGTAACATCGCAGATCCCACTAGATTAATGTATAATTTCACTTTCATATACACTTTCAGTCGTTCTGATTGTCAGGTCTTTTTTAGCCAGTAAATATTCGGGAAATGAAAAATGGTAACATTCTTTCCCTTGTAAGAGAATGTAATGATGTGTAAGCCATCGTAATAAGGTGGAAAGCATATTTTCATTTCCATTCAGAAATAAGAGCTGAAAGGTAAAACAGGTGCTATGCTCAAATATTTGTCTGGAGAGAGAGAGAGAGAGAGAGAGAGAGAGAGAGAGAGAGAGAGAGAGAGAGAGAGAGAGAGAGAGAGAGAGAAAGGTCATCCAAGAGGGCATCAAGGAAGTATTTGCAACGTTAAGTAACTACATTTCTCCTCCTAAACCTGTTTAAAGACACCGTTGATTTGGGAGCACTGCAAAGTGACTAAACCATTTCCTTGGGATGTTTAGTTAATCCAACTTTTGATTTTTTATTTGTACGTGAAAGGAAATAAAAATGAAGCGACTCCAACGCGCGTGCGTAGTTTCTTTGCTTTGTCATTTTTGTTGGACTTTGCCGGTAATTCCAGCCCCTGCCTTCGCTTTCTCCCTCAGTTTTTTTTCCTACCTCGAGAAAAACAATTTTGTCTTGACTGTGACTGAAGTGCGAGCTTTGCATGAACTTTCACGATACGTCATATTTCGGGGAAATATTTCCAACGTCCACCCGGAAGTTGTAAATTCCTTTTGTACTTCCGGTCAGCCGGTTTCATATATCATGTCTGGCAATGGACGGAGTGGACTGTTTTCAAATTACAAATGGGAAATGGGTTCATTGATCTTTTGGTCAATCGTGGGTTAATCAGCAAACAAATGACAGATTACTGCGTAAGGATTTGTTTTTTTTCTTTTATTAAAACAACAATAAATTATTACGTCTCCTGTATGTTAGCTCACTTTAGGTGCGCAAGAGATATCCCGTTATCACAATCAGGCTACCAAGTGGAATGCACCTTTCAGGTTTCAATGAAATGCTATTTTATCTAACAAGAAAGCTGTTATTTCGTGACTCGGTAAGTTTGGAAGATTCACCCTCAGAAAACCTGAAAAAATCTAACAAGTTTTAGCTCTGGTGTGGATTACATTAGCGATTTTCATGATTTCCTGAAAAGTCAATCTTTTTTATCAAATCTGCTATTAAAGATCCACCTCATTTTATTATACAGAAGAATCACCTCACGGCGCCTTTAATTTGCTTTAGCCTCCGATCCAAAGATCCTGACTTGTGGTACATTTCTTTGATTAATTGCTTCATGATTAACTACAAATTATATTCACCATAACAGAAATATCTACAGTAGTCGAATTTCTGGATACTGAAATACCAGGATCATTACATTGCCAACCAACAATGCCGAAATAGAAATCTGTAACAATCCTCTCTCTCTCTCTCTCTCTCTCTCTCTCTCTCTCTCTCTCTCTCTCTCTCTGTCATAATATTATAGCCATACAGGCGTGGTAGAAATATCATTGTATTTGTTGTCTTTGCACATTTTAATTTGTTTGTCAATAATATAGGTCGAAGAAGCTTCATGGGTTCATTCATACTTCTCTAGCTACCCCAGTGATTACATCTACTCACCGGCTTATACAACATGCCCACAGGCAAATACGCACTCCCACACATACACACACTCATCTCATAATGCAGTTCGTGTTGTTAGGCATGTACAATATACGCCAATAAAACAAACTGATTTCCTTGAATGTATGTTAGACGAAAACCGGCAAAAAAGTTGTTTTCAGATTTTTTTCCTCTCCAGAATGATTCACAGCTTGGACTGACACTCCTAATGTGTTTGCCTGAATTAATTTGAAGCAAATGAAGAGGGTAAGTTACCAATCGCTGAAGTTTTTCCGTCATCAGTGGACAAAATACTGTTCTCCTCCGGTTTAGGTGTCTACTTCTTTTCCTTGTACCAGTTAGGAACATGCGTTGCATGTCAGGTGGGCCGTCCCATAAAAGAAAGAAGCAAAGCCAGTTGTACTAACCGACTGAAAATGGGTGGTCTGAAGAGGCGATTGCATGAGACAAGCTAGGCTACTTGGACGATTTAATGTTGTTAAGATGCTGCAACAGAGCTAGAACTTTAAGATCTTCATCAACCTATTTATTATTATTATTATTATTATTATTATTATTATTATTATTATTATTATTATTATTATTATTATTATTATTATTATTATTATTATTATTATTATTATTATTATTATTATTATTATTTATGAAGATGAACTGGTGGGTGTGCAAGTGGTGGGGTGACCAGTCTCCCTAAATATTTTGAAATCCATTTTAGTATAGTTATTCGTCTTTACATTCTGCATTTGGCAAATTTACTTTTTTTTGGTCACATTTCTCAAGTCAGCAAAAACAGACCTAGGAGCTTGGTTAATGGATCCCGAAAGGAAGGAACCACGCAGCCCTATTGCGAAACGTATCAATTAGGTCTCAGGCTTTACTCATAAAACACTAAAGCTAAATTAAAAAGATAAATAAATATATGTAAAAAAATTAGTTTGAAGAAAATTTCCTCTTCATTTCAGATTTTTTGTTCAAGGTAGTACTGCTGAATGTTCATGACGAGATGAAGTGAGGAGTAAATCCTTCGTAGTCAGACTTGCCAACATCTTCGGTGAAAGTAAATATCGTGAAAACCTTTTACCTTATTTGATATCTTCAAACATATCTTCATTTACCATCATGGGAGTTGCTAAGGGTGGAGGTAGGGGTTAACACTCGGGCATTGTCCTGCCCCCAATTGACAATAAGTAATTATATTATTTTTTCCTGGAATTATCATATGTAATAGTATCCCTGAGGAAAGGGATCTCTTCCTTATGATGACAGGTTCTTCCAGGGATGCTTCGTAGTCTGGCAGGGGCACTGACTCCTTCCTGGGGAGGCAACCCATGAGGAAGACCTTCCTGGCAGGGCTGCTCTAGCTCCTTCTGGGAAGGCATGGTTGGAGACTTCCCTCAGGGGGCGCCTGTTTATGAAGTTTTGGCTTCCACCGCTATGGTAAAGCCCTTCCCCGGGATTCTTCCTTGCCTGGAAGAACCCATGTCTCTCTCTTGAGTATGTAGCACCATTGGAGGGCCTTTCTGCTGGGATTGCCCTGGCTTTCTCTGGGAGGATAAGGAGACCCTCCTTAATGGATATCTACCCTAAGAATTGCTAGCTCTCACCCTAGTGGTAAGGGCCCCACAAATGTATCCAAGTGGGGTAGTTGCCGTAAATCTTTTCTGGGAAGATCGCACCATAGGAAGACTTCCCTATCAGGGTTCCCTGACTCCTTCTGGGAAGGCATCCCTTTTGCGGGGGTGGGGGGAGCTATTGGCCATTTTCATGGGATGCTTGCCCTTGGAAACCTCATCCTCCATCCTGTGGTGATGCTCTCTTATGTGTATACTTCCTGGCTTGGCAGGAGGCCTGCTTCCCTCTTGAGAAGGTAGCTTCGCATGATGGGACTTCTACTGTAGGAATCTTTGTAGGAACCTGCCTCCTTCCTGAGTAGGACCATCGTGGTTAAAGCACCCAAGCTCGCTCTGGGTAGGCATCCCAGGGGGGTGGGGGGAAGGCTGGAGACAGGTGCCCTGCTTCCCTACTGGGAGGGCAGCCCCAGAGAAGGACCTACCTGGTAGGGTTGCTCCTGCTCCTTTTTGAAAGGCAACTCTAGGGGAGAAAGGAGACCCTCCTCAAAAGATCCCTTCCCTTGGCATTCTTGGACACCTCACCCGAGTAGTGAGGCACCCCACCACAGAAGGGAACCTCGCTGCTGGGGTTCCCCAACTCTCTATAGGGAGGCATCACCGTAGGAGGAGTTTATAGGCTCCCCATTTGATTGCTTCTATAGAAACCTCGTCCTCCACCCTATGGTGATACTCTCCTGCATGGATACTTTCTCAAACAATAGTTAATGAGTCAGTTGTTTATTGGCATCTCGTTCATGAGTTTCATTGCTGTCAAAGTCCTGAGGTCCACCACTTCTCGCATTTTACCGTACCCTAGGATGATTGAGGGCACTTGATGGCAAAAGGTAGACTTAAGCTAAACTTACTAGCCAATCCCCCTGAATCTGATGACGTTAACAGATCCATGGGAAAAAGACAATTAAATTTAGTTCTGTTACAATTAATACGGAAAATTTTGAGATTGCAAAAACGGAAAAATAAGAAACTAAATCAGATTGTTTTTTTCGGGTATTTTTTCCTCAATTCTTTAAATATTATTCAGGTAAACTGCGAAGTTGTTATCTCTGGATTAGCAAAGAAACAAATAAGTCTTGGAGTAGGGTAATTGGAACAACGAATAGAAAAGGAAACAGGCTTAACGGAAGAAAGGCCACCAAAAACGTTTGATAATGTCAGCTTTTGATGGGAATTAACTTGAAGACATTTTGCATCATACACGAACAACAGAGCCCTGCTTCTTATGCGAACACATGGAAGGTCTAACGCACTCATCCCAGCAGATGAATGAACTATTGTAGAAACTTTTACTTGAAGGAAATATATCCATCAACAAGTCATGACTTCCTAAATATTATACCTATGAACCGTACCAGCAATACAGTACGTGGTGATTTATAAATCTTTAAAATACTATCATACAGGAAAGGAAAGGCCAGTAAAACAAAACGGATTGTAGCTACCCCCATCCTTTATTATAATATTATCATGCTAGCAATGTGCACATCGTATAATAAACATCATGCCTTAACATACGAGAAAAATATATATATTTATATATTATAATATAACTCCTATAATGATAACTCATGTTTTGTAATTATGACTAATTCATGACTTGGCATCACAGACGAGAAAGAAATCATCTGGCCAGAGTATTCTTTAACATCTTAAATTCCCGTTTTCTATGGGCTTGATCATAGCCTCCCATTTTCTTTGATGATTTTCCCTCTCATTTTTTAGGATTTTCTTATGAGAGTCGAATACCGGTTTCTCAACATTTTCTTTCATTCGTGAGGAGTTTTTTTCTGCGTGTCTGGTTCCTCACTGTTTCACATAGTTTCCGAAATATACTGCAGTAAATATTCTTCCTTAAATGTACAGATACATAGATCAATAGAAGATAACAAAGGTACCTTTTACAAAGAAGACAGAAAAGAAGAGAATAAATCCATAAATATTCCCAACACCTTAACCAGTTTTGTTAGCGAACTAACAGTCATTATCGCTTGACAAAATTTTCCTTTATAAAGCAGCCATTAATGACTAAAATTTTAAGCTTGTAATTTTTCTTTTATTTTTCCCAAATCAAAGAGTAATGAACGCTAATGCATTCTTTCCGCAATACATTATTATGCAACAATACCTTATAATAATTTCATTATCTAATTTAAATTTATAGTTTTAAGTCTTTTGGACATAATTTAACATAAAATCAGATTAGTCGATCAACGAAATCAAGACTACAGCCTGCTCTTTTGGAGGCGACGATAAATATCGGCAACCGATATCACCGTAATCAATGGCAGGTGCCCAGAATGAGCTTCTGC
>NC_089743.1:44428976-44488976 GCF_040412425.1 Macrobrachium rosenbergii
GTTTTGGTGAAGCAGGAGTTCCGGGAACTGCAAGAAATGGGATGAAAATTAGTCTACATTTTTCGAAGTTAGAAAAACTACATTTGCACGACATACCTAGGAAATGGAATCAGGGTAAAGTGATATTTAGGGAATTATCTTAGTTGTAAATACGAAGAGGCATCAGCACTCGGCCTGTTACTTTTAGCGTCTTATGTTAGTCGCATTAAAAAAAAATACAATAAAAACAATATAACTTGGATTGAAATGATGATACGTCTACAACAGTTATTCTCAAACCCGGTGCCGTGCCACCCTGGGGTGCCACAGACAGTGCCTAGGGAAGCCGCAAGATTGTCATAAATTTTGTCTTGGCTAGATCATCTCAATGAACTTTTTGTAAAAAAAAAAAAAAGTTTACGGAAGTCTTCATATAATTATTATCAGCGTGTCTACTCTAATTATGCTTATCTAATTCTTCTGATATGGTTTTTTTTGTTCAGTATAATTCTGTATTTACGGTGTGCTGATTTTGGTTTGAGTATTGATAATAATTTTATAAATTAAATAAGAAGTTGATTCATGCGATATGGTGGGATGGTGAAGAAGGGTGTCACGGCAATGATTACGTTAGTTAGGGTGACATCACTAAAAAAAGATTGAAAACCACTGGTCTACGACATAAGCACAGCACTCATTTCGATCGCCATGATAACCTAGAATACATGTATACAATTATTCTTTTCTAGAAAAATATATTTACATGCATTCCTCTTGATAAATCGTGCATCATTTGTTAACTGTCGGAAGACACAGTACATAAACATTCTTCTTCTCAAGTTATCTTACAGACCTCCGGCATCGAGTTAGATCTTTAGTGACTAATGAAAGGCAAAATGGATATGCTTAATTTTTTTCTGCTTTTCATGACCTCATTTTCAATTTTTCCAGCCTGGTTTTCCCTTACCTTTTATTCTGGGTATTCTCTCCTTTGTTTTATTTACCCCCTTTTCATGAGTAATTCTCTCCTTTGTTTCCTTTACCCCTTATTCTGAGTAATTTTCTCCTTTGTTTCCTTTATCCCTTATTTTGCGTAATTCTCTCATTTTTTTCTTTTACCCCTTATTCGAGTAATTCTCTCCTGTGTGTCCTTTACCTCTGCTCACTTCCCCTTCCCTCTCTCTTGTTTCCTACGGACCTGGCCTTTGATTTTATACAAGAAAAAAAAAAAACAAGAGGGTAGCACCGTAGTTTCAGAATATCTCACTCTTTCAGCCACACACCAAGTTCGGTGCCCAGAACTAAGGAGTGCATTACAGTAGCCTGAGGTACAGGACACCAGTCACTTACAGTGACGTTGAACTCGCAGTGATAATCGTTAGGATACAGCTGAGGATAGTCTGGCGATGTCACTGTCATCAGCGGTTCTGCATCGGTGAGTATGACCTCAGCACACACGTTCGACGTTGTAGCTGTGAAGAAGTGAAAAACAAGATGAACATGACGACTTCCTGCAGGCATGAGAGAGAGAGAGAGAGAGAGAGAGAGAGAGAGAGAGAGAGAGAGAGAGAGAGAGAGAGAGAGAGTTTTGTAAGTTAATTCCAGAAATGTTAAAGCCGCGAGAGAGAGAGAGAGAGAGAGAGAGAGAGAGAGTTTTGTAAGTTAATTCCAGAAATGTTAAAGTCGCCAGAGAGAGAGAGAGAGAGAGAGAGAGAGAGAGAGAGAGAGAGAGAGAGAGAGAGAGAGATACTTACGTGAGGTTGTCGTAGTTGACGTCGTAGTTGACGTAGTAGTGGAAGTGGACGTGGTCGTGGTAGTTGACGTTTTCGCAGTGGTTGATGTTGTACTGGTCGTAGTTGTGGTGGTATCCTTAGCACCTGGTGAAGATATCCAGTGGAGATGAGTTCAGATTCGGGTAGAAAGACGAAACCCATAAGGATAGGATCCGTGACAGGGAGTGATTTATATTTTTCCTTTGTGGTTTATCCTCTTTTTTAATGGTTTATCCTCTTTATTAATTGGCTTTAAAAGTCCCAAATAATAAAAAAACTGCGTCCTCTAAATGTCCCATGAAATAAAAAAAAATGGTCGTCTTTAAATACCCCAAGTAATAAAAAAAAATGGTGGTCTTTAAATGCCCCAGTAATACAAAAAATAAAGTCTTTAAATTTCGCAAGTAACAGAGAAACTGTGGTCTTTAAATGTTCCTAGTAATAAAAAAATATGTTCTTTACTTGTTCCAGGTTATAAAAAAAATTGTTTTCTTTAAACGTTCCAAGTAATAGAATAAATTTTGTTCTTTAAATTTCCCAATAATAGAAGAAACTACGTTCTTTAAGTGTCCCAATTAATGAAAATTTTTTCCTAAGTTTCCCAATTATTACAAAATTATGATCCTGAAATATCCGAAGTAATTAAAAAAATTGTGTTCTTTAAACGTCTCAAGTACTACAAATTCTTTATATATCTCAAGTAATAACGAAATTGTGTTCTTGAAATGTCCCCGCAAAAAAAATGTATAGTTATTGGTAGGCATAAAGCATTATGATTATCTTAAAGCTCTTTTATAGAAAACTGGAAGAAGTTGGTAGAAATGGAGGCAGTATCGAAACTTGGAATGTCAACAGTGCAGTAAATTCGACGGTATTCATCTCAATGCATGTATAAGTTAATCATCAGAGTCTGGGAAAGCTTATATGTAAGTCTGTCCATTGCCTTTCAGTGAAATTTATTTTCATGTTCACAGCAATTAATTCAATGACTCTTGACATGAATCATTCAGACAAATAAAGAACCAGGGGCTGACAATGCTTTTGAAAAAAACTTGAAGGGAATAAATTAATGTATCAGTAGATTACAAGGCCTTTCAAAAACACTTGAAGGGATTAGATTTATCGATGGATTACAAGTCTTTTGAAAAACTCTTGAAGAGAATAAATGAATTATTGGATTTCAAGGCTTCTGAGAAACACTTGAAGGGATTAGATTTATCGATGGATTACAAGTCTTTTGAAAAACTCTTGAAGAGAATAAATGAATTATTGGATTACAAGGCTTTTGAAAAACACTTAAAGGGAATGAATGTATCAACGGATTATAGTGCTATTGGAAAACACTTGAAGGGAATAAATGTATTAATGGATTACAAGGCTTTTGAAGAACACTTGAAGGGCCTGTTGGTAAACGAGCACTGTAACTGCAAAGCGATAATATTTCCCATAAAGTCAAGACACAACGATGTCTTCTATGCCCAAAGTCTTATTTGTCAGAAATAAGCTTACAGAGTAAGTTCATTTTCAATTATTCTGAAGCTTTACAAGAATTTAATGAGCACTTGATTATCAATCTTCATGCAGTGGACACTAATTTTATTAAAGAGCACAGCAAGTATTTTAAAATTTGAAGAAATTATAAAATTTAAAGTAATTTTGGGGGTATTTATAAAGCCTTAAAATTACATAGTACTTACCGGTACTTGAGCTACTGGAACTTGAGCTGCTAGAGCTACTAGAGCTTGAACTACTTGAGCTTGAGCTGCTAGAGCTACTAGAACTACTTGAGCTACTGGAACTTGAACCTATTTAAGATTGGAATAAGAAATGTTGTCAATGGGAGATTAGTTTAAGGAGCAATTGTTAACCCATGTACAATCAGGAATTGATTATTCATTTTTTAGGTTTTATACAAACTTTAAGTAAATATTAGATTTAATTTTAGTATCTGTATTAAATTTAGCTTTGTTATAGTGATGTGTCATTGCATCAAATTTGGTCCTAAAACTATTATAAAACTCATAATCTTAGAAACGATCTGGACATCCTGTACTACATTCTGTTACAAATATTGACAAATCATGCAGACATCAAAAAGATAAAAAAAAAAAAAAAAAAAAAAAAAAATAGGTGAACGCTGTCAAGGATTAACAATAAATTTTTCTCTCCACAAGAAATCATAGGCAGCCATGAAATCAAATCCTTACATCAAAACCACAATATATAGAAATAATCTTAAATGGGATCTTTAGATATTCTTCATAATTAGACACTAAGAAAATTCATATTTCATACTGAACCATAAGGAACCCATTAGCCAGAGTCCTAATCTAATACAACTCAGTGTCGAATATATTTTTAAGGTTACTTGACACATAAGGATGTTGGATGTTGTCTAAAAGACGTGGAAAATAAATAACTCTTCATTGCTGGTAAGCTGAAAGTCAGTATGAGAAACCCTACTAAAACTTGAGGATCTTGAATATCTTCAGCTTGACTTATCGAAACTTGGTTTTTACTAAATCAGTAAACTGTTGATCATTTGGATTTGAGCTGCTCAACTTATTCACTTTTGAATTGCTTTGTAACAAAACGTTGAGATCAACAACATTGCCCTGAACTGCTTGGCTTAAATCGTATTTATTTGTTCGGTAAAATTACCTCTTCTTGGAATCATGAAATTCATGTATCTGGAAGCTGGAATTCTTGAGTCTGTGGGGCTTGAGTTTCTGTTGCTGGAAGTTAATGTATGCAAATTATGTAGTGTGTTAGTGTTGGAATTTGTGTCAGTCATGCCTGAGCCACTAAAGTTATTTGAAGTGTCAAAGTGTGAAATTCTGAAGCTTAGGCTAAAATTTTGACTGTTATACAGAACGGAACTATAGATATCAATAGGTAGCTGAACTTATATTACCAGAGTATGAAGAGCCTGACCTTTTGTAGCTCTGACCTAGAATGACTTGACTCTGGGGTTAATAAAACGTGAGAGGTCAAATTGTAAATTTTCTGTTCTATACAAGTTTGAATTAAAGGAACTTGACACTCGAATCAAAGGGAAATTCATTTGGTTTAGGTAACAAGCAATGCTGATATGTTTGTCTTGTATACGACGACTAACTGTATGTGAGCAAAGTCTAGGATATGTAATTTTATGCATCATTATAAACAAGGTGTTATAGCTCCTGGTATTTAAATCAAACTGTGCTTAAGTTCAATTACTCAAAGATAAGTTTTTTGGGCTTTGTTTCCCAGTTTCAAATAAGACCCAGCGTACGTCTAAGCATAAAAAAAAGCCTAAATAGAAACTGATTCATAGCTATGAATGGCATGAAGGGGTGTCATTTCTGCTAAAATAAGAGGAAACAAAAATTATGCAGAAAAAAATTAAAAGAAGTTCATAATAGTGCAGGGGTTTGACATTAGAAACCTAATTTGGGAGATTGGTTCACGAAAGATCAAAAGAAATAAGAACTCATCTGCTTAAATCTTCACTATCTGACTGAAAGAATATTGACTATAAAGTTTAGAAAAGTCTAATTTATACTAATCCACAAGAAATGGGACAGAATAAAGGTATTTGGGACTAAAACCAGTGTCTGTAAATGAAATCTAGATAAAACAGTATCACATTTCATCCATTATAACGACCTATTGAAATGTGTTTTTTTTTATTAGACAGATAAAATATTGTTAGCGGCATGTATTACCTTGATCAAAAAAAACAAAAAACAGGAGAAATCCTCCACATATGGCATGATCATTTGGTAATATCTAAATGAACATACCTTGTAAAATATCATATATGGTAAAAACAGGAGATGAGGATAATCTCTTCACGGTGCTTTTAGGCTTCCCTAACAGTAAATCTAATGAACCAGGTAATCTCTACTTGAACAAAAATGGTATATGGGTGATTCAGCTTTCTTGAACCAGGGTAATTATGCTTGTTCAAACCTGAGCGGCATTAGCTAATGGAATCAGAGCTACTTAAGCTTGAACTGAATGAGCTGTTGAAACTTGTGCTGTTTAAGCTCTAGCTAATTAAAAAAAAAAACTGGAACTGGAACTACTTGAGCTTATACCGCTTAAAATCTTGGAACCAGAGATGCTTGACCTTGAGCTGGTCGAGCTTGGAGAGCTTGAACCACTGGAACAGTGACTACTTGAGTCTGAGCTGCCGTAAGAAGAGCTGCCTGAGACTGTACAGCTCACACGGCTAAAACTGTGGCTACTTGAACTGAAACTACTCGTACTTGAGTTAGTACTGCTCGAGCTACTGCAACTAGAGCTAACAGAGCTTGAGCTACTTGAATTGCTGGAAACAGAACTGCTTGGGGCAGTACAGCTCGAGCCTCTGGAACCAGAGTTCCTTGAGCACGAACTGCCTGGAACGAATGAATTAAAGCTTGCTGAACTTGAACTGTTTGATGCTGAACCTGAAATGCTTGAGTTACTGTTACAAGTATTAAAGTAAGCTTTTACTGTTTACAGTTCTGGAATTACAGCTACTTGTACTTGACCTTCTGGAATAGGAGCTATTTGAACTATCTGAATTTCTAGGGATTGGATTAACCATACTACTTGGTTTATGGCTACTAAGTCTACAAGTGACATATATCTGATACAGAGCCTACAGGAGAGAAATAAAGGAAAATGAGTGTTTGACAATAATATAAGATCATAAAAATTAATAAGAGCACATACGTGATTCACTGCTATATCACAGTGGCATTACTCTCTGTTGTTTTTATATAGATCAAGCCAATATTACATTAAAACGGAGAGAAAAATAGTCTATAACAGCAATCCTAGGAACAAAATTAAAATTTTGATAGGCTAATTAAGTGATAATTTATAACATAGATAGGTCAACGAATCATAATGGGTTTTTATTTTCTTAGAAAAATCTTTCATAACCAAAAACCCATTGTTCCTCTAGATATCTTATAACCAAAGTAAATAATCATACGCTTGCATTCACAAAAGTATCTAAAGTAACTGTATTTTCTTATGAAATGTTCAGAAGATTTTCCACTTCAGTTAAATAAAAAAAAATACTCAACATTCTCAGGCATAAGGCATCCCAAACAATAAAAATTAATTTTCTTTTAATTTTGAAAGTCAAAAAGATTTGCAAAGAAATGCACGTGTCAAGCTTTTGAAAACGACTGAACTGCTTGAATTTGAGTCACTGAAGCTTTAGCCACTACAATTAAGAATGTTGAGCTAGAACCAGTGTGCTTAAGTTTATGTCTGACCCGAGTGGAACTGAGCTATTTGTAGAGTTCGAGCGTAGAATGCCTGAACTCTTGTAATGGTGTAGTGCCACAATTAAACCCCGGGAGAAAGCTTTCTATAAGTTACTTAGTTTTCCTAGAGTTACTGCTGATTTTATATTGGTTTTCTCATTCAGTAATCAACTAAAAAAAGGAGGAAATCCAGTTGATTAAATCTCATGATATTCTCTATGCGTTTTTCATAAAAACCTCGAAAGATGAGCGTAGCTACTGAAAGAAATGAAGTATGTGAGTTCTGGGTACCTGAACTCGAACAACTTGAACTTGGTCTACATGAGTTTGAAATTCTTGAGCTAGAGCTACTTGAACTGATAAAGCTTGAGCTGCTTGATTGAAAACTGCTTGAACTTGATGATTCCGTACTTCTTGAGCTGCTTGAGTTGCAGCTACTGGAGCTTGATCTTCTTAAGCTTGAGCTACTGCTTGAATGAGTTGAGCAGCTAGGACTACTGGAACTTGAGAAACTTGAACTTGATTTACTTGAACTTGAGGTGCCTGAGACTGAACTGCGTGAACTAGAGTGGTATGGACTTGAACTACCTGAACCAGGACTACTTGAGCGTGAACTGCTCCCTCTTGAGTCACTTGAATCATAAATCCTTGAGCTAGAACTACTTAAGCTTGAGGTGCCATATCTAGAACTGCCATCTCTGGAGGTGCTGGAGGAAGAACTACTTGGAAATGAACTGTTGGAATTTTAGCTACTTGAACTAGAACCCACTGAGCTCGAATTATGTGAACTTGAAACACTTGGTTTATAGCTTGAGCCAGAACAGCTTAAATTAAAGCTACTGGGGCTAGAGCTGCATGAGCTTGAGCTATTCGACGAATAACTGCTGGAACTTGAACTACTTAAGCTAGAAGAGCTGGAACTCGAGCTACTTAAACTAGAAGTGCTGGAAATCGAGTTACTTAAGCTAGAACTGCTGGAAATTGAGCTGCTTAAGTTAGAGCTGCTGTAGCTTGAGCTATCTGTGCTGAAACTGCTTGAGCTTAAGTTGCCTGAGCCAGAGCTGCTTGAAACAGAACTGCTGGAGGTCATGCTACTAGAAGTCAAACTACACAAACTTGAACAACTTGAGCTGAAAGTGCTTGAACTTGAACAACTTGAGCTTGAAAAACATGAACTTGATCTACTTGAGTCTGAATAACTTGAACTTGGGCTAACTGATCTTGAGTTACTCGGGCTAGTGGCACTTGAGCATGACTTGCTGGAACTTGATTTGCTTGAACTTGAATTGATTGAACAGGAATCTATAATATCCAACTAGTTATTACAAAAGTTCATGAGGGATCAAATATTTGTAACAAAGAAGAGAGAGAGGAACTCTGATTATTCTAGTTAACAACAGGTGTAAAGGTTTAGAAGGTTTAAAGATCACTAATGAGCAGAGGAGGTAAGCAATAGCCACTACGCTGTCCTGCAATGTCCTAGAAACTGCATAAACACACTTATAATTAGTCCATAAACCACTCTCCACCCACGTTAGAACCTGAGGGAACCCAGCAGATTGCTACTGATGGATGATCCTGTGTCCCAGTGAACTGTTGGGCACTAAATAGGCTGGGGCCTCGGCACCAACACAAACGATAACTTCTATTGTTAGAAATCAGTGCCTTCCAAGGTGCTATATCGTTCCTCTCTTATTGCCATATCACTTACCTCATTACTTTCTACAAAGCTGTAGGAGTGGGCTACTGATCAAAACCAAGGCCTGTTTATAAAGTAACTCAAACGTAACCTTCCTAGTTTTACTGTGCAATTCTAATTATGGATCTAACAAAAGAGTAATTAGGGACCTCGATGCTATGTAGAAGTCCTATTAAATATAAATGTAGACCTGTTTGCTTTGGGGATATGGCAGCCAGCATCCAATTGTGAAATAGTTAAATTTGAGCATATATTAACCTCTACAGGTAGACACTATGCCATCACTTCTAGAGGTAATCTAGTTTATGGAAGTTAACTTTAATGATCCCAAAGTTTAAAAAATGGGCGCTGTAAAAAAAAAATCGTAGGTGAAACTCAGAATTTGATGTCACTATAACTAGAACTACTAGGGTCCAAAACTGAACTGCTAGGAACTTTAGCCAAATTCTAATAACACAAACTTTTTGAACTTTTATATCTAGCAGTTCAACAGCCGGAACTTCGTGCTAAATTACGAGAGCCTGCATTTGGGCTACTTGCATCACGAGAGCTAAAATTCAATCGTTTGAAGTTGAACTGCTGAACGTAAACTACAGCTGTTCAAAATTCAAAGGCTGGAGCAAGGACTAAAACTGAACGTGAAGAGCCCAAGCTATCATTTGGAGCTACCAAATAAAACAATGGATGAATTACTTTAATCTGCGATCGAAACTGGTTCTATGTAAAGGTTTAATAGAATGTTTGTTTCCTGAAAAGAAACTTACCTTAACACATTCATGAAAATATAAACGATTCAGAATTTATGTACAGATAATGAAACATGCCTACAAAATAATGACAGTCAGAATGTGGATCCTATTAGACATTTGGGAAGCAGTTCAACAGGAGTATCTTAATTGGCCCAATAACACAAGTAATTGAAAATTTGTTTAAGGACTTGCACTTGCTTTTATATTGTATGAGTACTCGTTAGTTAATGACATATTGCTGGTGTTCAAAATATGGCTGTTATGTCTTTGGAAGGTTCTAGCAAAGATGTAACCAAACATGAGAATTTTCAAGAGATCTAAAGCCATCAATTTCGAGGCCATCTTATTGTGTGACCTATGCGTTACGATTTTTTTCTTACATCTAAACATAACAACTCCTCATGTGCTCCTCAGATAAAAAAAAAATATTCGATACTCTAAATAAATGCCTTGACGAACGATGACAAACGTAAGATAACTGAACTGACGGTCTTCTGTTGCCACTACATCAGGAAACGTGTGACATGTGAGCCTCTGAGCCCTTCCCACAAAATACTTGTCAAGGGCTTTAACACGAAAATCGATGACATACACTCCCGTTAAGACAGTATGAATACTTTAAGAAATACTGAAGACAGCACAAAATTCCAAATTCCACACACACACACACACACACACACACACACACACACACACACACACATATATATATATATATATATATATATATATATATATATATATATATATATATATATATATGTATACATATATATATGTATACATATATATATATATATACATATATATATATATATATATATATATATATATATATATATATATATATATATATATATATATATATATATATATATAAAACCATTGCAACTTCAAGGTATGAAGATGCAATGGTACATATATTACAACTGCAGTTTCAAGGTATCAACTGGGCTATTTGCACAGATAATCCATTTTTGTTGATAATATTTTCAGTAGCAAATAGTTGCCAATTCTTCAAAATCATTCACAGAAAGACTGCAAAAAATTAAAGCATCTGTGATGCTTTATCTTTCAATTGAAACTAATTTAACAATATCTGTCCAATAAGAATTTATTGATAGTTTTTGTTTTTGGAGAAAAAACTATCAAAGAGAGAAAGATTGAAGGACTTACTGGAGGACGAGCTAGTGGAACTAGAGCTACTTGAACAGGATGAACTTGAACTAGATGAACTGCCTGAGCTTGAGCCAGAACTACTTGAGCTTGAACTGCTTGAGCTTGGACTGCTTGAGCTTGAAGTGCTTGAGCTTGAACTACTTGAACTGCTTGAGCTTGAGTTAGAACTGCTAGAGCTTGAACTACTTGAAATGGAAGTACTCGAGCTTGAACTACTTGAAATGGAGGTACTCGAGCTTGAACTACTTGAACTGGAAGTACTCGAGCTTGAACCTTTTGTACTGGAACTAATTGAGCTTGAACTACTTGAATTGCTTGACCTATAAATGACTGAACTTGGACTGAGTGAGCTACTTGACCATGAACCAGAACTGCTGGAGCTTGAGCTACTTGAGCTAAAACTGCTTGAGCTTGAACTAAAACTGCTCGAAATTGAACTACTTGAAATGAAACTACTTGAGCTTGAGCTGGAACTGCTGGAACTTGAACTGCTTGAGCTAGAACTGCTTAAGCTTGAACTACTTGAACTAGAACTGCTTGAGCTTGAGCTACTTGAGCTAGAACTACTGGAGCTTGAGCTAGAACCTCTTGAGCTGGACATACTTGAACTAGAACAGCTCGAGCTTGAGCTACTTGAGCTTGAACTAGAACTGCTTGAGCTTGAGCTTGAACTACTTGAACTAGAACTGCTCGAACTTGAGCTACTTAAGCTTGAACTAGAACTGCACGGGCTTGAGCTACTTGAGCTTGAGCTAAAACTGGTTGAGATTGAGCTAGAACTACTTGAGCTTGAACTAGAACTGGTTGAGCTTGAACTAGTTGAGCTAGAACTGGTTGAACTTGAGCTAGAACTGGTAAAGCTTGAGCTTGAACTAGAATTGTTTGTACTTGAACTACTGAAACTAGACCTGCTTAAACTTGAGCTAATTGAACTAGAAGTACTCGAGCTTAAGCTACTTGAACTAGAATTGCTTGAGCTTGAACTACTTGAGCTAGAGCTACTCGAACTTGAGCTACTTGAGAAAGAGCTTGAGCTTGAACTGCTTGAACTGGAACTACTTGAGCTTAAACTAGAACTGCTAGAGCTTGAACTACTTGAACTTGAGCTAGAACTGCTTGAACTAAAAATGCTTGAACTCGACCTAAGTGAGCTGCTTGAACATGAACTAGAGCTGCTACGGCTTGAGCTACTTGAGCTTGAAATGGAGCTGCTGGAACTTGAACTACTTGAGCTAGAACTGCTTGAGCTTGAACTACTTGAACTAGAACTGGTTGAGCTACTTGAGCTAGAACTACTGGAACTTGAACTAGAACTTCTTGAGCTGGAAATACTTAAACTAGAACTGCTCGAGCTTGAGCTACTTGAGCTTGAACTAGAACTGCTTGAGCTTGAACTACTTGAACTAGAACTGCTCGAACTTGAGCTACTTGAGCTTGAACTAGAACTGCTTGGGTTAGAGCTACTTGAGCTTGAACTAGAACTGCTTGAGATTGAGCTAGAACTACTTGAGCTTGAACTAGAACTGGTTGAGCTTGAACTAGTTGAGCTAGAACTGGTTGAACTTGAGCTAGAACTGGTAAAGCTTGAGCTTGAACTAGAATTGTTTGTACTTGAACTACTGAAACTAGAACTGCTTGAACTTAAACTACTTGAGCTAGAACTACTCGAGCTTAAGCTACTTGAACTAGAACTGCTTGAGCTTGAACTACTTGAGCTAGAGCTACTCGAACTTGAGCTACTTGAGAAAGAGCTTGAGCTTGAACTGCTTGAACTGGAACTACTTGAGCTTAAACTAGAACTGCTAGAGCTTGAACTACTTGAACTTGAGCTAGAACTGCTTGAACTAAAAATGCTTGAACTCGATCTAAGTGAGCTGCTTGAACATGAACTAGAACTGCTACAGCTTGAGCTACTTGAGCTTGAAATGGAGCTGCTGGAACTTGAACTACTTGAGCTAGAACTGCTTGAGCTTGAACTACTTGAACTAGAACTGCTTGAGCTACTTGAGCTAGAACTACTGGAGCTTGAACTAGAACTTCTTGAGCTGGAAACACTTAAACTAGAACTGCTCGAGCTTGAGCTACTTGAGCTTGAACTAGAACTGCTTGAGCTTGAACTACTTGAACTAGAACTGCTCGAACTTGAGCTACTTAAGCTTGAACTAGAACTGCACGGGCTTGAGCTACTTGAGCTTGAACTAGAACTGCTTGAGATTGAGCTAGAACTACTTGAGCTTGAACTAGAACTGGTTGAGCTTGAACTAGTTGAGCTAGAACTGGTTGAACTTGAGCTAGAACTGGTAAAGCTTGAGCTTGAACTAGAATTGTTTGTACTTGAACTACTGAAACTAGAACTGCTTGAACTTGAGCTACTTGAGCTAGAACTAATCAAGCTTAAGCTACTTGAACTAGAACTGCTTGAGCTTGAACCACTTGAGCTAGAGCTACTCGAACTTGAGCTACTTGAGAAAGAGCTTGAGCTTGAACTGCTTGAACTGGAACTACTTGAGCTTAAACTAGAACTGCTAGAGCTTGAACTACTTGAACTTGAGCTAGAACTGCTTGAACTAAAAATGCCTGAACTCAATCTAAGTGAGCTGCTTGAACATGAACTAGAGCTGCTACAGCTTGAGCTACTTGAGCTTGAAATGGAGCTGCTGGAACTTGAACTACTTGAGCTAGAACTGCTTGAGCTTGAACTACTTGAACTAGAACTGGTTGAGCTTCTTGAGCTAGAACTACTGGATCTTGAACTAGAACTTCTTGAGCTGGAAATACTTAAACTAGAACTGCTCGAGCTTGAGCTACTTGAGCTTGAACTAGAACTCTTTGAGCTTGAACTATTTGAACTAGAACTGCTCGAACTTGAGCTACTTAAGCTTGAACTAGAACTGCTTGGGTTTGAGCTACTTGAGATTGAACTAGAACTGCTTGGGTTTGAGCTACTTGAGCTTGAACTAGAACTGCTTGAGATTGAGCTAGAACTACTTGAGCATGAACTAGAACTGGTTGAGCTTGAACTAGTTGAGCTAGAACTGGTTGAACTTGAGCTAGAACTGGTAAAGCTTGAGCTTGAACTAGGATTGTTCGTACTTGAACTACTGAAACTAGAACTGCTTGAATTTGAGCTACTTGAGCTAGATCTATTCGAGCTTAAGCTACTTGAACTAGAACTGCTTGAGCTTGAACTACTTGAGCTAGAGCTACTCGAACTTGAGCTACTTGAGAAAGAGCTTGAGCTTGAACTGCTTGAACTGGAACTACTTGAGCTTAAACTAGAACTGCTAGAGCTTGAACTACTTGAACTTGAGCTAGAACTGCTTGAACTAAAAATGCTTGAACTCGACCTAAGTGAGCTGCTTGAACATGAACTAGAGCTGCTACAGCTTGAGCTACTTGAGCTTGAAATGGAGCTGCTGGAACTTGAACTACTTGAACTAGAACTGCTTGAGCTTGAACTACTTGAACTAGAACTGGTTGAGCTACTTGAGCTAGAACTACCGGAGCTTGAACTAGAACTTCTTGAGCTGGAAATACTTAAACTAGAACTGCTTGAGCTTGAACTAGAACTGCTTGAGCTTGAACTACTTGAACTAGAACTGCTCGAACTTGAGCTACTTAAGGTTGAACTAGAACTGCTTGGGTTTGAGCTACTTGAGCTTGAACTAGAACTGCTTGAGATTGAGCTAGAACTACTTGAGTTTGAACTAGAACTGGTTGAGCTTGAACTAGTTGAGCTAGAACTGGTTGAACTTGAGCCTGAACTGGTAAAGCTTGAGCTTGAACTAGAATTGTTTGTACTTGAACTACTGAAACTAGAACTGCTTGAACTTGAGCTACTTGAGCTAGAACTATTCGAGCTTAAGCTACTTGAACTAGAACTGCTTGAGCTTGAACTACTTGAGCTAGAGCTAATCGAACTTGAGCTACTTGAGAAAGAGCTTGAGCTTGAACTGCTTGAACTGGAACTACTTGAGCTTAAACTAGAACTGCTAGAGCTTGAACTACTTGAACTTGAACTAGAACTGCTTGAACTAAAAATGCTTGAACTCGATCTAAGTGAGCTGCTTGAACATGAACTAGAGCTGCTACAGCTTGAGCTACTTGAGCTTGAACTGGAGCTACTTGAACTTGAGCTAAAGCTACCTGAGCTTGAACTTGAACTCCTTGAGCTTGAACTGCTGGAGCTTGGGCTACTTGAGCTAGAGTGGCCTGAACTGGAACTAGTTGAACTAGAATTGCTCAAACTTGAGCTACAACTACTTGAGCTTGAACTAAAACGATTTGAACTTGAGCTACTTGAACTAGAACTGCTTGAACTTGAGCTACTTGAGCTAGAACTACTCGGGCTTGAGCTACTTGAAGTAAAACTACTTAAGCTTGAACTGCTTGAGCTAGAGCTACTAGAGTTTGAGCTTGAACTGCTTGAGCTAGAACCCCTAGAGCTTGAACTACTTGAACTTGACCTAGAACTGCTTGAACTATGTGAGCTGCTTGACCATGAACTAGAACTGCTACAGCTGGAGCTACTTGAGCTTGAACTGGAGCTGCTTGAACTCGAGGTAGAGCTGCTTGAACTTGAACTTAAACTACTTGAGCTGGAACTGCTTGAGCTTGAACTAGAACTGCTCGAGCTTAAGCTAGAACTACTTGAGCTTGAACTGCTGGAGCTTGAGCTACTTGAGCTAGAGCTGCTTGAACTGGAACTACTAGAACTAGAACTGCTCGAACATGAGCTAGAACTACTTGAGCTTGAACTAGAACTGCTTGAGCTGGAACTACTTGAACTTGAACTGCAAGAACTTGTGCTTCTCGATCTTGAACTACTTGAGATAGATCTGCTTAATTCTGAACTAGAAGCGCTTGAACAAGATTCTATAAAAAAGCAAACATTAATTCGTGATTTATATGTAGTGTATGCATAAATACCCCATGTTATAAGCATTTTAAAATAAGCGGTATTGTCACATTTCATGATTAATCAGCAAATTACTAAACAAACTATGTTTTAGGCCATTAAGAATAGAGCTTTTAGTGCTATTTCTCATGTCCTTTTATCAACAATAACAGTTTATCCAGTTCACACTGAAAGTAAAACTGAAAACATCTTATATGCTACCAATGTATTTCATCATTTTTACTATGTTAAACAAATTTTCCAAACCCAGGTACATATGACAGAACCTTACTAGAACTTGAACTACTTGAAGATGAATCTCTTGAACTTGAGCTTGAACTGCTTGACCTGAAACTACTCGATCCTGAGCTTGAGCTGCTTGTGCTGAAAATACTTGAACTTGAAGAGCTTGAGCTGAAACTACTTGAACTTGAAGAACTTGAGCCGAAACTACTTGAGCTTGAAATGCATGAACTTGAACTACTTAAGTCTGAATGACTTGAACTTGAGCTAACTGGTCTTGAGTTACTCGGGCTAGTGGTAACTGAGTATGACTTGCTGGAACTTGATTTGTTTGAACAGGAGCCTATAATAACCAAGTAGTTATTACAAAAGTTCATGAGGGATCAAACATTTGTAACAAAGAAGAGAGAGAGGAACTCTGATTATTCAAGTTAACAACAGGTGTAAAGGTTTAGAAGGTTTAAAGATCACTAATGAGCAGAAGAGGTAAGCAATAGCCACTACGCTGTCCTGCAATGTCCTAGAAACTGCATAAACACACTTATAATTAGTCCATAAACCACTCTCCACCCACGTTAGAACCTGAGGGAACCCAGCAGATTGCTACTGATGGATGATCCTGTGTCCCAGTAAACTGTTGGGCACTAAATAGGCTGGGACCTCGGCACCAACACAAACGATAACTTCTATTGTTAGAAATCAGTGCCTTCCAAGGTGCTATATTGTTCCTCTCTTGATTGCCATATCACTTACCTCATTACTTTCTACAAAGCTGTAGGAGTGGGCTACTGATCAAAACCAAGGGCTGTTTATAAAGTAACTCAGATGTAACCTTCCTAGTTTTACTGTGCAATTCTAATTATGGATCTAACAAAAGAGTAATTAGGGACCTCGATGTTATGTAGAAGTCCTATTAAATATAAATGTAGACCTGTTTGCTTTAGGGATATGGCAGCCAGCATCCAATTGTGAAATAGTTAAATTTGAGCATATATTAACCTCTACAGGTAGACACTATGCCATCACTTCTAGAGGTAATCTAGTTTATGGAAGTGATGATCCCAAAGTTTAAAAAATGGGCGCTGTAAAAAAAAATCGTAGGTGAAACTCAGAATTTGATGTCACTATAACTAGAACTACTAGGGTCCAAAACTGAACTGCTAGGAACTATAGCCAAATTCTAATAACACAAACTTTTTGAACTTTTATATCTAGCAGTTCAACAGCCGGAACTGTCGTGCTAAATTAAGAGAGCCTGCCTTTGGGCTACTTGTATCACGAGAGCTAAAATTCAATCGTTTGAAATTGAACTGCTGAACGTAAACTACAACTGTTCAAAATTCAAAGGCTGGAGCAAGGACTAAAACTGGACGTGAGGAGCCCAAGCTATCACTTGGAGCTACCAAATAAAACAATGGATGAATTACTTTAATCTGAGATCGAAACTGGTTCTATGTAAAGGTTTAATAGAATGTTTGTTTCCTGAAAAGAAACTTACCTTAATACATTCATGGAAATATAAACGATTCAGAATTTATGTACAGATAATGAAACATGCCTAGAAAATAATGACAGTCAGAATGTGGATCCTATTAGACATTTGGGAAGCAGTTCAACAGGAGTATCTTAATTGGCCCAATAACACAAGTAATTGAAAATTTGTTTAAGGACTTGCACTTGCTTTTATATTGTATGAGTACTCGTTAGTTAATGACATATTGCTGGTGTTCAAAATATGGCTGTTAAGTCTTTGGAAGGTTCTAGCAAAGATGTAACCAAACATGAGAATTTTCAAGAGATCTAAAGCCATCAATTTCGAGGCCATTTTATTGTGTGACCTATGCGTTACGATTTTTTTCTTACATCTAAACATAACAACTCCTCATGTGCTATACAGTCAAAAAAATATATATATTCGATACTCTAAATAAATGCCTTGACGAACGATGACAAATGTAAGATAACTGAACTGACGGTCTTCTATTGCCACTACATCAGGAAACATATGATATGTGATGCTTAATCAAAACTAAACAATGTTTTCTTATAAAGAACCAGGAATATAACTTACTGCTTGAGCTGCTAGAGCTGCTTGAGCTACTAGAGCTTGAAGAGCTTGAACTTGAACTACTAGAACTTGAACTACTTGAGCTACTAGAGCTTGAACTACTAGAACTGGAAGAGCTTGAACTTGAGCTACTAGAACTGGAGGAGCTTGAACTTGAGCTACTAGAACTGGAGGAGCTTGAACTTGAGCTACTTGAGCTTGAACTACTAGAACTTGAAGAGCTTGAACTGCTTGAGCTTGAGCTACTTGAACTTGAACTGCTAGAACTGGAACCTGTAAAATAGTCCTGTACTTAGACAACAGTAACTTCACCTAATTTTTGCCGTGTCAATTGTGGTCTGAGTTAGTTGGTATTTAGAGCTTTAGTAAGTTTACCAAAATATTTCGTTTTTTCTGTAATTAATAAGAAGGAAGTGTAGATTTTTTATGTCAAATGAGAGGGATGTTTATTTGATTGCGGGGTGCTTGTATTAAAGCTCTTGAAATTCCTTTTATCATCTAAATTGGGCAATGTTATTGAGTTGGATTATTGCTAATTAATATTAGCAACAGTTATAACACCATGAAATATCAAAATTTAAGTTTATAAAAAACCAGTCGTTTACTGTTTAGGCAAATGCAGGCTGCAGGCTGTTAGTTATTCAAAGCTTATCAGCATGTGCATATTCACACAGAAACGCTAAGGGTTGGGGAAGGTTTCAATTGAGACATAACACAACAGTGAAAAAGGAAGCATATTCTTAAGCCGGACATCTTTCTCGCATTCATTTTTCTTCCAAGTAGTTTTTCTCCTAAATTCATGGTTACTACTCCCTTTAAATACTCGATGGCATCATTATTAGGTAATAATATCCTTGACTGGCACTAAAGACCTTTAGAAAATTTGGAAGAATAGGTCCTAGTCTCAAATGAAGGGCCGAAAAAAAAATGATTCTAAACTTCTTAGGCTATGGTACTGAAGTTCGATGAATCGAATCTTTAATATTTGAATGTCTCTAGCTTTAGATTTGTGTGCTTACAATGTCTCGGAATACAGCAGAACCCGAAAATCTTGCAAAATATAAAATAGCGAAGTCAAATATTCTTGTCGTATCATGCTTACGTTTCTATTGTATTCTATTTTATCATCATTCTCAAGTAAAGGAAGCTTATCACCAGGCAATAATTCTTTCTTTGTCAAATCATCAAAACGTGATCGCTGTATGACCTTGCATTCGGACAGTTTATTTTAAAGGCGTACTTAGGGTCATTTTCATGGCGAACTTTATGAAGTGAAATCAAATTCATAAGCCAGAGTTTAAAGGCAGAAACTTAGGAGCTGGGAAAAGCCACAGCATTCTCTCTCGTGCGAGAGATATTTCGCTTGTGTGAGAATGTTGTGCCTTTGTTGACCTCAGCAACACTTACTAGAGCTTGAGCTGGAACTGGAGCTGGGGCTGGAGCTGGAGCTGCTGGAACCTGAAGAATGACATAGCAAATTACATAGCAATTACTGGTAATTCCTAGAAAATGTTTAATCGATGGAGGGCAGAGTTAGCGTACAAATGACGCGCAATTCTTTTGAGAATAATGATGAAAATCAGTTTTGCACTGAATAATCGTACTTTAATGAAGTAAGAGCAGCTAAAAGTGAAATAAATTTTAAAAGCTGCAAATCTCTCTAAATTAAAGAGGCATTGTGTTCATGCTGAATAGATGAAACGTGCACAATGTTGGCCCTAGGCTAGAGTAATTTATTTCTTTAATCATATTTACTAAAAGCAAAAATAAGGGTTATTCGGTGACATTCTATTCAGGCATTTGTGCAATAAAAGTCCAAGACTTAGTACTTTTATTCGTCACTTATTATAGTCAGTAAAATATTAAGAGGAGCAAAGCAAGGTATTTGTTTGTATTCTTTCAGCTCGAATATCACATTAAAGGTTTGAGCAAAAAAGGAGAATGTTTTATGTAAGGCTAGGCAAAAAAAAAGGAAAACAAAACTGTTTATGTATTTTGTTAAATGTCAAGGCGTACTTAAAACACCTGCGTTTATTTTTTTATTTAAGAAAATAAGCAAAATGTTTAAAATTTCGTTTACCATATGTTTACCATTTTCACGCAGCCACTTCGGATAATATGCAGTTTACTATAATTAAAAATAATAAGCATTTTATGAAGGGCCAAGCAAGGGCCTTAGATTTAACAGGCAGGTTTTGTTAGACTTTCCTGCCGATGTCATTGTAACTCCTACAGTGGCGTCTGATACAAATATTTAGAGTCAGACCACAAGAATTTATATATATATATATATATATATATATATATATATATATATATATATATATATATATAATATATGTATATATATACATATATGTATATATATATATATATATATATATATATATATATATATATATATATATATATATATATATATATAATATGTATATATATACAATATGTAATATATATATATATTATATATAAATATATATATATATATTTATCTATATATATATATAATTGAGTCTTACTGTGACAATTTTGAAGATTCGGAAAGTTTTTGATACACAAATATTATTTTATTTTATCTATATAAATACCTAGTTGATACCTTGAAATTGCAATTGCACTATATATATATATATATATATATATATATATATATATAAACACACACATATATATATATATATATATATATATATATATATACATATATATATATACACACACACACATATATATATATATATATATATATATATATATATATATATATACATATATATACATATATATATATATATATATATATATATATATATATATATATATATATATATATATATATATATATATATATATATATATATATATATATATATATATATATATATATATATATATATATATATATATATATATATATATATATATATATATATATATATATATATATATATATATATATATATATATATATATATATATATATATATATATATATATATATATATATATATATATATATATATGTGTGTGTGTGTGTGTGTGTGTGTGTGTGTGTGTGTGTGTGTGTGTATATATTACAATAGCAATTTCAAGGGGTCAACTAAGCTATTTGCACAGATAATCCATTTTTGTTGATAATATTTTCAGTTGCAAATAGTTACCAATTCTTCGAAATCATTCACAGAAAGACTGCAAAAAAATAAAGCATTTGTGATGCTTTATCTTTCAATTGAAACTAATTTAACAATATCTGTCCAATAAGAATTTATTGATAGCTTTTGTTTTTGGATAAAAAACTATCAAAGAGAGAAAGATTGAAGGACTTACTGGAGGACGAGCTACTTGAACAGGATGAACTTGAACTAGATGAACTACTTGAGCTTGAGCTACTTGAGCTAGAACTACTTGAGCTTGAACTAGAACTGCTTGAGCTTGAGCTACTTGAGCTAGAACTACTTGAGCTTGAACTAGAACTGCTTGAGCTTGAGCTACTTGAGCTAGAACTACTTGAGCTTGAACTAGAACTGCTTGAGCTTGAGCTACTTGAGCTAGAACTACTTGAGCTTGAACTAGAACTGCTTGAGCTTGAGCTAGAACTGCTTGAACTTGAACTACTTGAGCTAGAACTACTTGAGCTTGAACTAGAACTGCTTGAGCTTGAGCTACTTGAGCTAGAACTACTTGAGCTTGAACTAGAACTGCTTGAGCTTGAGCTAGAACTGCTTGAACTTGAACTACTTGAGCTAGAACTGCTTGAGCTTGAACTACTTGAACTGCTTGAACTTGAACTAGAACTGCTAGAACTCGAACAAGAACTGCTTGAGCTAGAAATGCTTGAACTTGAACTAAGTGAGCTACTTGACCACGAACTAGAACTGCTGGAGCTTGAGCTACTTGAGCTAGAGCTGCTCGAGCTTGAACTACTTGAACTTGAACTAGAACTGCTAGAACTTGAGCTACTTGAACTAGAGCTACTCGAACTTGAGCTGGAGCTGCTGGAACTGCTGGAACTTGAACTACTTGAGCTAGAACTGCTCGAGCTTGAGCTACTTGAGCTTGAACTAGAACTACTGGAGCTTGAACTAGAACTGCTTGAACTACTTGAACTAGAAGTGCTCGAGCTTGAGCTAGAACTACTTGAGCTCGAACTACTAGAACTAGAACTGCTCGAGCTTGAGCTACTTGAGATTGAACTAGAACTGCTTGAGCTAGAACTACTGGAGCTTGAACTAGAACTGCTTGAACTACTTGAACTGGAACTGCTTGAACTAGAGCTACTTGAGCTAGAGCTACTCGAGCTTGGGCTACTGGAACTAGAACTGCTTGAGCTAGAGCTACTCGAACTTGAGCTGCTCGAACTTGAACTACTTGAGCTGGAACTGCTAGAACTTGAGCTCGAACTGGAACTGCTTGAGCTTGAGCTAGAACTGCTGGAACTTGAACTACTTGAGCTAGAACTGCTTGAGCTTGCACTACTTGAGCTTGAACTAGAACTGCTTGAACTTGAACTACTCGAACTAGAACTGCTTGAACTAGAGCTGCTTGAGCTAGAGCTACTCGAGCTTGAGCTACTGGAACTAGAACTGCTTGAGCTTGAACTGCTCGAGCTAGAGCTACTCGAACTTGAGCTGCTTGAGCTACTTGAGCTGGAACTGCTAGAACTTGAGCTCGAACTGGAACTGCTCGAGCTTGAGCTAGAACTGCTGGAGCTAGAGCTGCTAGAGCTTGAGCTTGAGCTGCTTGAACTGGAACTACTTGAGCTTGAACTAGAACTGCTAGTGCTTGAACTACTTGAACTTGAGCTAGAACTGCTTGAACTAGAAATGCTTGAACTCGAACTAAGTGAACTGCTTGACCTTGAACTAGAACTGCTACAGCTTGAGCTTGAACTGGAGCTGCTTGAACCTGAGCTAGAACTACTTGAGCTTGAACTTGAACTACTTGAGCTAGAACTGCTGGAACTTGAGCTGCTTGAGCTGGAACAGCTAGAGCTTGAGCTTGAACTGGAACTGATTGAGCTTGAGCTAGAACTACTTGAGCTACTTGAGCTTGAACTGGAGCTGCTTGAACTTGAGCTAGAACTACTTGAGCTTGAACTTGAAATACTTGAGCTAGAACTGCTGGAACTTGAGCTACTTGAGCTGGAACAGCTAGAGCTTGAGCTTGAACTGGAACTGCTCGAGCTTGAGCTAGAACTACTTGAGCTTGAACTGCTGGAGCTTGAGCTACTTGAGCTAGAGCTGCTTGAACTAGAACTACTTGAACTAGAACTGCTCGAACTTGAGCTAGAACTACTTGAGCTTGAACTAGAACTGCTTGAGCTGGAACTACTTGAACTTGAGCTATAACTACTTGAACTTGAGCTAGAACTGCTTGAACTAGAAATGCTTGAACTTGAACTAAGTGAGCTGCTTGACCATGAACTAGAACTGCTACAGCTTGAGCTACTTGAACTGGAACTACTTGAGCTTGAACTGCTTGAACTACTTGAGCTTGAACTGCTTGAACTTGAGCTAGAGCTACTTGAGCTTGAACTACTTGAGCTAGAGCTGCTTGAACTAGAACTACTTGAACTAGAACTGCTCGAACTTGAGCTAGAACTACTTGAGCTTGAACTAGAACTGCTTGAGCTGGAACTGCTTGAACTAGAACTACTTGAACTAGAACTGCTCGAACTTGAGCTAGAACTACTTGAGCTTGAACTAGAACTGCTTGAGCTGGAACTACTTGAACTTGAACTAGAACTGCTAGAGCTTGAGCAAGAACTGCTTGAGCTAGAAATGCTTGAACTTGAACTAAGAGAGCTGCTTGACCATGAACTAGAACTGCTACAGCTTGAGCTACTTGAACTGGAACTGCTCGAGCTTGAACTGCTTGAACTTGAACCACTTGAGCTTGAACTGCTCGAACTTGAGCTAGAGCTACTTGAGCTGGAACTACTTGAACTAGAACTGCTCGAGCTAGAACTACTAGAGCTAGAACAGCTTGAGCTAGAACTAGAACTGCTCGAACTTGAACTGCTTGAACTAGAACTGCTTGAGCTTGAACTACTAGAGCTAGAACTTCTTGAGCTTGAGCTAGAACTACTTGAGCTTGAACTGGAGCTTGAGCTACTTGAGCTAGAGCTGCTTGAACTGGAACTACTTGAACTTGAACTGCTCGAACTTGAGCTAGAACTACTTGAGCTTGAACTAGAACTGCTTGAGCTGGAACTACTTGAACTTGACCTAGAACTGCTAGAGCTTGTGCAAGAACTGCTTGAGCTAGAAATGCTTGAACTTGAACTAAGTGAGCTGCTTGACCATGAACTAGAACTGCTACAGCTTGAGCTACTTGAGCTGGAACTGCTCGAGCTTGAACTGCTTGAACTTGAACTACTTGAGCTTGAACTGCTCGAACTTGAGCTAGAGCTACTTGAGCTTGAACTACTTGAACTAGAACTGCTCGAGCTAGAACTACTAGAGCTAGAACAGCTTGAGCTAGAACTAGAACTGCTTGAGCTTGAACTACTTGAACTAGAACTGCTTGAGCTCGAACTAGAACTGCTCGAACTTGAGCTGCTTGAACTAGAACTGCTTGAGCTTGAGCGTGAACTAGAACTACTCGAGCTTGAACTAGAACTGCTCAAGCTAGAACTGCTTGAGCATGAACTGCTTGAACTTGAAATGCTTGAACTTGAGCTTAGTGAGCTGCTTGACCCTGAACTAGAACTGCTTGAGCTTGAACTACTTGAGCTTGAGCTGCTTGCGCTAGAACTTGGACTACTTGAACTGCTGGAGCTGCTAGAGCTTGAACTGCTTGAGCTACTGGAACTTAAACTACTTGAACTTGAACTGCTGGAGCTACCAGAGCTTGAGCTGCTTGAACTTGAACTGCTGGAGCTACTGGAGCATGAACTGCTTGAGCTACTAGAGCTTGAACTACTTGAACTGCTTGAACTTGAACCTAAAAAGTTTCACAAACATTTAGAGCCCAGTATTTTCCTTTTATATTCATGCTGAAATGTATTAACGTGAACTTCATACTGAGAAGATGCTTATTATTTTTCTGAATTTTTTTATTATTTTATGTAGCTTTATATCTTTTATAACTTTATATAACTTCAAAAGCAAGTTGAAAAGCATTTAAAAGCTAAAAAAAAAAACATTATAACGGATTTAAAATATTTATTGCTAAAAAAGTACCTTCCTTGAGTTTAACAGAATAATTTATTTAAAGAGAAGCTTATAATTCTATTTTATTGGAATAGCAACTATAACAGTAGTAGAAATTTAAATGGCATTATCCAAACACAATGAATGTTAATGCTGTGAAAATCAACATTAGAGTATGCAGGTAAAGCATTATAGAAACATTGAGTCCTTCATCACCATTACAGTCGTGCATAAAACCGAATTCTGAAAGAAAATCTGTAAGTTTAGAATACTCTGTCGTTAAACATTTGAAATATTTAGGCTGCAGAAAGTGCCCACCTGCTGAAACTCGTGTACTTTTATGGAGGCCTGCAACTAAAAGTCAAACATGGGAAATCAGCAGGTATTAGAAAGATGTTTGCTTATTTTTAGTAATAAAAGCATGCAAGAGGAGATTATACATAAAATTAAGCTGCTGTCGCTCATTCTGCAAGTCAGTCTTCAAGTTCAAATGTTGAAAAATTAAGAGAATTATACAGGGTATATCATAGGGTTATGTATCAAAATAAATACAGCCGATACCCAGTATTTAAGCTCCCATAAATAACCCTCATTATACAATACCGTAAAATGTAATGGATAAACAAATCGGGAACAAAAGTGTATTTTTCGTAATGGTAATAAAGGTTAAAAAAGGAAACCACAGTTTTACAATAAAGTAACTGAATATTACTTAAAAGCAGTGAATGGTTCAACCTGGAAATATATAAGAAAAGAGAAATAGTGGGTACATTTAATGCACTTCTTCACGTGTAAAAATTGGATGAAACGAATCCTCGAGGACATTTTTTTTAAGATTACAAGTAGTGCAAGTAATCAAAGGAGATTAATCAAACACCTGTCCTAGCAGTATCAACATTTATGTTGAGAATAGAGGCTTCTATTACCTGTTTTAATTCACAGAAATGAATGGGAGAAAGGACAGGCGAATAGGTAGCAACTGTGTTGGAGAAGAAAAGTTGTGTTACCATGCGATCTCATTCAGACCTGCTCTTACAACCCACTGTTGATAGATGCAGACACTAATTATAGATTACGTTGTTCCAGAATGCTAGGGAGATAAAGAAAGAGAAAAGCAACTATTCTAATTAAGTATCAGCATACATGTGTGGAAGAAACTGGAGAAGATTGTTAATAATACGACAGAACACTCACTTCAGGCGAGAAAAATCCTAGGGCACGCCATGGTAAATGAAAGAAGTGTATATATATATATATATATATATATATATATATATATATATATATATATATATATATATATATATATATATATATATATATATATATATATATATCAGTATATATATATATATTCAATCAGTAAACTACAAACGTCCTTTAATATCAATTCGGAAATAATATATTTTCATATATGTTACCGAAGGGAATTTTAGTTGATAATAAGTTCGTCGTCTCGTGGGCTCAACCAGCGAAGACAAGAACTCAGGACTACAGTGGACGCATTCTAAGCTGGTTCGAGCCCACGAGACGACGAACTTATTATCAACTAAAAAATTCCCTTCGGTAACATATATGAAAATATATTATTTCCGAGGTAGAGCGAATTGATATTAAAGGACGTTTGTAGCTTACTGACTGAATATGAATCACGGTGATGTGATAAAAAGTCATATATATATATACACTTATATATATGTATATATATATGTATATATATATATATATATATATATATATATATATATATATATATATATATATATATATATATATATATATATATATATATATATATATATATATATATATATATATATATATAGGTTAGAAGAGTTACATTCCAACCTTCTCCCAGACATCAGATATACAAAAATATTTCTAGAGGGTCTTGTTTGAAGAAGCCTTACATAAGACTAGAAAGAGGAGGTTGGATTTTACAAGATATTTGCTTTAGAATACAATACATGGTTTCAAGACCTTTCCTCTTATAGGGAGTCAAAGAATTTATCTTTGAAGGTGAAAAAGTTTCTGAAATGAGAGTCAGGTTAAAAAATTTATGTAATGAAAGTAAATTGTGCCATGCATTTTAAACGTCAATGATGTGAGGTTTAAACTAATCGTTTAAGGTTTCAGTTTATTCTGTATCAGACATAAAAGTTAAATAAAGCTAAAACTACTCAAAATTAGTTCTGTTAGATATGAAATTTAAAGGAAGCTAAAACTACACTAGATTAGTTCTGCATTAGGAACAAAATTTCAAGAAAGCTAAAATTACACTAGATTAGGTTACAGTTATCACAGTTATTAAAGCCAGAAACAGTGTGCGCCGGGAAAGAA
Organism: Macrobrachium rosenbergii; assembly: GCF_040412425.1. NCBI lineage: Eukaryota > Metazoa > Arthropoda > Malacostraca > Decapoda > Palaemonidae > Macrobrachium > Macrobrachium rosenbergii. The sequence continues at coordinate 44,456,306 of NC_089743.1, forward strand.
AACAGCAAGTTGCAAGATTTTTATGGTAAATATTTTTTGTTTAGGGTTGAACCAAGAACTAACTTATAGTACCCATTGGCGCCTGAGAGCTTGAACCTGAAAGATAAAAGATGTCAGCATGAAGATTAGCATATTCGTTTATTATCATATATCAAAGTATGACAAGTATTTAAAAGAAATAATTGAATATTTCAGGTATTTCGGTGTGATACGAAGAATGAATTTGAGATATTATTGATAATAAATAACATTTAGAACCGTTACTTGAAAAGTGTTGCTTAAAAGTAAATAATTTTTTGGAGACATTACTTGATGAACATGAGACCGAAGAGCTCGAAGATCCACCTCCTGTTGGTGATGTCGTAGTTGTGGTCGTAGTTGGGGTTGTTGTTGTTGAAGTTGTAGAGGTAGAGGTCGTTCTTGGAGTCGTAGTTATGGTTGTAGTTGGGGTTGTTGTTGTTGAAGTTGTAGAGGTAGAGGTCGTTTTGGGAGTTGTAGTAGTTGTTGTAGATGGGGCTGTTGTTGTTGAGGTTGTGGTGGTTGGAGTAGTGGTAGTGGTAGGAGTGGTTGTTGTTGTTGTTGGAGTGGTTGTAGTAGTAGATGTTCTGGTGGTAGTAGAGGTTGGAGCGGTTGTTGTTGTTGTTGTTGTCGTTGGAGTGGTTGTAGTTGTAGATGTAGTGGTTGTCGGCGAGGTCGTCGTTGTTGTTGTAGTTGGAGTGGTAGTTGTAGTTGTTGTAGCTGGCGTAGTTGTTGCTGTTGTAGTAGTTGTAGGCCCGGCTGCACTGGAGCTTGATATACTATGCGATGAACTGCTCGAGACACAGGAACTTGTGAAATGGCCTTTAAAAAAAATAGAGATAAAACTAAACAAAGTACAACAAAGAATTTAGAAGCTGATTAATTAGCAAAGTCACCGAGAATGAAGATTAATTTTTCAGTCCATTTAAGGTCTTTACAACAGAAAATGAATCACAAAAAATAAGCTACTTTTTTTTTTTAGATACTATGAAATACCGACGTCGATTAACTGGCCCAGTCACCGACTATTAGAGGTTTTAATTAGGACTTCATTAAAGAGGCCAAAGTACCATACATCACTAAAGTCCTATGTAATTATTGAGTACTTAATACTGCCAGGATTTTTTGTGAATTTGGATGAAGTTGATTAGTGATCAATTCATTAAGAGCTAGTGTTGTTAATTTATCGTTATATTAATAAACATTTTAGAGAACAAAATTAATATCACGACCCTTAACCTAAGTTAACCTTAAAGGTTAGTTAACAAAGTATATTGTTTTATTGGCTGTCAAGCTTTATCAGTTTTTTTTTTTTTAATTAATGCACATTCAAGCTCCGTGCTCATTATACAGTACTGTATTGTTGAAGAGGATACAATAAAAATCAGATCTATTTAATACATGCTCCCAAACTACAAATATTTCCCAGCTCTCGAAATGAAAATGAAAACAAACTAACTTCAAAAAGAAAGTAATACTGTATTCAGATAAATTAAAAAATAAATAAATAGATAAATAAAAATGTAAGTAAATGATTAAAATACAAGGAGAATTGTATTAGGGTAGTAATGCATTGCATCTTTGCTTAAACTTCTGAAGTTCCAGCTGCACGACATTCTCAAGAAGGCTGTTCCACAATTTTCAGGATTCAGTATTCTTATGATAATGATATGGAATTGGTGTTTATCTTTTTTTTTTTCACGAGGTTCTACAAAACAGTAATTCCCTCTTTCGTCGAATAGGCCTATTGATTCAAGCTTTCCTTTTCCCTCTTTGACTAGACCTTTTGCACTAAGAACTGTAAAGATAGTAAGCAGCTGCTAAATACTTATGTCATCTCTGTAAGTGCTAATGAACTTATAACTTTATCAATGAAGCCGAATAGTTACTTGAGAAGGAAGATATAGATGAACTTGAAAAAGAAGAAGAAGAGCCCCCATGGCCTGGTTGTGGAGGAATGTGAGTTGCAGTAGTTGTGTTAGGTAATACTGAGACAGGAGGTGTTGTGGTAGTCTTGACTGAAGTTGTTGAGGTGGTTGCAGAGGTGGTAGGTGGAGTAGTTGTGTTAAGTAACACTGAAACAGGAGGTGTTGTGGTAGTTGTGACTGAAGTTGTTGAAGTGGTAGGTGGAGTAGTTGTGTTAAGTAATACTGAGACAGGAGGTGTTGTGGTAGTCTTGACTGAAGTTGTTGAAGTAGTGGTTGAAGTTGTTGTTGAAGTGGTAGGTGGAGTTGTACTGGTTGCTGGAGATGAAGTGGTTGGAGGAGGAATTGAAATGGTAGTCGACAATGTTGTCGGGGCAGTGGTTGTGACGGTGCCTGGCGTGTTGTTAAATATTATTGCGTAAAACGAGCTGGAATCTATTATTTGAGGGGCACTGAAACTTCCAGGACCATTGCCACTACTTGTGGCATATAAGCTTGAACCTAGGAAAGACATATAGATTTAATCAGTAAAGTTCATTTGAATTTGCAAATCATCTTATGACTATATTCATTTTTGTCTTCTTAACTGGATAGTCATATCTTGCATCTTTTCAGCTCTCGTCATGTTTATCTTTCGTAATATTACACGTCTGGTATCAAGAGACTTCTGAACACATCTCCAACCGCGTTCTTTGTTACATAGATGTACCCTCGTTTAGCTTTTTGTAGGGTTCATAGCACAAATATATATAAAAAAATACCATCACATGTGCCAAAATCGCTCGTCATGATTGTGATATAACAGCGCACATTTTGAAAATAACTAAATTCGTCTGTTGAGAATTTTTTGAGAACACACACCTACCTGTAGATATATGAGGAAAATCAAGTTACTCTTTATAACAAGTCAGTACAGGTGATATTTGAAGTTGAAGTTTCACACCAGACAATCACAGGCACTAATTTCTCGGTTCGCTAAAGAAATATTCAGTTTGTTGATTGAATCAGTAGAGATTAGTTGGTAAATAGTAAATAGTTAGTGGTGAATATGCTTAACTAGGGATCCCAAGGGAATAGTGAGTTAGTATTTTCCTGCGCCCCATAATGTCTATAAGACGAATTACACATTCATAGACGATTTCAAGGGCATAAGGAAGTGCAGGAGGAAGTATGCGGATCATGATTCACTAAAACGAACGTGGTTATAAAGTACATTGAATAACTGAAAAATACATTTAAAAAACTTACTGAAAAATAAATAACATTCAGGGCAATGTAAAGTTAGCACAATGCGATTAACAGAGAATGAAATTAATGTCAAGTAATGTTAGTGTGGATGTCAATTACTTTTTTTATTAGGTAAAATAATGAATAACTGCTGTCTATTCCTGGAAATGTGAGGCAAAACATATATCCCATTTCAAAGACGACCGTTGAAAATAAAAACTACATACAAAAGAAAGTTATTGTTTATCATTAAAAATCCACTTGAACGGTCTGCAACGTAAGTATATCAGTTACTACACAGATAGAAGCAAAATAGTGAAGACAAGTTTTAGGAAAAAGAAGCCCACTTTTCTGTCGATCATATCGACGCAACTGAGGTAACTATTCCTGCAAAAGCTCATAAGACCCACAAAATCAAGTGCCTATCATACAGGATGATCCTAGGCTCATGAGCTGAAGCTTATGACGAAAAGGTTCCCTTAGAGCAATCTCGAGGTTGTTGGTTTATTTTTAATTTCCAGAAATTTTGCTCAATTGTAGGTTGGTCATATGAGTGTAGTTTGAGTCAATTTTGTCATTTGTTGCCCAACTATCAACATGTGTACAGAAAGTTGGAAGTGTTTGTCTCAATAGAAAGGCAAATGCAAGGGGAGTTCAGAGCTTCAATAGCTTTAGGAGTTACATAACTTTCATACGTAGGTATAAGAATGCAAAGACCGAAATGAATTCATACCTAACTCGGCTAGAGAATGATGTAGCACTGGTAAGCGATAGTCATGTGTAAAATATCTTCCTATCGAAAATAATAAACAAATGAAGTAAAGCATATCCACATAAAATGACAACAAAATTCAACACACACAAACATATATATATATATATATATATATATATATATATATATATATATATATATATATATATATATATGTATTTCTAATGAAGTCAGTGGCATTATTTGCAGAGACCATCTTATCATCTAGACTTTGAATCAGTCTATACTACTTTTTCTAGTCAGGCAAGCGTCTCAGGAATAACAAATTATTCACGTTTTTTTCCATTTACTTATTATGGTCGATGGACCGTTTCTCCACCTCTCCCCGACGTCTTGATGCAAGCAGTTTTTATTACAGCATGCGGAATTGGAAGCTAATCTTTAAGTGTAAAAATGACGTCACTGGAGTACTGAATTTCTATTGGTCGGCGGGTCTCTTGTTCCTTTTACATGCGGCGGCAAGGGTGCTCCTTAGGAGAAGTCCTACACCACAGTGAGCAACAGATGCAAACCAGACTTAGCTAAATGTAAGTATATTGCTCTACCTCAGCTGATATTCAAGCATAGGATCTCTGGTCATTGGGACAAATGTGCTCCTCTGATGTCAGAAGCCATATATATATATATATATATATATATATATATATATATATATATATATATATATATATATATATATATATATATATATGTGTGTGTGTGTGTGTGTAAATCTTTATTTACTATTTTTGTAAAAGCATACTTAGATAGAGAGAAAGTGACTGAATGTCAGAAACCAACTGACAGAAAATTGATTTCTTCCATCATATTTTCAAGTCCATGTTAAACAGGTTTCTCGTCATTCATTCTTGAAAATGATAAGCCTAGCCATGAAAATTATTCTAATAAAGACCAGGATTCCAAATTTCTTCAAATTGAGCTATTATTACTAGATTCCACTTCTATTGGTTTTATATATATACAGTATATATATATATATGTATATATATATATATATATATATATATATATATATATATATATATATATATATATATATATATATATATATATATATATATATATATATATATATATATATATATATTATACACACACACACACACACATATATATATATATATACATATATATATATATATATATATATATATATATATATATATATATATATAAATAACCAATAGAAGTAGAATCTAGTAATAATAGCTCAATTTGAAGAAATTTGGAATCCCTGTCTTTATCAGAATAATTTTCATGGTTAGGTTTATTATTTTCAAGAATGAATGACGAGAAACCTATTTGACATGGACTTGAAAATATGATGGAAGAAATCAATTTTCCTTCAGTTGGTTTCCTGACATTCAGTCACTTTCTCTCTCTCTAAGTATGCTTTTACAAAATAGTAAATAAAGATTTATATGCACACACACACACACACACACACACACACACACACACACACACATATATATATATATATATATATATATATATATATATATATATATATATATATATATATATATATATATTGTTATTATGGGACAAAACGTCTGCTAAAACTTAGAAGTTTAAGGTCCATTAATAATGAGCATTTTTTCAGTAAACGGGAAAAGCATTATGTATTTCCATTTTACCTTAAGGAATTTACAGTAAACATATCATAACTACGTACTTTTTGCTTATGGTTTTATAAAAAGTCACAGTTTACATAATTGTTAAATTAATTATGAAAGACTTTTTCCAACACACGAAACAGTATAGGGGATAAACAAATTAATATTCTTGAGAGGTATAAAAATCAATAAATGCAAAGAAAAAACCATGCTTACTTGAGCTACTGAAACTGTAGGAAGAACTTGAACTACTGTAGTAAGGTGCGACTGGAGTTGGAGGTTTGGTTGTAGTCGTTGTTTTAGCTGTTGTTGATGTCGTAGTTGTGGCTGGAGTGGTTGTTGTTGATGTCGTAGTTGTGGCTGGAGTAGTTGTTGTTGATGTCGTAGTTGTGGCTGGAGTGGTTGTTGTTAATGTCGTAGTTGTGGCTGGAGTAGTTGTTGTTGATGTCGTAGTCGTGGCTGGAGTGGTTGTTGTAGACTTCGTAGTTGTGGCTGGAGTGGTTGTTGTTGATGTCTTAGTAGTGGCTGGAGTGGTTGTTGTTGATGTTGTAGTTGTGGCTGGAGTGGTTGTTGTTGATGTTGTAGTTGTAGCTGGAGTGGTTGTTGTTGATGTCGTTGTAGCTGGAGTAGTTGTTGATGTTGTAGTTGTAGCTGGAGTGGTTGTTGTTGATGTTGTCGTTGTAGCTGGAGTAGTTGTTGTTGATGTTTTAGTTGTTGCTGGAGTTGTGGTTGTTGATGTTGTAGTTGTAGCTGGAGTAGTTGTTGTTGATGTTGTAGTTGTATCCGGAGTTGTTGTAGATGTTGTAGTTGGCTTTGTTGTTGTTGAGGTTGTAGTTGTTGTTGAAGTAGCTGTAGTCGTTGTTGTTGAAGTTTGAGTAGTGGTTGGTGTAGTTGATGTTGATGTAGTAATACTGGTTGGAAGGGTTGTAGTTGTTGTAAGAGTGGTTGATGTTGAAGTTTTGGTAGTTGTTGGAGTTGTTGTTGATATAGTGGTGGTTGGAGGGGTTGCTGTTGAAGTTGTAGTTGTAGATGGTGTGGTTGTTGTTGTTGGAATAGTTGTTTTTAGAGTTGTAGTAGTCTCTAAGGGACTTGAATGACTGTAGATGGAACTGCTTGATACACTGTTGCCTGCAATTAGAAATGATGATTTTATCTACAGTACAGATAGATAAAATCTTTGGTCTTGAAATTCTAGTTCCTTAAATGTTCATAATGTTCATTTATTAGTATGCCCGTTTTCCCTTTTATATTAAAATTTATCCTTTATTCCCACCTAAGCAAAAACATCATTGCATTTTTATTTTACTTCATGGTGTAACCTTTTAATTTACTTCATCATGTAACTGTAAATACTTCATTAACATAATTGGACGTTTCTTTATCCCATACAAAACATTATCTCTTTATTCTACATGGTTGGTTCAAATGTATTTGTCTTTTTTCTAAAATACAAAAAGTAAACAAATTAAAGAAACAAAAAATCTAGAGAGGCATTAATTATTGAATGCAAAGAAAAATAATCATGCTTACTTGAACTAATGAAACTGTAGGAAGAACTTGAACTGCTGTAGTAAGGTGCAACTGGAGTTGGAGATTTCGTTGTAGTTGTTGTTTTAGTTGTGGCCGGAGTAGTTGTTGTTGATGTCATAGTTGTGGCTGGGGTGGTTGTTGTTGATGTCGTGGTTGTGGCCGGAGTTGTTGTTGTTGATGTTGTTGTTGTGGCTGGAGTGGTTGTTGTTGATGTTGTAGTTGTAGCTGGAGTAGTTGTTGTTGATGTTGTAGTTGTGGCTGGAGTAGTTGTTGTTGATGTCGTAGTTGTTGCTCGAGTTGTTGTTGATGTTGTAGTTGTAGCTGGAGTGGTTGTTGTTGATGTTGTAGTTGGCGTGGTTGTTGTTGATGTTGTAGTGGTGGTTGGAGGTGTTGTAGTTGTAGTAATAGTGGTTGATGTTGAAGTTTTGGTGGTGGTTGGAGTGCTTGTTGTTGTTGATGTTGTAGTTGGCGTGGTTGTTGTTGATGTTGTAGTGGTGGTTGGAGGGGTTGTAGTAAGAGTGGTTGATGTTGAAGTTTTGGTAGTGATTGGAGTGTTTGTTGTTGATGTAGTAGTGGTTGGAGGGGTTGTAGTTGTAGTAAGGGTGGTTGATGTTGAAGTTTTAGTAGTTGCTGGAGTGGTTGTTGTTGTTGTTGTAGTGGTTGGAGGGGTTGCTGTTGAAGTTGTAGTTGTAGTTGGTGTGGTTGTTGTTGATGTAGTGGTGGTAGAAGGAGTTGTAGTTGTCTTAGTCTCCATGGGACTTGATAGACTATAGATAGAACTGCTTGATACACTGTTGCCTGCAAATAGAAAAGATAATTTTATCTACAGTAGTTTGATAAAAATTTTGGTTTTTAGATTCCAGTTCTTTAAGTATTCATAATATTCGTTTGCTAATAGGCCTCCTTTCCCTTTTATATGAAAATTCACTCTTTGCTGCCCTTTCATTAAAAGCATCTTTGCCTCCTTATTCTACTTCATGATATAACTGTAAAAACATCATTAACATAATAGAACATTTCTTTATCCGATACAAAACATTATCTCTTTATTCCACATAGTTGGTTCAAATATATTTGTCTTTTTTCCAAAATACAAAAAGTAAATGAATTGAAAAAATAAGAAATTTAAGGATGCATTAATTATTGAATGCAAAGAGAAATAATCATGCTTACTTGAACTAATGAAACTGTAGGAAGAGCTTGAACTGCTGTAGTAAGGTAAGACTGTAGTTTGGGGCTTGGTTGTAGTAGTAGTTGGATTGGTTGTAGTTGATGTTGTAGTTGGGGCAGGAGTTGTTGTTGTTGTTGATGTTGTAGTTGTTGTTGGAGTAGTTGTTGCTGATGTTGTGGTCATTGGAGTGGTTGATGTAGTTGTTGATGTAGTAGTACTGGTTGGAGGGGTTGTAGTTGTAGTAAGAGTGGTTGATGTTGAAGTTTTGGTAGTTGTTGGAGTTGTTGTTGATGTTGTAGTTGGTGTGGTTGATGTTGATGTAGCAGTACTGGTTGGAGGGGTTGTAGTAGTAGTGTGAGTGGTTGTTGTTGATGTAGTTGTAGTTGGTGTGGTTGTTGTTGATGTACTAGTACTGGTTGTAGGGGTTGTAGTAGTAGTGGGAGAGGTTGTTGTTGATGTAGCTGTAGTTGGTGTGGTTGTTGTTGATGTAGTAGTACTGGATGGAGGAGCTGTAGTTGTAGTGAGAGTGGTTGATGTTGAAGTTTTGGTGGTGGTTGGAGTGCTTGTTGTTGTTATTGTTGATGTTGTAGTTGGTGTGGTTGTTGTTGATGTTGTACTAGTGGTTGGAGTAGTTGTAGTAAGAGTGGTTGATGTTGAAGTTTTAGTAGTTGTTGGAGTTGTTGTTGTTGTTGATGTTGTAGTGGTTGGAGGGTTGTTGTTGAAGTTGTAGTTGTAATTGGTGTAGTTGTTGTTGTTGTTGATGTAGTCGTGGTAGGAGGAGTTGTAGTTGTAGTTGTCTTTGGAGTTGTCGTAGTTTGTGTAGGACTTGATAGACTGTAGATGGAACTACTTGATACACTGTTGCCTGCAATTAAAAGGATTATTTTATCTACAGTAGCTAGATAAAAACTTCGGTCTTTAAACTCTAGTTCTTTAAATATTCATAATATTCATTTGTTATTGAGTCAGCTTTCCCTTTTATAAGAAAATTCACTCCGTGCTTTCTTCTAGGTAAAAACTTATTTTCCTTTTTATTTTACTTCATGATGTAACTGTAAATACCTCATTGCCATAACAGGACATTCCTTTATCCCATATAAAACATTATTTTTTCAGTCTATGGAGTTAGTTCAAATATATATGTCTTTTTTCCGAAATACAAAAAAGTAAACAAATTAAAGAAACACAAATATTTAGGGATGCATTAATTATTGAATGCAAAGAAAAATAATCATGCTTACTTGAACTGCTGAAACTATAAGAAGAGCTTGAACTGCTGTAGTAAGGTAAGACTGTAGTTGGGGTCTTGGTTGTAGTAGTAGTTGGAGTTGTTGTAGTGGATGTTGTAGTTGTGGCAGGAATTGTTGTTGTAGTTGTTGATGGAATTGTTGTTGATGTTGTAGTTGTAGCTGGAGTTGTTGTTGATGTTGTAGTTGTTGTTGGAATGGTTGATGTACTAGTACTGGTTGGAGGAGTTGTAGTTGTAGTAAGAGTGGTTGATGTAGAAGTTTTGGTAGTTGTTGGAGTGGTTGTTGTTGATGTTGTAGTTGGTGTGGTTGATGTTGATGTAGTAGTACTGGTTGGAGGTGTTGTAGTAGTAGTAGGAGTGGATGTTGTAGTAGTTGGCGTGGTTGTTGTTGACATACTAGTACTGGTTGTAGAGGTTGTAGTAGTAGTAGGGGTGGTTGTTGTTGATGTTGTAGTTGTAGTTGGTGTGGTTGTTGTTGATGTTGTAGTACTGGTTGGAGGGGTTGTAGTTGTAGTAAGAGTGGTTGATGTTGAAGTTTTGGTGGTGGTTGGAGTGCTTGTTGTTGTTGATGTTGTAGTTGTAGTTGGTGTGGTTGTTGTTGATGTAGTTGCAGTTGTTGAGGTTGTTGTTGATGTTGTACTAGTGGTTGGAGTAGTTGTAGTAAGAGTGGTTGATGTTGAAGTTTTAGTTGTTGTTGGAGTCGTTGTTGTTGTTGATGATGTAGTGGTTGGAGGGGTTGTTGTTGAAGTTGTAGTTGTAATTGGTGTAGTTGTTGTTGTTGTTGTTGATGTAGTGGTGGTAGGAGGGGTTATAGTTGTAGTTGTCTTTGGAGTTGTTGTAGTTTCTGTAGGACTTGATAGACTGTAGATGGAACTACTTGATACACTGTTGCCTGCAATTAAAAGGATTATTTTATCTACAGTAGCTAGCTAAAAACTTCGGTCTTTAAACTCGAGTTCTTTAAATATTCATAATATTCATTTGTTATTGAGTCAGCTTTCCCTTTTATAAGAAAATTAATTCTGTGCTTTCTTCTAGGTAAAAACTTATTTTCCTTTTTATTTTACTTCATGATGTAACTGTAAATACCTCATTGCCATAATAGGACATTCCTTTATCCCATATAAAACATTATTTTTTTCAATCTACGGAGTTGGTTAAAATATATTTGTCTTTTTTCCATAATAAAAGTAAACAAATTGAAGAAACACAAATATTTAGGGATGCATTAATTATTGAGTGCAAAGAAAAATAATCATGCTTACTTGAACTGCTGAAACTGTAAGAAGAGCTTGAACTGCTGTAGTAAGGTAAGACTGTAGTTGGGGTCTTGGTTGTAGTAGTAGTTGGAGTTGTTGTAGTGGATGTTGTAGTTGTGGCAGGAATTGTTGTTGTAGTTGTTGATGGAGTTGTTGTTGTTGATGTTTTAGTTGTTGTTGTTGATGTTGTAGTTGTTGTTGGAGTGGTTGATGTACTAGTACTGGTTGGAGGAGTTGTAGTTGTAGTAAGAGTGGTTGATGTAGAAGTTTTGGTAGTTGTTGTTGATGTTGTAGTTGGTGTGGTTGATGTTGATGTAGTAGTACTGGTTGGAGGTGTTGTAGTAGTAGTAGTAGTAGGAGTGGTTGTTGTAGTAGTTGGCGTGGTTGTTGTTGACATACTAGTACTGGTTGTAGAGGTTGTAGTAGTAGTAGGGGTGGTTGTTGTTGATGTTGTAGTTGTAGTGGGTGTGGTTGTTGTTGATGTTGTAGTACTGGTTGGAGGTGTTGTAGTTGTAGTAAGAGTGGTTGATGTTGTAGTTTTGGTGGTGGTTGGAGTGCTTGTTGTTGTTGATGTAGTTGTAGTTGGTGTGGTTGTTGTTGATGTAGCTGGAGTTGTTGAGGTTGTTGTTGATGTTGTACTAGTGGTTGGAGTAGTTGTAGTAAGAGTGGTTGATGTTGAAGTTTTAGTAGTTGTTGGAGTCGTTGTTGTTGTTGATGATGTAGTGGTTGGAGGGGTTGTTGTTGAAGTTGTAGTTGTAATTGGTGTAGTTGTTGTTGTTGTTGTTGATGTAGTGGTGGTAGGAGGGGTTGTAGTTGTAGTTGTCTTTGGAGTTGTCGTAGTTTCTGTAGGACTTGATAGACTGTAGATGGAACTACTTGATACACTGTTGCCTGCAATTAAAAGGATTATTTTTATCTACAGTAGCTAGCTAAAAACTTCGGTCTTTAAACTCGAGTTCTTTAAATATACATAATATTCATTTGTTATTGAGTCAGCTTACCCTTTTATAAGAAAATTCACTCCTTGTTTTCTTCTAGGTAAAAACTTATTTTCCTTTTCATTTTACTTCATGATGCAAATGTAAATACCTCATTGCCAAACTAGGACATTCCTTTATCACATATAAAACATTATTTTTTCAGTCTATGGAGTTAGTTCAAATATATTTGTCTTTTTTCCATAATAAAAAGTAAACAAATTAAAGAAACACAAATATTTAAGGATGCATTAATTATTGAGTGCAAAGAAAAATAATCATGCTTACTTGAACTGCTGAAACTGTAAGAAGAGCTTGAACTGCTGTAGTAGGGTAAGACTGTAGTTGGGGTCTTGGTTGTAGTAGTAGTTGGAGTTGCTGTAGTTGATGTTGTAGTTGTTGTTGGAATAGTTGATGTAGTAGTACTGGTTGGAGGAGTTGTAGTAAGAGTGGTTGATGTTGAAGTTTTGGTAGTAGTTGGAGTTGTTGTAGTTGATGTTGTAGTTGTGGCAGGAATTGTTGTTGTAGTTGTTGATGGAGTTGCTGTTGTTGATGTTGTAGTTGTTGTTGGAGTGGTTGTGGTTGATGTTGTAGTTGTTGTTGGAATTGTTGATGTACTAGTACTGGTTGGAAGAGTTGTAGTTGTAGTAAGAGTGGTTGATGTAGAAGTTTTGGTAGTTGTTGGAGTGGTTGTTGTTGATGTTGTAGTGGGTGTGGTTGATGTTGATGTAGTAGTACTGGTTGGAGGTGTTGTAGTAGTAGTAGTAGTAGGAGTGGTTGTTGTAGTAGTTGGCGTGGTTGTTGTTGACATACTAGTACTGGTTGTAGAGGTTGTAGTAGTAGTAGGGGTGGTTGTTGTTGATGTTGTAGTTGTAGTGGGTGTGGTTGTTGTTGATGTTGTAGTACTGGTTGGAGGGGTTGTAGTTGTAGTAAGAGTGGTTGATGTTGAAGTTTTGGTGGTGGTTGGAGTGCTTGTTGTTGTTGATGTTGTAGTTGTAGTTGGTGTGGTTGTTGTTGATGTAGTTGCAGTTGTTGAGGTTGTTGTTGATGTTGTACTAGTGGTTGGAGTAGTTGTAGTAAGAGTGGTTGATGTTGAAGTTTTAGTAGTTGTTGGAGTTGTTGTTGTTGTTGATGTTGTAGTGGTTGGAGGGGTTGTTGTTGAAGTTGTAGTTGTAATTGGTGTAGTTGTTGTTGTTGTTGATGTAGTCGTGGTAGGAGGAGTTGTAGTTGTAGTTGTCTTTGGAGTTGTCGTAGTTTCTGTAGGACTTGATAGACTGTAGATGGAACTACTTGATACACTGTTGCCTGCAATTAAAAGGATTATTTTATCTACAGTAGCTAGATAAAAACTTCGGTCTTTAAACTCGAGTTCTTTAAATATTCATAATATTCATTTGTTATTGAGTCAGCTTTCCCTTTTATAAGAAAATTCACTCCGTGCTTTCTTCTAGGTAAAAACTTATTTTCCTTTTTATTTTACTTCATGATGTAACTGTAAATACCTCATTGCCATAATAGGACATTCCTTTATCCAATATAAAACATTATTTTTTTCAATCTACGGAGTTGGTTCAAATATATTTGTCTTTTTTCCATAATAAAAAGTAAACAAATTAAAGAAACACAAATATTTAAGGATCCATTAATTATTGAGCACAAAGAAAAAATCATCATGCTTACTTGAACTGCTGAAACTGTAAGAAGAGCTTGAACTGCTGTAGTCAGGTAAGACTGTTGTAGTAGTAGTTGGAGTTGCTGTAGTTGATGTTGTAGTTGTTGTTGGAGTGGTTGATGTAGTAGTACTGGTTGGAGGAGTTGTCGTTGTAGTAAGAGTGGTTGATGTTGAAGTTTTGGTAGTTGTTGGAATTGTTGTTGATGTTGTAGTTGTAGCTGGAGTTGTTGTTGATGTTGTAGTTGTTGTTGGAGTGGTTGACGTAGTAGTATTACTGGTTGGAGGAGTTGTAGTTGTAGTAAGAGTGGTTGATGTAGAAGTTTTGGTAGTTGTTGGAGTTGTTGTTGTCGATGTTGTAGTTGTGGCTGGAGTAGTTGCTGTTGTTGATGTTGTAGTTGGTGTGGTTGATGTCGATGTAGTAGTACTGGTTGGAGGGGTTGTAGTAGTAGTAGGAGTGGTTGTTGTTGATGTTGTAGTTGTAGTTGGTGTAGTTGATGTACTAGTACTGGTTGAAGGGGTTGTAGTAGTAGTAGTAGTAGGAGTGGTTGTTGTTGATGTAGTTGTAGTTGGTGTGGTTGTTGTTGATGTAGTTGTAGTAAGAGTGGTTGATGTTGAAGTTTTGGTAGTTGTTGGAGTGGTTGTTGTTGATGTTGTAGTTGTAGTTGGAGTGGTTGTTGTTGATGTTGTAGTTGGTGTGGTTGTTGTTGATGTACTAGTACTGGTTGGAGGGATTGTAATAGTAGTAGTAGGTGTGGTTGTAGTTGGTGTGGTTGTTGTTGTTGATGTAGTGGTGGTAGGAGGGGTTGCAGTTGTCTTTGGAGTTGTCGTAGTTTCTGTAGGACTTGATAGACTATAGACAGAACTACTTGATACACTGTTACCTGCAAAAAGGAATAATAATTTATCTACAGTACAGATATGTATGTATATGCTTTTATATTTATGTATATTTATGTTTCTAGTCTCCTCTGTTGAATTTCCAAATTTCCGTTTCACAGATTATTATTATTATTATTATTATTATTATTATTATTATTATTATTATTATTATTATTATTATTATTATTATTATTATTATTATTATTATTATTATTCAGTAAATGAACCCTATTCATATGGAACAAGCCCACAGAGGCCAGTGACCTGAAATTTAAGTTTCCAAAGAATAAGATGTTCATTAGGAAGAAGTTAGAGGAGGTAAAGCAAATACAGAAAGAAGAGATACCACTTATTAAAAAAGAAAAAAAAATAAATTGATAAATAGATAGAAATGTATCAAAATACAAAAGAATAGTATTAGGGGAAATAACGCATTGCATTTTCACTTGAACTTCTGAAGTTCTAATTGCACGACATCCTCTGGGATGCTGTTCCACAGTCCAACGATGTGAGGAATAAGGACTTCTGGAACTGAGAAGTTCGACAGCGAGACACATTTACTGCATATTGTTCGTGCTGTTCAGCAAAACTGGCTGCTCTTGGCAGATAAAGGGGATCAGGGATCAATTGTGAATGAAGGATCTCTGGTGATATACAACTTATGAAAAAGTGACAAGCGAGAGACTATCCGTCGATGGTCCAAGTCATAACTGCTACTATTAGGAAACAGAAACCTACCACCACGAACCACTTTATCTAAAAGACATAAATCTCTGGCAGAAGCAGACATTCACACTGGAGAATAATATTTCAGTAAAGGAAGTACAAATGAACTAAAACATTTTGCATTGATTTTATCACTGTTATAAATATAAGAGGCTTACGAACAATACCTAACTTTCGTGCGACATTTGCTGAAACTTTCGTTAGATGTTTCTCAAAAGTTAGATGTAAGTCAAAGTACACCTAAAATAGTGAAAGCTTCAGACTCATTCAGCAAAGTTCCATGTCCAGATTGAGGCTAAGGGCAGCTTCATTTCTCACAAGTTGAGACTTTACTACATCCACAAGTGTTGCATCATCGGCATATTGAACAATCTTGTTTTCCAGGCCAACAACCATATCACTTGTATACACTAAAAATAACAGTGGAACCATACACAATAGGTCTTGACTCGCTAAAGATCTTGCCCACAGCAACTCGCTGGTGCCTACCTGTAAGCAAATCTTGGAATATTCCTAAAACATATCCACCCAATCCAAGATTCTGAAATGTATAATAAGTGCCTTGTGATTTACTAAATCGAAAGCAGCACGAAAATCTATTTGAATTACTCTACACTTAAAACCCTTATTAAGGCTCCCTTGCAAATGGCATTTCAAGTCTAAAAGATCATCGCAGGTACCTAACTGCTTCCTGTATGCATATTGACTATCAGCTAACAATCCTTTAGATGCCACATACTTATATAGTTGCTTAAAAATAAGTTTTTCAGCAACTTTGGAGACCACAGGGAGGATAGAGATTGGCCTGTAGTTACTTAAGTCTGCAGATATGCCACTCTTTGGAGCAGGCACTGTATTACTAAGCTTGCTCCCATCCACAAAGTTACTACATCAAAATAAAAATCTATAGAATCTAGTAATCTTGGGAGACAATACATTAGAAACTTTTTTAAAAAAACAAAGGGAAGAAACCATCAGGACCTTCTCCACCCCAGCTATCAAGATTATCCAAAATTTTCTTAACATTCCTGGAGTGAAATGCAAATTTTGTAAGAACAGGTTCAAGATAACAAGTATCGGGGAGAGGGACTCGATGAAGCAGTTCAGCCTTTTCCCTGTGGCCAGTAACCAATCTACCATCATCTGTTAGTAGTGGTGGAATGGAAGACGAGCCTGACCCTACGATAGATGATGCCAATTTGGTTGACCACCGATGAGCTGAGTAATTCCCTTCAGTTTCCTCTTCAAGGAATGATTGTAATTTCTCTCGGCTGTATGGTAAATTCTATTCGCAGCACGGTGAGACCCAACAAAAATGGTGTAATTCTTATTTGAATGATTTTGTCCCCATGCATTGAATTTGGTCTGTTTGTCATGGTAGGCTCATCTAGATATATCATCAAACCATGGCTGGTCATCTATCCTAAATTTGATGACCTTTCTAAGGACACATCTTATTAAAATAGCCATCAGCATTTCATTTAACTTCTTCTTGGGATCAAGATCTAATATAGCAATCGAAATATGAAGTGCCTGACAAGCTTCAATAATGCGATTCCAATTGGCTCTGGATTTCAGCCAGACCGTTTTTCCAATGGTGGAAGTAGGAATATGCTGATTGACAGATATGTACATCTCAATGGCGGAATGATCAGAAGTGCCTATAGATTCACAGACCTTGGACTTCACAATAGCTCGAACAGAAGAGTATAAAAAAACTTCGATCTTGAAATTCCGACCTGTAAATATTCATAACATTAGTTTGTCAGTAAGTCTGCTTTCCTCTTTACATAAAATTCACTCTGGGTTCCCTATCAGAAAAACCATGCTTGCCTTTTCATTTTATCTTTAGAAAGTAACTATAAATCGATTATCTGGATGGATATTCTCCAGATTTAACATTACCTGGACACAAATGGACCCTAGGGACCAAAGATATATATATATATATATATATATATATATATATATATATATATATATATATATATATATATATATATATATATATATATATATATATATATATATATATATAGAGTGTTTCAAAATTAGAGCCCCCTCTACAGCATAAACTAAAATTGATATAGACAAAAACAAAAGTAATTCAGAACAGGTATTTATTTAAGTTTCTCTCTGAGTATTTATTATTTTGTGTGGCCTCCATCTGCCTGTACCACAGCCTGCATTCTTGAGGGGTATGATTTCAGCAAATCGCAAAAAGGCTGAGACTCAAACTCCATTTCCCTGAGCACTTCGGTCACCTCTGTTTGCAGGTCGTCGAGGCTTGTTATACCATCATAGTTCACTGTGTGTGCTTCAACACGATCCTTTAAGATACTACCAGTGTTTTCACAATCATTAAGGTCAGGGGAGCTGCCTGGAAATTCACTTGACGAGAAGAAATCGATACCACTGTTTTGAAGTAGCTCCTGTGTCTGAAGAGCCTTGAAACATGGTGCCTTGTCATGTAAAAATATGACTTCTTCAACAGATTTTTCAGGATCTTTGAGGAAAGGAAATGCTCCACCAGTAAGCACAATTTCTCTGAAGTATTCGCCATTCCATGACTGTCCTTTTTCTTTGATGATCTACATTAACCGTTTAGTTGTGAAACAGAGAAAAATTCCCAAACATTCAGGAAATTTCACAACTTGGCGATAGCGCACGTCATCGCTGATATCATCCAACTTTGCAGCCCAAATGATGTCATTTTTATGATTTGGCTTCCTGACTGTGTAAATGAAGAATTCATCTGATGCGGCAACATGGAGAAAGTCAGCTTCATCCCAATCTTTAAGAAATGAACCACAAAACCATACGCGGTCTTCTCTCTGTTGCTGAGTGATGTTGGGCTTGCTTATAACATGAAATGGCTTGATACCAGATTTTTTCAACTCACGATATACAGCACTATAACTTCTCTTCTTTCCCCTTTTTGTTTCTAGTTCAAGTGCCAATTTACATAAAGACTTTCTTGGTCTACCCACTGCCTCAGCTATGATGTCTTTTGACTCCTGAGAAAGGACTTCAGGCCTTCCCAGATTCTCACTCTTTTCGCAATGGCAGTCATATGGATTTTTGTTCCAGTTTCTTTTAATAAAGGATTCATCTCTTTTAAGTATTTAGCTATCCAGGAATGTGAAATGAAGGATGCGCCAGCATCCCTGGCCTCTCTGAAGGTTATAGACCGGATTAGGTCAATCCATCTGATTTCCTTCGAGTTGTTAGCCATGGCTGTATCTAACTCCATCACTCAGTCTGAAAATACAAGAAATGTAAAATGAAAAATAGCTTAATAGAAACTTAAAATAATGTACCTTGGAGATAGGCTATAGCAGAAAACTTCATAACTTTCCATTTGTTCTGTGGAGGGGGCCTCTAATTTTGAAACACCTGGTATATACATATACATATATATATATATATATATATATATATATATATATATATATATATATATATATATATATATATATATATATATATATATATATATATATATATATACATATACATATATGTAGAATCTACTGGTCACTTTTACCAGACACATGTAATTCTAATAGCCACAATGCCCTCTTAACTTCTCGAATTCTTCGCGTTTTTTTGGATATGCTTGTAACTACGAAGCCGTGACATCCAAACACAAGAAATTGAAGAGACTTGTGATTTACCGGTCGCGGGAGATGAACCCGGGTCACCTTAACCACAAGGAGGTCGCGTTGCCGACCTGGCCACGAGAAGGATAAAAGTCTATTACCTGTCGTTTTCAGATATATTTATTAGAGCTGGAAGCTTTTGCAGATTCGTGGTTTCGAGTACCTGTTGTGTGTTATCAACTGTAGATCAACGGTGCCACCATCCTGCATACCCAGGTGCCATATCCGGTCAAGATATCCAGTGTATAAGTGGTGCCACGTTCTCGCTTAATGTACTACACCTTGTGCATTCTTCAGATCCTCCCTCATACATGTTGCTTATTATCCTATGAAGGCCTAGTGTTTAAAACTTGCAGTTTTGTGGCACTTTTCTATGGTGTTTGTGATTTGAGTAACGTAATCTTGACAATGCCATGGAGCTCCATTGTTAGCTCCTATAAATATTTCATCTGATTTTTTAATGAATTATACTATTTAGTGGACACCCCTAGTCTACCTCCAACCCTTACTTTATTGGTTAATTTTGAGTATATTTCACTTGCAAGTTTCCTGTTCACCGGAGTGCAGCCACTGTCAGTAGGTGTAGTTATCAAAGGTCATAGTTAGAGCCATCTTTTTATCTTCACGGTAGCACGAATGTGACTATATATATATATATATATATATATATATATATATATAATATATATATATATATATATATATATATAATATATATATATATATATATATATATATATATATATATATATATATATATATATATATATATATATATATATATATATATATATATATATATATATATATATATATATATATATATATATATATATATATATATATATATATATATATATATATATATATATATATATATATATATATATATATATATATATATATATATATATATATATATATATATATATATATATATATATATATATATATATATATATATATATATATATATATATATATATATATATATATATATTCCAGAGGTAGCATGATTTTGATATTAAACAACATTTGTAGCTTCATGAATGTATATAAATCATGGTGTGATAAAAATTTCATAAGAGCTGAATGTATATAAATCACGGTGTGATAAAAATTTCATAATAAGAGCTGCGTGTTCCAAACGTACCACTGAGCTGTAATGGTGGAGGTGGGTTAATGCCGAAGCTAAGTATAATTTCTCCACTCTCGACGGGTAAACAAGTACAGCAGATTCGGCATTTACTTATACCTCTCTTGATAGCTCAGTGGGTAGACCGTCGACTGGAGTTGTTGGAAAGAAACTGTTGTGGGATCGAGACCCAGCAGTACCGATCCATTTATCACTTATAAATTCCCCTTCAGTGATCATTCCCCATCGGGGATATTCCCGAGGTAGCGTGAATTTGATATTAAACAACATTTGTAGCTTCATGAATGTATATAAATCGCGGTGTGATAAAAATATTATATATATATATATATATATATTTATATATAAAATTAAAAATAATTTAAAAATCACTCTCTGAAGGTTGGAAATGCTGCGCAGGCTAAGGAATTGTTGGTAACACTGCATACACTCAAAGAGGCTGAGAAAGGGTTTGGGGTGTTATGCGGGAGGCCAGGGAAAGTTTCCAACGGGAGGGGACTGTCGAATGGAAGGCGGAGCACCATGGGAGAGGAAAGGCAGTAAGGATGTTTACAGATAGATTCACTCAGATAAAGGGTTATTTTGGAAGGTGGATTGCCAAGGAAGGCGTTTCCCCGACTGGGAAAGGAGTGAGAATTCAGTGTGGGATGGGTGGAGAATGGTAGGCAGACAGTTGACTTTGTTATAGCTTTTTTTTTTTTTTTTTTTTTACATTCTTGCTGTCCTGTACTGTAACTGGTAATGAAAGAATCAGTCAGACCCCCCAAAAATGTATGATATTGTCATTTTAATTTTACTGTATTTTTAATTTTTTTGTGTTTTATCGTTATTTTCACTGTATAAGAAATAAAAAAAGTTTACAACCCAAAAGAGACAGAAAAATGCATTTGATATCCCCTAATGTGTGAGTGTCTAGTTACGCATGTATAGTTGTGCACACATAGACATTCCTTCCTTTTGGCTGTGGGAGGGGGGACGCCAACATAACAAATTTTTCATTAATGTATAAATATTTTAAATTAATATTCCACTGTGAATGCGAACATTATATTTGAGATGAAATATCAACAGTGAAATAAATGTTCTCTTGTGTACTATTATGATGTGTCGGATAATCATAATAGAGTTAAATAGAAGAAAAAAGAGAACTGAATAATGATGTCAACATTGATGAAATGCTACATGTATGTATGTATAAATACACACAGAGGTATACAAGTAAAGCTTTCATGATTATATGGGATGAAATTTTAAAAAATCTTTAATTCCAATAAAATGAAAAATTATTCATTACTTTTTAGAAGTGTTCTTAAAATGAATTTGCCTTGAACATGTCATCATTACTTAAATGTATATGGCAGATGATCAGTTTTTTTTTTTTTTTTGTATTACAATGATGATATAACATGATAGTAATACAGTATAAATGGATTCAGTAAGTAAAATATCAGTTTCATTCTTATTGCTCATATCTTAAATATGGCTGTAAAAGCCTATTTGCCTTTTGCAAATGGATTCTGTAAGTCACTCAAACACATTTTGCATCTTACGTATGGCAATACAGTGTTAAACAACTGATAAGAAAGTTGCTGTATGATAATACATTAACGGTGATAAAACTATGATAGACTGTGGGTAAACATAGGTAAGCTACCTCCCTACCAAAAGAAAGGAATTAACTTTTTCTAAGAGTTTGTATGCAGTATTAGTCACAAATATTGGGTAAAAGGTAGATAATCGCCCTTTGCATAATTCTTTTTAGTTTCAAGTGTGATGGTTGCTGCTTATAAGCATATTGAGTGTTCATGGTTATGTGGTACTGACAAAGAAGCAGGGCAAGGGTACCAAGTTGCTTTTTTTTTTAAATCTGTAGAGTTATTTACTTGTGCTTATCCAGATTTTGCCCTTATCCGACAAGGCCTTGGCTCTATTAATCCGGATAATTGGGCGATTACTCATTTATGTGTGAGTATGTGAGAGTGAGATCATTTTTGTATGTTCATGTCTATTTTATCCTCTGACCTAGCTGCACCTGACAATTTATGAGTTGACCAATGTCAATTTAAATATTTCTGACTTGGAATTAAAAACACAAGAATCTGCAGATTGGTGAAGTTGGGAGGGCCATAACTATATATATCATAACTTTGAAGATAATCAGGTCTAAGTACTCTGCGCAAGTGCCACTTAAAACCACTTGTGCACAATCATTGTGCGCTGGTTTTGGGTTTGTACCTTTTCCAAAATTCATGAAGTTTTTTTTAATGGGATTACGAATTTGCACAGGGATTTGGGTGAAATACAGTCATTTGTTCCCCTCACCTTCTTATTATTTTAAAAAAGTCATAAATTTTCGTATGAGATTTTATTATAGTTTGGTCAAAGCAAGAAAAGAAAGTCTAGAAAAATGTATGGTATTGAACCTGAAGACAGGAGAGAGAGAGAGAGAGAGAGAGAGAGAGAGAGAGAGAGAGAGAGAGAGAGAGAGAGAGAGAGAGAGAGAGAGAGAGAGAGAGAAGGTAACTACAAGTATTATCTTGAATTTCCTAAGGAATGTGTTCCAATACGTTTTCTGCAAAATCAGTTATTGTGCGTTATTATGAACAGGAAGTTTTACAGATTGGGATTAAAAATTTACAAACAAAATAGTACCATGATATAAGTCTTTGCATCGGTTACACATTAAATGTTTTTCATATATACCATATATTATTAATAAAGAATAATTTTGTATTTTCAGATAACAATCCTTTAAAAAAGTGTTGTGAGGAAAAGATGGTGTATGTATACTTAAGGTATAATTTAAAAGAAATTGGAAGTAAGAGAATAGGGCATGTATGAAATTCTTACTTGAACCACTGAAGAAAGAACTAGATGAAGAACTGAAGCTAAAGGCAACATGTATTGTTGGTCTTTCTGTAGTAGTAGTAGTAATGGGAGGAGTTGTGGTTGTGGATGTTGTAGTAGTAGGTGTTGTAGTGGATGTAGTTGATATGGTACTTGTAGTTGCTGGAGTTGTTGTGGTAGTGGCAGGTGTTGTAGTGGATGTAGTTAATGTACTTGTAGTAGTTGGAGTTGTTGTGGTAGTGGTAGGTGTGGTAGTGGATGTTGTGCTTTTAGTTGTTGTTGTGGTAGTAGATGTAGTTGATGTTGTGGTTGTAGTTGTTGGAGTTGTTGTGGTAGTGGTAGGTGTGGTAGTGGATGTAGTTAATGCACTTGTAGTAGTTGGAGTTGTTGTAGTAGTGGTAGGTGTGGTAGTGGATGTAGTTAATGTACTTGTAGTAGCTGGAGTTGTTGTGGTACTGGTAGGTGTGGTAGTAGATGTTATGCTTTTAGTTGGTGTTGTTGTGGTAGTGGTAGGTGTGGTAGTTGATGTTGTGGTAGTGGTAGGTGTGGTAGTAGATGTAGTTGATGTTGTGCTTGTAGTTGCTGGAGTTGTTGTGGTAGTGGTAGGTGTGGTAGTTGATGTTGTGGTAGTGGTAGGTGTGGTAGTAGATGTAGTTGATGTTGTGGTTGTAGTTGCTGGAGTTGTTGTGGTAGTGGTAGGTGTGGTAGTAGATGTAGTTGATGCTGTGGTTGTAGTTGGAGTTGTTGTGGTAGTGGTAGGTGTGGTATTAGAAGTGGTTGATGTTGTACTCATAGTTGTTGGAGCTGTTGTGGTAGTGGTAGGTGTGGTAGTAGATGTAGTTGATGTTGTTCTTGTAGTAGTTGGAGTTGTTGTGGTAGTGGTAGGTGTGGTAGTGGATGTAGTTGATGTTGTGGTTGTAGTTGTTGGAGTTGTTGTGGTAGTGGCAAGTGTGGTAGTGGATGTAGTTGATGTTGTGGTTGTAGTTGCTGGAGTTGTTGTGGTAGTGGTAGGTGTGGTATTAGAAGTGGTTGATGTTGTACTCATAGTTGTTGGAGCTGTTGTGGTAGTGGTAGGTGTGGTAGTAGATGTAATTGATGTTGTTCGTGTGGTATTTGGAGTTGTTGTGGTAGTGGTAGGTGTGGTAGTAGATGTAGTTAATGTTGTGCTTGTAGTTGTTGGCATTGTTGTGGTAGTGGTAGATGTGGTTGTAGGTGTAGTTGTTGGGGTTATCACTGTTGTTGTGGTTGGAGTTGCAGTAATTAAAGGACTTGAAACGCTGTAGTGGGAACTACTTGAGAAACTTGAACCTGGAGTCGAAAATATCAACTATTATGTTTGTGCACAAATAAACCCACTCAGAAGTGTGTACAAACTCAAATATACACACTTATGCACAAGCACACACAAACAAATACAACACACACACACTCATACATACATACACACACCAACACACACACACACACATATATATAAATATATATATATATATATATATATATATATATATATATATATATATATATATATATATATATATATATATATTATAAAAATGTATAAGGATAACTGTTCTACCATGAATCTCCTAGTTTTTCATTCTCACTCACTGCATTTCAGACATATTCAACGGGTGCTAGTTGGCAACTACTATTTCATTGCAACAGCAAAACCGAACAAATAACTACTGAAACTGAAATGAAAACGATTTAGAAATCACTTGATCATGATTAAAAATAAGATAGTAACATTAAGTGGCAATACCTACTAAGTGTAAAAACCGCATTCTATCTTTTTGTTCTGGACAGATCGTGAAGGTGATTCGTGTAACACTTTAAAAGAGCTGATAATGTCCTTAAGTCTATATGCTTTATTAACAATACAACAAAGTCTCTGACCAAAAGTGACTACATCCTCAATGTGCTGATATCAACCTAGTTAGACTTGACTTGTCATCAAATTATTTTACAAAATTGTTGTTTTTATTCTTCACAAATTCCTTACGAGAGATAGTGCAGCAGATAATTGCATATTTCATAAGAATCGTTCAGATAGTGAAACAAGCATGAAATTTTGCACAAGTGCTCTTTAAAGTTCCCTCTATCAGAAAAGGGCGCTGGCCACGCAAAAATTTAATATGGCGGCCAAATTCCAAGATGGCGGCCAGTATCGACAGATTTTGGCTAATTTTTTTCACTAGAATGGCATGTATTTGCTTCTAGCAATATGGTAAAGCTCTTCCATACTATTTCTTGTGAATATTATGTTTCTGTAGCTTCCCAGTACAGTTTACCTTTAAATATGGGGGCTATATGGCTGCCAAGAAAAGGTAGAAACAATAATTATAATGAGAAATAATGCCCGTTCAACAATTATCATTTTAAGCATGGATCTTGGTTTCTGTGGTTTTAGATCCTAATGAGGCCATCTCTTTCGAATAACTCATCAATTTTGAAGGAAAATTAATAAATGTAAAAGAGTGTATGTCTGCACACAACCAGGGCACACTGGTGACATCACTGCTGTGTAACTCAGCATGGGGTTCAGTGCCAGCTAATCCAGCTTTACTAATCCTGTAGTCTTAGACTAGTAGTTGTAGTATAGTTTAGTTTAGTGTCCCAAATGCTTTCTAACAGCCCCAGACCAGCTATAGTTAGATAGCCGCACCTGAATAGACAGGATGTGCCAGCGCGGAGAGCCGAGCCAAGGGTATGGGGGCTGTACATGATGGTTCATGTACTTACCCGGATGGTGTACAGATCACACGGGACTTAAATGGCACTGGATGAATGATCGGGCTAGGTGTAGGAGACCGAACCTAGTTGAATCCCATACAGGAATGTGTGCTTTGTTTAAGGTGGTAAAAGGATAACCCTCGGCCTTAATCAAAAGTGAAATCATGGCAGAATGTGATGCCAATCAATATTGAGCAGTAGAAAAACAAACTGAGTTTGTGTTGTCTTTGTCAGAAGGACAAAAGAGGTGAGCACTTGACATCACCTCCAAGTCATCATGTCCTAGACCATGATGGGTACACAATGCTGGCAAGGAACATTCCCATGTTCAGTGAAATTAATGAAATGCCACTGATAATGGATCCAGCAAGGCTGGATGAAGGTGATGGCATAGAGGCCACTCTCAGAAAAATGCAGCAAAATACCATGTGAACTGTCGCTTGTTGTTTAACAACACTAAACTGGACCGTGCAAGAAAGCGACAATCCAATGACCAGACCAGCAACACTGAGACTAGTCGTGCCAAACTGCGCCGAACCAGTCATGACAATGAAGTTTGCATTTTCTGAGAAAGTGGCACCTGCATCTGATCTCAGACAGGCTAGTACTAAGGGCCTTGACTTGAAATTGCGTGAATGTGCAGAGATACTTAGTGATGGCAAGCTCCTTGCTAAGTTGACTGGTGGGGATGTCATTGCACAGGAGTTTAAGTATCACCATGCCTGTCTTTGTGCCCTCTACAACAGAAAAGGTCCTACCTGAGGAGCCTTGAGAAAGACCAAGGTAGCACTGAGTCAGAATCAGATGTGTATCCACTAGTTCTGTCAGAACTGATGACATACATTGTTGAAAACAACCTTTGTTCAGATGATCCAGTCACATTTCGGCTGGCAGATATTTGCCACCTCTACCAACAACGTCTGGAACAATTAGGTGTAGAGTCACCAAGTGTAAATTCCACGAGACTCAAAGACAAACTTCTGGCAGAAATTCCAGAACTTGAGGCTCATAAATCTGGCAGAGATGTATTACTTGCATTTCAAAAGGATGTGGGAAAAGCACTTGCTCAATCATCTGATCTTTCAGAGGCAGTTATCATTGCTAAAGCAGCAAATATTCTCAGAAAGTCTATACTTGATCATCAGTCACGGTTTGATGGCACATTTTCTGAGGCTTGTGTACGAAATTCTGTGCCTCCTCTCCTGCTCCAGTTTGTAGGGATGGTTGAGCATGGGGCTGACATCAAGTCACAGTTACGATTTGGAGCATCAAAGTCAGACCAGGCCATTGCACAGCTCATGCAGTTCAACTGCTACTCCCGATACAAAGAGGGAGCAACAACTCATAGACACTCCAAAGACAGAGAAACACCATTCCCAGTCTACATGGGACTCTCAGTCTATGCCAAAACCAGGAAGAGAAACCTGGTTGAAATGCTACATCAGTATGGCCTCAGTATCTCTTATGACAGAGTACTGGAGGTCTCTGCACAGTTAGGAGATGCCACAGTTAGCAAATATGTGGAGGAGGGTGTGGTCTGTCCCCAGTACTGCGAAAAGGGTTGTTCACCACTGCAGTGATGGACAACATCGACCACAACCCATCTGCAACTACTGCCACTACCTCCTTCCATGGAACTAGCATCTCCATATTTCAGCACCCCACCAAGGAGAACACTGGACAGGAAAGACAGCAACTAAAGTATTCCATTGACAACAAAGACATTGCCCACCCCAGCTCAGCAGAACTTCTACAGACACACCTTGACAGAGGCCGCACTAAATTTCAGAAGTTTTCAGACTCTTTGGCAAACAATGCAGTCTCCTTCTATGAGCCGATAAAGAAGAACAGAACTGACTTCTTCAGGCAAGAAGCTGCTCCTGTAGAACAGTCAAAGCAGAAACTTCTGAAGGAGGATTGCCAGCTTTTCTCAAAGCTATTTATATCCTGTCAGAGCCGTGAATGTGATCTGCAGGAATTCTTCCAGCACGAGAATCAAACATTCCCAGCTTCCCTTAGTGAGGGTGGTAGGCTGTACACATGTCAGAAGTCTCAGCTGACCTCGGTCCTGGAGAGTCATGTTACACTAGAAGACAAAGAACCAAAGACTGATGTCCTCATTGTAGATGGATCAGCTTTGGTCCATGCCTATACCAAAGAAATGAAAGACCTTTGAGGGCTATGCACTTTGCGACTTCTTGCCTGTGATACAATCCTATAGCAGCAAGTACACATCATCACATCTTGTATTTGATGTATACAATACATCCAGCCTCAAAGCTGAGACCAGGCTCCAACGTGGTCAAGGAGGAAGGCGCAAGGTGACAGACAAGAACACAATTCCATCCAACTGGCGCAATTTCCTAAGACACGATGCCAACAAGACAGAGTTGTTCCAGTTCCTGGCAGACAAAGTTGCCCAGATGTCTGCCACAAATGTTGTCATTGCCACGAAAGGGTCTGCTGTCCTCAGCACTCATGAGGCTAGTCTTCAGGGACTGGAAAAGTGCTCTCATGAGGAAGCTGACACCCGCATCTTTCTCCATGCCAAATATGCCACAGAACATGGAGCCAAGACCATCACGGTTAAAGCAAATGACACAGATGTTCTTGTCGTTGCAGTCAGTGCTTTCTCCACTCTCCACAATCTAGGCTAGAGAAGCTATGGGTGGCATTTGGCCAAGGCCAGAGCCTGCGCTGGATTGCTGTGCATGACCTGTGCAACTCTCTGGGCTAGGAGAAGGTGAATGGCATGCTCTTCTTCCATGCGTTCACAGGCTGTGATACAGTGTCAGCCTTCCGAGCAAGGGCAAGAAGACCGCCTGGCAGACATGGAACATCTTTCCAGAGGCCTCCACTGTGTTCTCCAAACTGAGTCACTACCCTCTCAGAGTGGAAGAGAGTGACCTGAAGGTCCTGGAGAGGTTTGTCATACTTATGTATGAAAGATCCAGCACTGCTGGCACTGTGGATGAGGCTAGACTTGATATGTTTGCCAGAAAACAAAGGGCATATGAGGCCATTCCACCAACCAGGGAGCTCTCCTCCAACACACCAAGCGTGCTGCGTACCAGGCTGGTTGTGTGTGGGGGCAGGCCACCCAGTGTCAGCCACAGCCAGAGAACCCTGCTGAGTGGGGATGGCAAAAGTCTGGTGAAGCATGGCAAGTCCTCTGGACAACCAACTCGCCCTTAGCCAAGAGTTGCCAACAGCTTACCAAATGTGGATGCAAAGCAGGCTGTCGGGAAAGGTGCAAGTGCTACAAGCTGGGTCTTCCCTGCACAGCTCTGTGCACTTGCAAATGTGAAGTCTAGATAAATATTGCCCTCTCTTCAGTAGATAATCTAGCTTGAGCATCCAACGTGTCATGCTATGCCTACCTTCTTATCCTCGAATTTTTCAAAGGTGTAGGTTGAGAGACCTATACATAAATTGGTTGCGTTTAGTCCGTATTTCTCTTCTTTTCTTTTTATGGTTACAGTCTTAGACACAATGTTGTATGTGACCATACCATTACTATTTCAGTTGAAAATAGCATATTAGTTAAACTGTCTGATCACATGAATATACCATTAAATAAAAACAGTTGGTCTCTATGTTAGCGCTGTGGATAGAAAAAAAACTTTTATGGCAACCATTTTTGTACGCCATCTTGGTTACAATTCATTTAGTAAGGGTTTTCAATAAAATGTGTGGTATGGAACATTTTTATAACCTAAAAGTCGAGGTTTAAAAAAAAAAAACTGGCATATTCCATCCAATAGATGCTCCCAAACCAGTGAATCTCAACATAGATGGCGGCCATTTTGAAAAATAGCCGCCATCTTGGATTTTCAGGTGGCCAGCGCCCTTTTCTAAGAGAGCGTAGTCTTAGGAATGTTTGTGCCAAATTTCATGCTTGTTTCACTATCTGAACGATTTTACAGCAATCTGCTGAGAGAGAGAGAGAGAGAGAGAGAGAGAGAGAGAGAGAGAGAGAGAGAGAGAGAGAGAGAGAGAGAGAGAGAGAGAGAGTAATTATGAATATATGTAAAATAATTTCAAGAACAAAATTGAATAGAATTTCTGAACTACAAAAAATATACATATGGGGATAACCTATAGAAGAATTGAGGAAAAAATGACATAAGTATATTTAATGTAGCACTCTTTAAAAAAGATATCCGGAGTGGAATAAAGGGAATATGGGAAAGTATGAAAATCTTACTTGAACCACTGAAGGAAGAAATAGATGAAGAAGAGAATCTTGTTGTAGTTTCCGTTCTTTTCAGAATAGTAGTGGTTGGAGGAGTTGTGGTAGATGTGCTACTAGATGTTGTGGTTTTGGTTGTTGTAACAGGCGTTGTTGTAGTTGAAGTAGTTCGTGTGGTAGTAGTAGGTGAGGTAGTAGAGGTAGTTGATGTTGTGGTTGTAGTTGTTGGAGTTGTTGTAGTAGTGGCAGGTGTGGTAGTGGATGTAGTTGATGTTGTGGTTGTAGTTGTGGGAGTTGTTGTGGTGGTGATAGGTATGGTAGTGGTTGTCGTTGATGTTGCACTTGTAGTTGTTGGGGTTGTTGTGGTAGTTGTAGGTGTGGTAGAGGATGTAGTTGATGTTGTGGTTTTAGTTATTGGGGTTGTTGTGGTAGTGGTAGGTGGGGTAGTGGATGTAGTTGATGTGCTTGTAGTTGTTGGGGTTGTTGTAGTAGTGGTAGATGTGGTAGTGGATTTAGTTGATGTTGTGGTTGTAGTTATTGGGGTTGTTGTGGTAGTGGTAGGTGTGGTAGTGAATGTAGTTGATGTGCTAGTAGTTGTTGGGGTTGTTGTGGTAGTGGTAGGTGTGGTAGTGGATGTAGTTGATGTTGTGGTTGTAGTTGTTGGAGTTGTTGTGGTAGTGGATGTAATTGATGTTGTGGTTTTAGTTGTTGGAGTTGTTGTGGTAGTGGTAGGTGTGGTAGTAGATGTAGTTGATGTGGTTGTAGTTGTTGGGGTTGTTGTGGTGGTGATAGGTGTGGTAGTAGATGTAGTTGATCTGCTTGTAGTTGTTGGAGGTGTTGTTGTAGTGGTAGATGTGGTAGTGGATGTGGTTGATGTGCTTGTGGTTGTTGGTCTTGTCGTGGTTGTTGTTGTTGTTGGAGTTACAGTAATAATAGAACTTGCAACACTATAGCGGGAACTACTTGAGAAACTTGAACCTGGAGTTGAAAATATAACAAATTATGTTCCTGCACTTATAAACATATACAGAAACATGTACACACACATACTCAAACATTTTCATACACAAGGAAAAAAGAAACTCAGAAACTCACAGACAAGCCAGTGTGTGTGTGTGTGTGTGTGTATATATATATATATATATATATATATATATATATATATATATATATATATATATATATATATATATATATATATATATATATATATATATATATATAATGTATGCATATAATTATGGAAGCAGTGTTACAATAGGAAACAGTTATTTTTTTATTTTTCAAGAGAATACCCTAATACACAGAATCAACAGACAATAAAGCCAAGAAGGTGTCAATGGGGAATGAGCCTTTGGAGGGAGACAAGTAAATAGAAAATTTAAGAAAAACGGTTAAAACTTAATTGAGGAGATATCAGCAAAAACAAAAAAATGAATATTTTCCTCGCTTAAACATTTAGAGGTCAGAAGGTCTCACTACTGCACCAAACAAACTTATCCATTTTATTTCCAGCCAAAGTAAACTCTTACCAAACTTAAAAAGGAAAACCCCATTACTGGAAAAAGATGCACTGTTTACAGCAATCATCAGAGGATATTCCTTTCCCTGATGCTAGTCATCCAGAATCTAGCACAAAATTTGCATTTTGCTATAGGGATTAATATATTTCTGGATAATTTTCTTAGCTGTAGTGGAAAAGATCCTAATGGTTTTTTCCTCTTGTTCTTTAGTAGTCTATAGATTTTTATATTATTGTAGTATATTTGCAGATGAGTGCAAGCTTAGTAATATATAGTGCCTGTTCCAAAGAGTTGCATATCTGCAAACTGCAGTAACTACAGGCCAATTTCTATTCCCCCTGTGCTCTCCAAAGTTGCTGAAAAACCTAAATTTAAGGCGCTATATATAAGTATGCAGAGTCTAAAGGAGTATTACCTGATAGTCAATATGCATATAGGAAGTAGTTAGAATTGACATGCCATTTGCGAGAGAAGCTTGATAAGGTTTTTTGAGTGCAAAGTAATTCAAATAGATTTTAATGCCTCTTTCGATTTAGTAAATCACATAGCACTTTTTTCTTAACTTTAGAATCTTGGAATGGGTAGATATGTTTTAGGATTACTTTAAGATTTCTTTACAGCTAGGCTGCAGTAAGCTGCTGTAGATGGGCTCTTTAGTGAAGAAACAACTGTTGAGTCTGAACTTCCACAGGGTAGTGTTCTTGATCCACTGTTAATTTCAGAGTATACAAGTGATTCTGCCAGTAACACGCCGATATTGCTAGCTGTTTTCCTCTCCAAGCATGACCAATATTGTCATGTTCCTGGCAGAATGCAGTAACCAAGAAAAATTAATTAATAGAAAAAAAGAGAAAACTCTATACAAAATAAATGCCTCTGATGCACGTATCACCTTCAACACTACGAATAATAATAATAATAATAATAATAATAATAATAATAATAATAATAATAATAATAATAATAATAATAATAATAATAATAATAATAATAATAATAATAATAATAATAATAATATATTTAAGATGACAAATATATTTAATGTGTCATTACTTAAAATGTGTAATGTCCAAAGTGGAATGAGAGGACTATAGGCAAGTATGAAAGTCTTACTTGAACCACTGAAGGAAGAACTAGATGATGAAGTGAATCTAGTGGTAGTTTCCGTAGTTGTCTGAGTAGTAGTGGTTGTTGTAGTAGGTGTTGTAGTTGAAGTAGTACTTGTGGTAGTAGTGGGTGTGGTAGTGGATGTAGTTGATGTTGTACTCGTAGTTGTTGGAGTTGTTATGGTAGTGGTAGGTGTGGAAGTGGATGTAGTTGATGTTGTGCTTGTAGTTCTTGGAGTTGTTGTGGTAGTGGTAGGTGTGGTAGTGGATGTAGTTGATGTTGTGCTTGTAGTTGTTGGAGTTGTTGTGGTAGTGATAGGAGTGGTAGCAGAAGTAGTTGATGTTGTGCTTGTAGTTGTTGGAGTTGTTGTGGTAGTAGTAGGTGTGGTAGTGGATGTAATTGATGTTGTGCTCGTAGTTGT